>NW_009259313.1:1659483-1706670 GCF_000687185.1 Egretta garzetta | reverse complement strand
AGAGAAAATTCAGGGCTGCAATTGAGAAGCTCAAAAATATAGTTGCGTATTTCAAAATAATCTCCCTCTGAATTTTCTATCTTTGCCATTTTAGATATTTCTCCAAGATTTTAAAATACTGAATTTTAGCTTAATATTAAATGTCTGAAGAAACATTTTCATTTAGAGCAAAAATTTATACTTTCTATAATAAATGCTTATCTTTGGAGAATGAATCACTTTCACTTTTCTCACATCCCATGATTAAGAAGCCTTTCTGAAATCATAAAACGTGAGATTTATGGATCCTTACTCCCTAGAAAACTACACATCCCATGATTAAGAAGCCTTTCTGAAATCATGAAACACGTGAGATTTATGGATCCTTACCTCCCTAGAAAACTATTTCCTTCACAAGTTAGAAAACAGAATTTCTCACTTAAATTAACATTCACTTTTGTACGACAGTAGCATTTAAACAAGGTCATTTGGTGGTACTGAAATTCTGACGCAGCCCTGTACCGAGCCACACACAAACTGCCAAGCAGACTAATACTCAACAAGTAGGCATTTCTCATTTGGATCCACCGCTTCGCAAGACACTTGAAGCCCAACATCGTTTCAAAGTAGTCATTTAAAACCGGCGTGCAAAATCATAACCTCAGCGTCAGCCTGGAGGGGAGTCTTAATTTCCCTCGGCTGCTTACACAGCAGTCACAGCAGCCTTTTCTATCAACTATCTGTCATGGAAGTGACCCAAAACAGAAGAGGAGCCACTGTAATTACTACCATTGAAGTGGTTATCACCTGTGCTATCTTCTCCAAAAGAGAACCGTCAGGTCACTCTAAGCTCAATAGTTATGTAGAGAGGAAAAAAAAAAAAGAAGTATATTAATAGAAACAACACCACCACCCCACCACCACCCCCAACTACGGTCCATAAGGCAAAGAAATTTGTGTGGAATTATTTTTTTTTTTAACCTGACAGTTTCTTTTAAAAGAACCCAATTGAAGATATTTATACGAAATACAATGCAGGCAAGGGATACGCTGACAAGCGTCAACAGGAAATCCTACAGCAACAATAGTCTTCTCATCATGGATTTTCTCCTACAAAGTTTTTTCAGATACATGATTCAAGGAAAACATAGCACAAGACCGCTTTTCGTTCTGCTTGGGCCATAAAGCTACAAGAAATGCTTAGCCAACATGCTCAGTTTGCATTTCCAGCGCAAGTGCTAACGCATATGAGACAGTTTTCAAAACCTATGCGTGTTTGTAGATGTCTGACTGCAAGGAAACAATTCTAGGAGCCATACATCTGAAAACAAGCTACATTCAAAAAGCACTATCTTGATGACAGGAAGAATAAAAAAATAAATTCTTAATGGAAAAATATTAGCTTGAAGTCCCTCGTTTATCCCTTATACAATGTTTTTGGCTGCTTTCAGTAAGTAATCAAAAAATAATGAAAATATTTGGCTTGGCAACAAGTTATCCCTTCCCTTTCAGAATAGTACAAATCCAGCTACATAAATCTTTTCTCAGCATCCCAGTCTCATACTCTGGTGTGAGGACCAAGGGTTCCTTGAAGTAGCAAGGAAGTAATTTTGGGAGCCTGCAATTCAAACTGAGGGAACGCAAGAAGAGCAGGCTTGAGGACAGTGTCAACACAAGGCTTTGAGAAGCTTAAAACACACACGTGCAGGCATGGTTCAAACACGGCTTGGCAGCACGAGCCGGGCAAAACTAATTTAACACACAATATCACAGCCCAGACCCAGTCAGGAAGAAAGTTGGGCTAAAAAGCGTACATCATGACTGAGTGCCTCTTTAGTTCAGCCATAGTTTGGATTTTGTTATCCAGCAACATCTCCTGATAATGAACCAGTTGAGACCCACAAATTGTACTACTCAACTGGATTTACACCCTCCATAGTGAGATTCAGATTCTCCAAAACATCTTAAATGATACAGCAAGGACTATTTACACAATGTCACCCTCGCTCCCCCCCACACCCCAGGTGCTCTGCCGTATGTAATACTCTCTCTTACAATATGGGTTATTCCTCGTGAAACACCCCCTGTGTAACTGGGTGGATCAATGCTCTGGTTTTCAGCAGAAACACTGTGGAGGTTTTGGAATAGCAGTTCACAGGCCATTCGTTTCAGTAACGGTGTTTGTCTCTAAGCTTAGACACTGATGATGAAAGAGTCAAGACCGTAACCCTCTTCAACTAAATATGCTGTCAGATTTATATAAAATATTCTCAATGTCTTCCCGTCCTTATGGAAAAGGGGAGCTTCCTGAAACACCCGAGTAGTTTTTTCAGGGAAATCTTTGCTTTCTCTCTGTCGCTCCGACACTCTCTGTCACTCTGTCCCTACGATGCTCACCAACAGCAGATGCCCAAGGAAACTCAAATTACTGTCTCAAAGATTGCAACATCTTATACAAACCAATTTACCATACGTAAATGGTTTACTATCATATTCTGATTTCTTCACTCTTAACAGTGTAGTCCAAAACAATTTCCACTAAACAGCCACAAATTTCAGAAAGTTTTTAAATGCTATAAGCAGCATCATGTTTTCACATTAATTAATTCCATTAATTTTATCAGCTCACACATTAGAAAGCTGAAAGACATAGATAGCAAGTCACAAATTACCTGGAACCACCATTCACATCTCGTTTGTATGAGAAAGTACTGGAGGAGTGCTTTTTACAGAATGGGATATTTAATGTGAAACGGAGTCATACAGATGACACTGTAGGAAATATATATTAAACATGTAGATTATGACTGAAGAAAAAAAAAAAAGAAAAATGAGAAACAAGCCTAAAATTCTACTCTGCTTCCCAAATTTTGTGTCTTTGGTTCAATACTAACAGTCATCATGTGACAAAGTCTTAGCCCTACAATTTGGTTTTTAAATAAATGTTTACCTGGAAGCAAGAGTCGTCCCAGTACAGTGTCTGAGGAACTTGTCTTCGCACAACTGGGTCCCCAACATGAAGACTACGTTTAACAGAAGAGTAAGTTCTGTTCTTAGCATTTCATTAATTAGCCATTACAAATCTCCTGCCAGCTCCTCACCTAAAGTGACACAGATCTGCAGTTTGAACCATCTCCACCTTTGACACAAGAGTGCGTAATTTGGAATCTGGATACATACTAAGTTTTATCCTTCATATAACTTGCAGCCAATGGACAAATGAACAACTCTGAAGAATCGTTATGGGAAAGCCTAACTAAACTTGTTACTCCTAACATTTTAAAGGTTTCTTTTGTGATACCATCAGGCTAAACGCCACACTGCTCCCCAGCCCAGTTCTGCCGAGATGACACCAGTCACACAGAGGGCACATCGGTTCCGGCCATTTAACCTACTGTCCATCCCCTACAGAGCTCAGTAATTGGTCTCCCTGCTTCCCTCGCTGTTCATAAGCACAGAGTCCAAAGCACCACTACCTACAGATCTTCAAAGCAAAAATACAAATAATCTCATTTGCAGATACCCCCACCCTGCAGAAATTACTTGTGTTAAGACTGCAAACCTGATGCCTCAGCAAAGGGGACTCCAAGGAGAACGCTGCCACCGGCTCTTGCTGCACAGGGAGAACCGCAGTGGCTGCATTTTCTGCCCTAACTCACCCCACATGACTAGGTTTTACTGGGTTTACTAGGTATCTCACACAGGTGTCAAGTGGGCTCCCTAGGACAGCCTGCAAAGACACTGCCAAACCACAGCCTGCAAATGCTTCCAAATACACATCTTGAAAGGCATCAAAAAACCCTCCCAACTTGCTTATCTGATGGTTATGCCCGTTTTTTAAATTTTTTTTGTTTCCCTTGGGATGGACTAACGCTTCTGCCAGTCAAACACTGCTCAAATGACACATCAGTTTATGGAAATTGCTGCCCCCCAAAATTACATTGTTAAAGCATGAGGAAGGAGGTGGGGAAAGGGGACACATCTCTGATCGAACAGGTGCACTGGGAAACGTGGTGTAACTACGTCCTTCATCTCTTACACAATTATTCAAAAGGACAAGTTTCTGCTTACTTTTAAATTCACAACAGCAAAGTGGTGCTGTATGACCTAATCACAAAGCTGTATGGTGGACATCACACACTTACTCAAACACATTACATAGGGGACTGCTTTAACGTAACATTATTTGAAATCACACGGCCTAAAAAATAACCTACGGTGGGTGGCGTATAGTTATACAGGCTTCTTGCTAAAGAACATATTTTATAAAAATAAAGATGAATGACATCCCAAAATGTTCATCAGGTGATTTTCTTACAAGTAATAAAATCTTTTACTTGGTACATCAAAAGTTCTCTCTTTGAGGCACAACAAAAAATGCAAACACTAGGCTTCTGTAAGAGGGAAGAAAATGTTTTCCACAATATAATTATATCTAGAGTTTCTTCCATGGCTATTCTAAATCATTTTGCGCAAGTGTTTTGGTAACTGAATCAAATATTTTAACAGAAACAGCACAGTGAAGTAAATTAGAAAAAAAATGAGAGTATTTAAAACTAGCAGACTGATTTTCAACACATGGAAGGACTGAAAATTCTCCCATTAAATTAGTAAAACCAAAATCAGTAGCATGGACTAACATACACAAAAAATGTTATGAGTTAACCACTGAAAAATGTGCCATGTAAATTAGGTATGGGGAAAATAGTAATGGTAAAATGCCATATATTGATGTTGCACGAAAATGCTTCTTTGCAAGAATACGCCTTAGGTCCAGTTTTGTTTACATCTTCAACAGATGTATGTATCACATTAAAGTTACCAATTCCATTGAACCAGGAAGAACTGCACATAAAAGGGAAAAAAATAAAAATAATTTAGTGCCCTCAGAAGTTCAAAACTTATAAAACCCAGGATAATCATGAAACAGGAATTAAGTATCTAGCTGCAAAAGAATCATAACAACATACTGAAAGCGAAGAAGAAACTTGAGAAACGGCAATGCTCAAAGTTATTTAAAACAGTTGTCAGAAATAAAGAAACACAATTTGGACTTGTGAGACACTAGCCAGAAGACCAAACATTTGGTCTTCCTACACAAAAGCATCGCATTACAGAGGTAAAAAACCAACCAAACAAAAACCACACTTAACAGATGACCTTCAGAGTCAGTCCAACAAATCATGCATGTGGAATGGTGGTGGGGGCATCAAGGTATGGAGAACTGAGCTGAAAAGCTGAAAACAAGAAAAAGTTGTGTAAAAAGAGCAGACTAAAATATAGGTTGAAGGAATTGGAAAGGAATGGAAATACACAGCTAGAACCAGTGCGTGCATGCAGGTTCCAAATCACAAAGACAGCGAGGAAAATGTAAAATGGCACAAAACATGGCTTGGAATACTGGCATGAAGTTACAAAAAAGAACTACTAAACACCACATAAATCCTCGTGTCAGTGAGACGCAATCATTGAAATAATCTTCGAAAGGAAGCCTAATAGTTTAGAACATAGATAAAACCTCACTGGCCAAGACAATATTAAACCGCACAGGTCTACAACCCTGCTTTAGCAAGCAGATGGACTAGATAACCTAAATAATTTTGTCACCCGTAACTCCTACGATGATGTTCAGAAGATCTGACGGGCTCATGCACAATACCCTGCAGTCCTACAAGTATGTGAGCAAGTACAGTAAAAAGACATTGACATCAATTATGAAGACCAGCACAAAAATAGATATACTCCACAACCTCTTTGTAAGGCTACATTTGTTTTGTTTTTTAAAGGCACCTCATCCTCTAGCTATTGCCAGCTTTAAAAGAAAAAAAAAAAAAAAAAAAAAATCACTTTTCAGTTTGAGCAAGAGCTCAACAGCGAGAAGGAAACATCTTTCAATTCACATTTGAACAGCCACTTCTTACATTCCAATTGTAATCAGAATGACAGTCTTTAAAAACAAGCATGCTGGCCTATTAGTTTATGTACAGCAATTTAAACAACTGTAACTACATATTGTATTGTGTAAGCAAAAGCACAACATTCATTTCGTACTCACACCATTATCCTTTGTATACATAAACTCAAGAGAACTCTTAATACTAAAACATTAAAATGCACCCATGGAGTCTTCCCTTACTAGACACATTTAATACATGTTTACAATATATATACACATATATAATATACATAACTTTTAGAATTTTCAAATAAATCTTTGTAATTTCCTCTTCAAAAAGAAATAAAATAATGACACTGAAAGAATATGAGTCAAGTACACAGAACTCTCACAAAATCGAATGCTCAGTTTTGCAGCCAAGTTCCCCCCTTTCCATCATAACCAAAACACTTTATAAAAACTAAATAATCTGAATTACTATTGTAGTCATCTGTCTCATGGTAAAAGTTCTAATCTTATCTATGGAAATATATTGCATATCAATATAACGAAGTGACATATCTGAATATTCTGAGCAATAAAAGGTATTCCAGGATATTTTAGCAGTAAATATAATGTGTTGCAGGCTCAAACAGCATAGGTCAACCTTTTATTCTAAATCATATAGTTGATTTAAACTCTGAGATCAGCTTCAAATGTGGTCCCATCCCCAAATGCCACTCTAAAACCAACACAGTCAAACCCTATGTTGATATTTTTCAATGATTCCTTTTTAAAAAGTGTCAGTTTAAAGGTAAATATTTATTTATCAGTTTCCAGTCTTAACCTCAGGCTGGTACGTGGAAGAATTGCACTGGGTTCTTTCCTACTCACATCAGCACCAGAAATCATCTCCAGCAGAAATTCTGCCTTCCATTCCCATTAGAGGAAAACGCCAATTTCAGGTTTATGAGCAGTAATAACTGATGATGACACGTAACAGAAAAGAATCCACTCACCTTCCTTTAAGAAGGGATAAAAAGACTAAAAGATCTGATTAAAAGTTGTTTGTCATTCAAATCAACAGAGAAGCTCTCAACAGATAAACAAAGCACATCTGTTGAGTAATTACAAGAAGCACTCATTCTTCAGGTAACCTCATCAATGGCACGATACGCCCAGTGAAGGAGACAAGTTCCACAAATGGTGAAAGTGGGAAATACCTCTAGAAGTAGCAGAATCTCTGAAACTGATGGAACTTTGCATAGTTCCCACCTACTGAGCTAGCAGGACTCATACAAAGCATCAAGTATAGGTCTAATCTTCAAAAGAAGTATTTCACTGTTACCCTTAATGCCCAGAATTATACCCTTTTTGGCAGGAACAGAAAGAGGAGATGAATATTGGGTAGTTAAATTGTTGGACAGCTTCTTTGGAAAGCTTTGTGATAACTTCTTGTGCCAGATCTCCAAGAATAAACAGCATTATAAATCTGAATAAGTTAAATCTGCTACTACAGTATATACAGACTGCTTCAGTCTGTTGTTAATTGGGACTAGACTAAAGGCTCAGCTTGTAGCCACACGCTAATACAGTCTTTAAAAAAATTAGATAAATTTTTTTGCAAACTAAATATTTACTGTGTAACACAGAAGATGTAACAAAAACTTTACTGCATTTTAATTTATGTTAGTAATTTGCTTTCCTTTAACTGCATTTATCTTAGGCTAGCAGCCAGGTGGCTGAAATTAACTATCCGCTACTGCTCTCTGAACAAGATCTACTTTATTAATACCAAAGGGATGACAAAGTGCCTCTCACACGACACAGTAACGAGCACGTGAACTGACACTTTTTCCAGGTGATTTAATTTTAAGTACATTACGATTCCTCAATGAAAAGCATCCTAGGAAGTTTCCCTCGTTTCCTACTCCCTGATGCAATTAGACCCCTTCTTTCCAGTACTCCCATTTTATTAATAGAGAATACATAGACCTAGTTTCACCCAAGGCCTGCCTGGACGAAAATTCACACCCTCTGAAATAAAAGCATTTCTTTTGTTTTTTAATTATTTGAAACTGAGAGTTTCCAAGCTCTCAGCACCAGCTGAGCTCACAGAAACCAGAACAAACACCAATTTAGAAAACAGCACCCTGCAAAACTAAACACTTACAAACATTCTCTGAATTACAGGGCAGGATAAGAAGACTCATGCCCTCCTCTTCTCTTTTGTGCAGCTGGTTAAATATATACAAAGCTAGAGTTGAAAGGGAAGCACTCTGTCATACAAACACTTTAGCCAGGGCATCTGCTCCTGCACTGGCAATATAACATTTGGAGGGGTGGAATGCCACATCATGAATGGACTCATCAAATTTTTTGCGATGAGCAGTGAATTCTTGGATGCAGGTCTTGCTTTCAAGATTCCACAAGCGAATCGAACAGTCATGACCTAAAGAAAGCGGAAACAGTTTTCTCTGTAATTCTCATGTCTACCACCATTATGAGAAAAAGAAAATGAAATCTGAATGTACTTACTGCCAGACATCAAATACAAGCCGTTGGGATCAACAGCTAAACTTGTAACTGCATCTAAGTGAGCTACCATGGAGTGGATCAGTTTTCCTTTGAAAGAAAAGATTTATCTAGGTTATTTTCTGCAATCACTTTGTTACCTGTATTCACTGCTTAAACCCTACCACAGCTCTTATTATAAATACAAGATTTTGTCCCATGACTGAATCATTAAAACTACACAAGAAGTCAATGTTTACAGTCTCAGGAGAGCCACAGTACCAATATCACCAACATTGTTAGACCTTTGGTTTTATGGATGCAAAACCACCGTGAAGCTGCAATCACTGTGCATTTTAAGTATCTGCCCCTTAAATGAATTAAGCAAGTTCAGGGGTAAGATCTTGACTGAGAAGGAGGACGGGGGCTGAGTATACTAATAAGCAATGAATATAAACTATATAAGAATATGGGATAATTTTAGTCAACTCGGAGAGAATTAATGCTCTATTACAGCTTATTATAATTACAGTAATGATTTCGTGTTAAAAATAAGAAATCATGGGTCAAAGGTGGTTTTTTTTTTTTATAAAACGAAAGAAAAATGAGCGGCTGTTTCCTCTACTATTTGTTACAGAACTACATCAAGCTATCTTCAGCTTTTTCCTCAGCTTCCATCGCATCCTTTCACCTCTTATTTAACATGCATCTGGGGGGTACCAAACTTAAAATCAACAGGAATACTGAAAGATCTCAATTTAACTTTTAAGACAGTGTGACCCTGAAGCAGAGAAGTCACAAACTAAAGATTATTGAAATTCACAGTCAGAATATCAGATTAATTCTACCATTCCTATCAAAAAGCCCTTTAAAATATAATTACACATCTCAGCGAGACTCTTGCTACACATCAGAATAAGAATTACAAGCTGTCCAGCTGTTTTTATGGAAGTGAGAGATTTGGAGAAACCCAGTGGATCAAATTGAGAATGATGCCTAAAAGGGAAATTCTACCTCCAAGCCATGAAGCTGAGGTCTTGGAAGCACTAAAAGAATGCCAGAGCTTCCTGCCCTCAGATCAAAATAACACAGACAACGCAACAGAATAAAGATGTATGCACCTGAACATTTTAAAAATGCTTCCTTTTATGTTAAATGTTGATAACCCCCATACATAAAGCATTTTAGAAGAACGTACAGAGAATGATGCAGGTTTCTCATCACTGTGTCAATACAGTTTCAACCCGCGTGACAATCTTTGGGCTCTACTGGTGATGAGAGATTTCTGTTTCAGAGGACATACTATTCTTAACATCCCTCGGCATTTACGTGAGTAATACTAATCAGAATGAAATTCTGTTTATGTTTTATGTTATACAACTGCTATGATTAGGACCTGCTGAAAAGATGCATACCTGTATTGTTGTCATAGAATTTGATGTGTCTGTCTTCGTGAGCAGTTATACTAATTGGAAGAGTTGGATGGCTGATGACTCTGTTTATCTGACAGGAGGAACTGACTGCTAAGAAAAAAGCCACACGTATCAATACATGTAAATTGCTTTGAATACATGTAAAGTTCTTTGACAGACTACTACGAAGAAATAAATATGTAATCAATTGTATCTGCAAAATAATTCTTACTTTTATATAATGGAAACTCAGCTAGCACCTTATGTAGTGTGGTTTACTTGAAAATACTTTCCAAATTACACACACACACAGAGGCATACATAAACCATACCTATGAGTGTAAATACAAGCACATAAGGTCCAGCTTTTGGCCATGGTTTTAGATGGGCGCATCAGGCAAGAATGTGAAGCCAAAAACTGGGTGAAAATACCTTTTTTGCACTTCCCCACCTCCACACTCCTCCTCTGATCAAGCCAAACTTTCTTCATAACAAAGAGACAGTATAGGAAAATTAACATTGCAGGCAGTATATTTCCAAGCAAACAGGATCCTGTACCCTCAACCTTACAGAGCAAAACCCACCTACTATTATTTTGATACACATAGATTAAAATTCTTATTGAAAAGTATGCTGGACTATTCACAGGAGAGCTATTTTCCTGGCCTTGAAGAATCATGAAATATCATACATATGCACAAAAAAAGAATAGGAGTTTTTTATCTAGAAATCTAGGCATTGCTGTGATGAACAGACTAGTGCAAGAGTGGTCTTAAGAAGCATAGATTACCACAAAAACACAACTAACCACTGCACAGAACATCAAAATACAGTTTTCTTCTTTCATGTGGGAGTTGACTGGTTTTAGTTAAAACTGCTGCCAAAAACCACTCCCATCATCAAATCAAAATTCTTACTAAAATAAACAAAATGTAATACTACTGTAAGATCACTTGCTACCAAGGTGGTAAAGACTTCGATTTACATCTTTCTATAAAAATTTGGACCCTCAAGTAGTGTCAGCATCCACAGGACACTTAAAAAATAATGAAAGTGTAAGTTAAGGAAAAACATGTCCATATTAATAAACCTCCCATAAAAGTATAAAAAACATATGAGATTGCATCACAGCCAGCTATCCTCAGAGTTTCAAAATGCCAAGCAGAGCGAGGCTTATACTGAACAGCGGAGTCCCTAAGTGGTGGCAGTAGGGCATTTCAGGTGATTCATTTTCCTCTTGCCTAGTTCTTGTAGAAATAATTATGTATTCTTTTTTAAATATACGTAAGCTTTATAGTACTGTTACATAACTAAAAATACTAAACAGGGAACTGCTGGTTGCCTTACTGCAGCCTCATTTTCTTAAAGGAATATTACTGAATTACAGTAAGGAGGTGGCAAAAAAAATAGAAGGAAAAAAAGAAGAAAGGTAATGTCCACTGAATAGATAACTGATATAAGACTATTTTTTCAGACGGGAACAAAGATGTGGGTTAAAAAAAGAAATCCTGCACAGCAAAGAATAATACAAAGAAGGGAGATGGCACTTTCCATTCCCTCTCATAAAACAAACAAGAAAAGCCATCAAAAAAAGGGCTTACTCCCTTTTAAAAATATAATTATACAGCAGAATTCACTGACATAAAACTTTCAGTAGAAAAAGCTGTAAAATTTTAAAACAGACTGAACGTTTATATTGCTATCATGTTACCCTTTTGGCCTGAATATGAATCCTCATGCTTCAGCTCATTGTGGTCTCTTTCTAATGCTGCGGTAAAACAATAAACTGATATCAGTCAGGCTCCTTACAGTTTCCTCTAAAACTTCTGACAGTGGCCACTGCCAGGATCGAAGGCATTGTGTCGGACCTTGTGAATACTCTTCCACTGGAGCTTTGCTTTTTTCCTACAGTGAAAACTTTAACTAAAGCCCAATTGCCAATGAGCCAAAAGCGTACATAAAACTTAGAAAAGGGATACCTCTGAGAAAAAATAAGAAGGAACACACACACTCCCAAATTTTTAATAAATTCAACTTTTGATTTGCCTGATGTTACCTCTATCTTGCAATTTTGGACTGAAGGGAGAATAGAAATCTTGAAGCTGCAAAGGTCACTGGGTTCTATTAAAGAAACCCGCGGGTTTTTTTGTGCTACTCTTCCCCAAAGAGGAATTCAGATAGTGTGGGCTTGTTTCTACCTTCTTTCAAAAGTATGTGCACTTTTCTGCTACTGAAATACCCACGATGTCTGTTATAGTAACGATAATTCACTGTTACATCTCAAAACACAGCTTGTAACATAATTCATGTTATAATTTATCATGACACTGACTAACTGCTTGGAAACACTGAAAAGACTATCAACAGTATGGATCTTAAACAAGCAATTTCTTTGGGGTGGTTTTGTTTTGGGTTTTTTTTGATACGTACTAGTATCTGCACTGGACTCCAGGGTAAGAATTCGTTGCCGTGTCTCCATGTTAAAAATGCTAGTGTGTCCACTGTTAAACGATGCTACCATGAGGCTTGGGTCACTGCTCACAAGATCTACTGATGAAGGGATTCCCATTTCTAGAAAAAAATTTAGAGAACATTTTCATAAGATTTAGTTGGTGCAAAGAAAACAAAAAAACAAACACCCCAAACAGTAAGCACTTTAGTATCAAAAGGGTCATGACTGTGATAGGAAATGTTACATTTTAAAACCTACGTTACACCAATCTAAATAGATTGCCCTGCATGATCACTATTTTAATCCTATTTTTCTGATGTGTATATCAACAACATTCTTTACTAAGACACTGTATCCAGAACTGCAGCTTTGAAAAAGAAATCTACTTTGAAATTAAGAAAGTAAGAACTCCCTGCCCCCTTTTCCTTCATTTAATTGTAAGAGCAATTCTCAAACATCCATTGCATCAAGTAAAAGGACATAAAATTGAAGTGGTAAAATCATTTACATGATAGATGACTAATGTTATTATTAATTTAGGCAAATTCAAAGCTTAAAAAACCCCCAAAGCTTTCCTGCAAATGTTATATGCTGACATTGTCAGCATGGAAAGTTACATAAATGCTTTATAAACTCCTATTACAAAAGCTTCTTCCATCCTGCCTATTATGGTATACGTGCAATCTCCTTACACTGTAGCCATCTGAACACTGCAGGACAGAGGGCCAAATCAGCAGAGCTTGGGTACAGGAAATACTCCTTAGAATTTTTCTCCTTGAATGTCCTGTTCACCACCCACTATGTGAAAGAACAACACTGGCTGCAACAGATGCCAGGAGGAGGAAGAGGTAGAGAGTGAGACACTGAATGTTAAGCAACCTAATGTCCATGGACCCAAATAACGCAGAAATACCACCACCTCTCTCCAAACCTAAGATCCATGGGAGAAACATCTTTCTTGGACACACGACCTCAGGAATGTTGCTCAGGAATCGTGGTACTGATCTACAGATACTCAAAAAACAAGCCAGAAAGGCTTGGTGCAAGAAGAAAACATAAATTGTTTCTGAAGTGACCTTTTCCACCACTGCCATGTCTGCTTATCTGCAGCTTCCTGATAAGCCTGCAATGGTTAATCTAAAGGATTTAAATGATGACTGCTAGATATTTTAGAGAGTTTGTTCAAGGTTCTCAATAAGCCATAGAAAAATCCGTTTCAAAGGAGGATCTTTGAATTTCACCAGTGGGTTTCATCCCAGTTTGGAACATAAAAACCCCAAAGATTAGCTCTGTGAGGCAAGACAACTCCCACTTCCCCCTTAATTTAATAATGAAAAACCAAACCAAAACAAAAAAAACCCCAACACACAAATAAAAAAACCACTGCCGGGAAGTTTTCAAAGTAGACTGGTAGACAAGCTGGCAGAGAGCCAATTATATTTTTCACAGAACCCTGCAGACCTTTGGAAACATAGTTCTGCCGGACAAAAATATGTGAAGCATTTCTATTTTGCTCAGCCTATTTTAACTAACAAGTAATGACAGATCTGACCAGCTCTACATTATAATTTGGTAAGTCTGTTCAGTGGCGTTCCCCGGGGGTCGGTATTGGGACCAGCGCCATTTCCATTTTCACCAGCAATGTGGACAGTGGGATTGAGTGCATCCTCAGTAAGCTTGATGGAGAGGGACTTCTTACAAGGACATGCAGTGATAGGACAAGGGGTAATGGCTTTAAACAGAAAGAGCATTAGATTTAGGTTAGATATAAAGAAGAAATTCTTCACTGTGAGGCACTGGAACAGGTTGCCCAGAGTGCCGGATGCCCCATTCCCGGAAGTGTTCAAGGCCAGGCTGGATAGGGCTTTGAACAACCTAGTCTATGTGGAAGGTGTCCCTGCCTATGGCAGGTGGGTTGAAACTAGGTGATCTTTAAGGTGCTTTCCAACCCACACCATTCTATGATTGTGCCAAAGTGCCTCAGTGTTGTTCTGAAGAGCCAAGGAATTGTCTCAGTTCATGGGTTGCCTTTAGGACCATCAGCTCTAAAAGAGTGTGGCAATGTCAACAGGCTCATTCTAGAGCACTTGGACAGCAACTTCAAGAAAATACGCTCTAAAGAATAGGATTTTGATTTGTGCATGACATTTTAGTAACTAAATCCAAAGGACTAAATTTTTTCAATTAGCAGTGTTTAGGACGACTAGGTTAGTTTTATTTAGTTAATGCACAAACTCAGAAATTCAACTGAAATCTCTGTGTTAGAGACACAAGGAATATAACCTGAGAAGGTACAATGACACTGGCCTGAGCTGAAGCACTGGCTACTCCAAACCTCTGTTGGGGGAAGAAAGGGCTTTTTATTCCGGGCAAGCCAAAAGCAAAGGCCTAATGGAAACTCATCTTGAATCTGAACTATGGAGTTGATACATTATACTTCATGGTTCTAGTAATATCAGCAGACCATCTACCACAGTTGGCTTTTAGGTATGTGTGTCCATGCCCCTGTGTGTAGGTATCTATTCAGCTGTTGTCAAAGGACAAGGGACTCAAAATTTACTCTTCCCAAAAACATTCATAAAGATATAAAATCCAGCAAAACAAACAAGAAGGATTTCTATTGAGTAGCCAAAATTACAGCAATCTGAACAGCGATGCTCATGAACTTTAAGATAGGGCAATTTTCTGTACCTTGATTATCGTTAAATATATTGAGAGCTGGAGCAATTTCTGTAGCTTTCCATAGACGTATAGTGCCGTCTGCTGAACAGGACAGCAAACGCTGGTGTGCTCCACTGTAAACCAGACCCCATACTGCATCTGTATGGCCTACAAAAGCACCTCTTAGAACAGAAGGATCTGTGAACAAAACACAACAATTTCAAAACAAAATTTAAACTGAGTCAATAGTTCTATCTTGTCCATCCATAAAAAAACCCAAGACCAATCAGGTCATATCAATATAGAAGTCTCAATGATTCTTGTAGGAAAATGCTTGAATTTCATCAGCGTATGTGGCATTCAATTACCCAGTTTACAACTAATGGAAAAAAAACAAAGTTTCAGCAGAAGGGACAGTATCAAAGGTAGCAAAATGCATTTTCATTTTGAAATTCACTCTCAAATAGCCGTTAATGGCACATCAGTTCCTTTTTTCCAAAAGCCAGCTCTGAGGCCAACTGCATTTGAAGCTATGAGAAGTGAAAAATGTTATAAAACACACACCCAACGCTGACATCCATTCAGATCTGGTAAATCTTACTGAACAGGCCACCTTAGCTGTTTGCAGACATCAACAGCTTTGGTCTCAGACTATATAACCTCTTTTTATCTCAACTGCACAAAGATTTGTTGATGAGGAGGACATGAAAATACACATTTACTGTACTTGCCAAGCATCAGGTTTAGTCCTGCACTTTTTCAACCTAGATGTTTCACAAAACTGTTAAGAGATCAAGGCCTTTTTTAAGAAAATGACAAATGTTATCTTCTCATCAACCAGCATCAGTATTAAAACAAAAATGTACTTAAAGTAACTGAAACCAACGTTCAGTTTTCCCTTTTAAATTTTCAAAGAAGCATTACCTACAAATTAGACTGTTTTAGCCACATAACACTGATGTCACTAAATGTGACATCACTGGTGTGTGTGACAGCAACGTACCGTAAGAGTCATAGGGGTCGATGTTCGGGTTGGTTGTATTCCAGCCGTGGATGAGGCCATCCGTTCCCCCACTGTAACACTGTTCACCATTACTGCTCATCACCACACAGAGCACTGGTCCACTGGAAGACCCCCCCCAAAAAAACCCATTGACTATTAATGTTTTACATTATGTGAAAACCAATATCAACGGAATCTTCAAATTTCCCTGTTAGATACAATTCACTTGCTGCGCAGACTGCAACAAAAATTCTGCATAGTCAGATCATATGCTATAACACTTCCCACAAAAAAAACCCCACAATATTTGGTAATAACTGCAATCAGGACAATTTAATCATTATGCACATGAAATATGAAAAGCATCACACTTTTAAACTAGCTTTGTTATTTTGCATAAACAGCTTTTTCCCCTTTTTTTAAGGTCTAAGGCTCTTTCATGAAACCAGTTCAGTAATTTTAATTCACTGCAAACAGCTTCATCCTACAGATGCACATATTTGACAAAAAGGCAAGAGCTGTGATGATGAACAGAACACCTAATCGAATTTGAACTGTATAATTTGTAGATTTTTCTTTTTAAAACTGTGGTGTACCTAGCTCAAGACATAAATAATTTTGCAGAAAGGAGATAAACATATGTAGATATTTTAAATAACATGGAACTAAACGCATCACATGAAATCACTAGCTGACAAGGTAGAAATTACTTTTTAAAAAAGTTCTGTGTCTGCTTAAAAATCATATGTTTCTCAAAATATGACAATGTTTCTCAGGAAATACTCACTTATGTGCTCTGAAGGTATATATTGGCTCTACATCAAGAGAAGCACTCCTAAATGAAGTATAAAAATATGTTAACATGTATATGATTTTACACAATGCTTTACAAAAATGTGTCAGAATTGCTAAATTCTTAAAATCACCACTATGTCTTTTGAAGTATTTCTACCACAACGTCCTCTCCCAACATGATTTTTCATATGTCTAGGAATGCTTTGCATTCTTTCAAAACATGATCGGATCTATTTGTTTAGTTTGATTTCAGTTTTTTGCTTAAAGACCTTCAAGGTAGAGAGTCCACAAACTCTCACACACCAATCAAACCAGTAGGTAGGTACACCAATGGTGGGGAAGGAGTGGAGGGCCATCACATGGAATATATCATTAAGTGTTTCCAATCCCTATCAGGGGAAAGGAGCTTATGGCACCTTGTTTTTATACCAATGTTGTAGCACGGTTGCAAACCACTTCAAAAACTGTTTCTCTGAACTTTACCCATCAGGTGCTTGTTACAGACTGCAGGAAGGCCACATGCTTTGCCCAGTCCTCCTAAAAGGTATGATGTACTCCCTTACTATATCAGCCCCCTAATAATTTGCTCTTATTTCTGCAAATCCCCAGCAACATGCAACAGACTGTGTACAAACAAACCTAGCAACATCTCCACCAAAGTTTAAAGCTGTACATGTGTAAATGTATATATGTGTATACATACATGCATATATATATAAAAATGCATTTTAATACATTTATATACATATGCAAGCACACTAACAGGCCACATCCAAATATTTTCACTAGTAAATTAATTTCCCATGTTATCTACAAGGAAAATATAAAAAAGTTAATGGTTTTCATTTTCACAAACAAAACACATTAATGAACACACATGGATTTCCTCTGTCACTCTTTAGAAGTCTCCATCCTTTTCTAAGAGCTTGTTTTCCTACTCTTAAATTCAAGGAACAATTTCCATTAACTCCAAGGGCCATCCAGGGAAGCAGCAGCTACAATTTTTGTCTTTCTTTCATAGATGAAAATATTTTTTGAAACAAAGCAAAAAAAAAAGTCTTACTTTTTTGCTGGGGCTGTTTTTTGTAAATTCCACATTTTTAATGTATGGTCCTCTGAAGCTGTTATTAAGACTGGTTCAACCGGATGAAAAGCGAGACCTCTTATTCCATCAAAGTGACTTCTTAATGTGAATTTGGGGTTCCAAGTCTTTCTCAATGCATCCTTATTGTTTGCTATCTAATAAAAAAAATAAAAGCCAAACTTTTAATTAATCTGATAGGCACAAAGAAAGGAAGAAATCAAAAATTTAGTTTGGCATTTTCAGAATATGTCAAATTACCTCACCCACTTTTCATAACAACCTGCACTTGAGCAACAGTCCATTTAACACTGATCAGACAATTCAAAATGAGAATGAAGGCAAACGTATTCCACAAAGGCAACAAGTAATGTTGTGTCCACAGTAACACGTTCTGTGTAAATCTGAAATACTTCATGTCTGTTCAGCTATGCAATTTGAAAGCTGGTAAGTACCTTTCTGACTGACACTGCTGTGAACTCAGTTTGGCATTTGAAAGTTGATCTATACCTACAGGCTCATTCATTAACACTGGGCCTGACTCAGCCAAGCTGTGGTCCCCGAATATCCAAAGTACCACTGACATGGCGTCTCTGACAAAGATCTAAGAGAAACAGAGAGTGTCTAGCAGCACAGGAAGGAAGGCTAACTTACTCACCTACGGCAACACGAGCTCTGTAATAATGCAAAACAAATAAAACTTGGGGGGGGGGGGGGGGGAAAACGCAAAAAGGACTTGGCTACACACCAAGAATATAACTGGCAAGCAATTATTTGGCAATAAATGCATTTTTAGCAGATCCAAAAAGAAACCCTTAAAAAAAATAAGTTACTTCAATTCCAACTTGGTATTCTATGATTCTATGAACATTGCTCCTCTGAACAAATGTTGATGTAAAATGCTGAACACTTTTATCACTCTATCAATCAACACTGTCACAGTTAAATTTACCTCCCCATAATCACTGCTGATGGTGGTTATGGAAAAATCAGGAAAACAAACAATTTAACTCAGATATTGATGATTTCATTACGTTGAAAGCTACAGATAAACCCAAATAATTTAGTCTCATTGATTGCAAAGAAGAGACAACTGTTCTGAGCCACTTCAAGAATCTACATTTTCTTCTGGAATGGGACGGGGTATTTAAGAACAAAAGTGCTTTTTCTTAAGTTTTGTTACTTCTGGATTTAGTAATAGAAAATATGCTTCAGTTAAGACGTCCTATAGATTTTTAAACAACAAGAAAGGAGTTGTAACAAACAGCAAGTTTAGTCTCATCATATTTCTCAGTAATTATATACTGTCTGCTTAGGGAGACAGCTCAGTTTCTTTGCCAGTTTACTGAGCTGAGTTGGCTCAAGAAGGAAACAGACAAACGCCGGAGCTGGTGCAAGGATGGTGCAGGACTGCAAAGTTAGCAGCTCTAGCAGATTTTCTGGAGATTGACCAAGTAAGTCTCAGCAAAAAGGGTACAAGACATACAGTGTATTCACAGATATCTGGAGAGGAATTTGATTGCCTCAACACAGACATGTAATGCCGATTAGGTGATGGAGGGAGCCCTGCCTGCCCTCCAGCTGTCATACCAGCAGCACAGGTCCTGGGTCACATCTGCAAAAGCCACACAGACTCCTCAGATGGCCTAAGAGTGCATGCCAGTTCTGGCAGGATAATATTCTCCATTTGCTTCTCATTCATTCAAAGATGTTCTTCCAAATGAGTCCAAGATGATTAGCTTATAAATTGGGAAGTGGACAGAGGGCAGTCCCAGCCAGCAGACCAGTGGCAGAGGTGGAAACAGATCCCAGCCCTGACACACCACCTGTCTGGCTGCACCACCACCACTCCTCTTCACTCACCAGTTTCTCACAAGCTGCGAGAGGCTGGGTTACTAACACTGCAGCCAGCCTCCTTTTCTCTCTCCCCACTGAAATACAACAGTGAGGTAATCTGAGACTTGAAAAGCAGCTGAGGGGGTGTGAGGGTGTGTTTTTGACCCCAAACTGGATTCACTAGTAATAGTAATATCTGTGTCTACACAGACAGCTTGAAAACTCCAGAAACAGCAATGATATGCAAGTTGGATTATGGACACTTCTCTTGTTCAAAGTTGCAGGAAATCAAGCAAGAGCCTACTGCAAAGTCTAAAACCTCCAAGTCAGTACACAATATTAAATGTAATGATTTTGTAGTTTAGATACTCTTATGTACAGCACTGAGTCTATTATAATTTTATGAAGCTTCTTAATCTACCCAGATTAGGGAAAAAACACAGAACCAAAAATGAACATTTGTTAAGACAACAATATGTTGTTGCAAAAAGAAAAGATAAACTTATGAGAGTATCGGCGAGTAACCTGGGACATTTTATCTTGTTAGATATTCTACAAACTTACCCACAAAAGGACACTTTTCTTTTTTTAAGTAATGAATCCATAATCTCCATTACCAAGTGAAAACCATACTTTAATTTACAGACAGCCAAAGCAACATGTAAAAAACTTAAATCGTGAGATGAGGTAGGCTAATGCTACCATGTTTTAGAAGAAAAGAATACAGTAGAAGTGTCAGTGGGGAAAAAGGGACTGAAAATAGGGAGTTGTCTACAACTCTGGAGAGCAAATACATTTAAACACCAATTCACATGAAATCTTCCAACTTCATTCTCCATATGATCCAAAACTGATGCTTAAAAAAAGTATTAAGTTCCCACAATCCTACCTGATTGGCATTTGGCAGATAGAAGAAGGTATCAAGTAGTCCAAAACAAAGCCAGACTATATTATTTGTAAGTTAAACTTCCAGTGAGCTTTGAAATGGAAAAACTAGCTTTTCATTTTGCTTCAGTAAAGAGCACAGTGACAAGAGCAAGCAGCTTGGTAAACTTTTTTTTTTTTTTAATTGTCAGCACTAGAAAAGATAAGAGGTGAGGAAAGCATGACTATGAATTCCTGATCACAGGGCTTCATAAAGGCATTTAACAAATGAACAAAGACAAGTTAATAGTCTCAACCACAGAGAAAATGATAGGGGCGGCATAAAGAAATGCTAGACTCCATAATTGAAAGCTGTTAGTTCAGGATATGGAGACATGGACAAATACTTGAGTTTATCTGGACACTTGAACAATGAAGTCAAACAGTGAAAGCATTAAGCTCTTGTACAGATGGCTTAGGTTTGTCATGTCCTCTGAATTTAAAAATTCAGCATCGAAGTTTTAGGTGTAACTGTAAAAGAAATAAAATTTGTACACCATCTTACCCCCTTGTGGGGACAAAGTTAGGGAAGACTAGCAAAAAAGAGCTGAGCCCAGATCAGAAGATAATGCTAAAATACTGAATTCTACATCATTGCAATCCTGATGATTCACAACACACCACAAGCTTAGAAACTTGCTATAGTAGTAGAGCACATCTCTGCAGTGTCACGCTCAAAATATGTGTAAACTTCTGTTAACTATGTAATTGTATTGCTTTCCAATTACATAGAAGGGTTTCTATGTAAGGGTTTCTAAGCAAGGACCTGCAGGTTATTTCTGAAGTCTCAGATTTGATTTGCGATTGTAAAATCCCAAATGGTGATTACTTAAGAGTCAGATTTACTGAAGGGTATGATTCCTCCCCAACATGCAATACTAAAAAAATCACCTCTGAAATCCCTCAACCTTGACAGAGCTGGACAAGGCCATAGCAAGATCAATCTGAAGTTGACAGATCACAAAGGAGCAGATGATTAAAGTAATACCTGAAGTATCTTTTTCCAAGAAATCAGAAATACAGTCAAAAATTGCATATGACTGCCAAGAAGCAATTTTAAGAAGATTTTTCATAAAAAGTGAAAGAAAAAGAAGCGATAGGCTACACACATAGCCACAGCAGTACTGGCCACAAAAGCCTCCTAAAAAGTCTCTGGTCTAACTTCCCATTTGAAATGAGACTATTGCCCAAACCACGTAAAGTAAGCCACAGCTCTCCCCCAGCCAAGTCTTGAAAATCTCCCAGGAGAGGGATTACACAGTTTCTGTGGGTAACTTGCTTTAGTACCACCTCCTATGTAACATTTTTTCCCCTAACGTCCAACCTGAACCTCCCAAGCCATAATTTGCTACTCTTTTCTCTTGTTTTAACACCTGCCACTGTGGAGAAGCTTGGATCTGTCATCCTTGTAAGCATCCTTCCAATACCTGTAGACTGCTATTCGAGTACCCCTTCGCCTCTTAACAACTGAACAAGACTAGGTTCCGCAACAGCTCCTCATCAATCACACATTACTGGACTCTCTATGTTTCTCCACAACCCTCTTGAAGTTGGCCAAAATTACATGGCCTCACCCCGTGCACAGGGGACATTAACTTCCCTGCTGACCGTGCTACTCCTAATTTTGCTCAGCGTCACCAGGGTTACAAGTATCCAGCTGTATCACTATCACTAATTACATTTACTTTCAACTATTTGAATGACATGGCAGGCTTGCTGTGTATGGGAAGAACAGATATGTCACAAAAATTTGTGACATCCTTTGGCAGCATAATTTTAACAGGAACCTGTTTTCTGCTGAGTCTACACACATGTAACTTGTGTCTGCCTTCTGCAAGTATACAGCAGGACCTTGAGTTACCATTAATAACCACTTACATCATAAGTCAGTGAATCTGCCTCGTTGGCTACTGTAAGGCCTGCCAGTTCTCCAAGACCCAGCTCACTTTCAAGGGCTTCATCTGTTCCCATAATGAAAGATTTCCCTGAAGAAGGAGGAAATGTTAAAGCTTCCACTGCAAGAAAACAAAACAGAACAAAAAAATCCTGAAGCATGGCTTTATACAACATTGATTAATAAAAACTTATTTTCTACTTCCAAAATACTGAATATCTCTCAAGTAGCTGAGGACAAGAAGATACAAAAGGATGCATAAAACCCCCCAACCATCCTAAAGATAGTCACTGTATTTAACAACAAACGTTATCCTCTAAATATAATACTTACACTTGAGGTGTGCATGACTCAAGACAGTAAATGTAATTAGCCACAGGAGGGAAGAGTACACTACCACTCACCCATACATAATGCAAAAGTAACACAGAAAAGCTCAGGCCCTTCCCCAGCTCCACTATAAAATATGAAAATAGGCTCTGGGGAAGTAGCAAAATTGTAGACAAGAATAGTTGGTGGAAGCAGCTGGACTCTTCCTTCCTAACACTGTATCCACACACATCCAAAAGCATGTCTACAACAAAGCTGTTTACATGCACTCCAATCTAGCAATACGACTGGAAACTGAGAATTCATCACTACTTGTAAAATCAGTTTAACTACCAAACAGGTTAGTCAGCACTGAATTCCAGGGTTTTACTAGCAGTATCCAAACTTACTAGTTTACAGCTGCTATAGCATGCTTACAGGGAGCTCCAGTCACTGTAACATAAACACATCCATAGGCAGATTCATTAGAAACCGGAGGATCAAAGGCTAAGAGGAATACAGTTCACACACTTACACCACATAAGGCTCTGGATCAAGTGGTACTACTCAAAAGAAGCTGTGCCTTTACCAGCTTCCCTGTATAATGGCTCTCCAAGTCTATACATCATGAAAGGAGGACTGAATAGACAAAAATGTGTTATCTTCTGGACACAAGAGACTTCACTCAATTTTATACACCTTTTGTCTCAAATTACAAGGGTCTTTCAGTTAATTATATTTCTTCCCCTTTTAGCTCCATTGTAAGGAGAAGCCTTGGCAAATACTGTTGCTACCAGAGAGAGAGAAAAGGAAACACCATCTCATTCTCAGCACCAACACTAAGTTAAACCCAAGCAAACTATGTTTTACAATGAATAGCCTGATCTGTTCAGGCTGCTTCCTTCTTGTCCCAAAGGCATCCTGTTCAGATGCTGTCCAATTCCCTTCCAGTCCACCCAGCGTAAAGTAAGCTGATCTTTCCGTGGTCTTTCTGTTCCACACTCATACCTCTATTGAGTCTCCTGTTTGCTTTCTACTACTTTTTAAAACCAGAGAAAAGCTGTTGAAGCTCTACCGTTTGATTAGGTCTCTTAGTTATTACCTTTTAAACACAAACATCTCTTACCTTCTGCATCCTGAAGTCTAAACTACCATTCTCTTTTTCCCTCTTTTGAATTTACGGTGTAATATTCCACTCAACACACAATACATACAGGACATAAAATTTGAAGAGTTACTTCAATAAAAACATCATATGCCAAAAATATCATGGAGTCTCAGATTTATAATACAATACACAGCTAATAGTTTGTAATACTGAACTCAGACTGAAAACAATCAGCTGTCTTCCAGCTTTGTGAGAGTCCATCTGAGTCTCTGAATTAAAAGACACATTCTTGAAGGGACGTGAAAATAGAGCTCTGCTCCTATGGCTCTGAGTACATGTGAGAAAAGTTGGAAAGGAAACATTCAACAAAAAATTCCTCCACTTCTCGAAGTGTTGCTAAGTTACCCCTTTCTTCATTAAAAAAAAAAAAAAAAAGAAAAATCACTGAGCATGTAGGAAATAGAACTACTGAGATCTTTGGTAACTATGCCACACGCCGGGGCTTTTTATGCATCTTAATTATAACTTGGCCGACCTACTTTTTCACACTCACTGAAAGACTGCTAAGTGAAACCCCTATTTTGCTCATTTTTCAAAAGACATATTTACCATTTAAATAAAGAGCACATGATCTGATCTTCTACAAAGTAATATAGCCTCATATATTTATTTTATTATGATGCATATCATAGCAATTCCAATGTTGAATCAAATAGATGATTTAGCAACTTTCAGACATAATACTAATGAAGGTAACCACATGCCTCATTGCAAAGATGCATGGCTTTCCGTACTTGGACTAACCGCTATGAGAATTTTTTTTTTTTTTAATTTTTGGAACACATTATGGAAATTAATACACTGGCAAACTGTAAGTTGTTCTGTATGATTCACTACACAATCACCACATGCATTTAAAAGCTATACCTAGCCACTTGTGTTTACCTGAAGAGCCTCTATCTTTGCATTTAAAAAAAGAACACGGGGAGGTGGGGCGTGGGTGTACATACATTTAAAATTATGTTCATGGGGAGAAAAACAGATGCTTTTATGTCCTGAGAGTTTGTTCCACACTTGACTGCCAGGCCTGAGCACAAACAAAAGCAAGTGACTTAAGATCCTCGTATTACAAAGCCACCAAGTGCCAAATGATTTTTTTCCATCCTGTTCAAAGGTATTCAGCCAAGCCTTTACCTAGGCAGGTAAAGTCTTGACTTTAGTAATAGTGACCAGAGGGGAGGAATGGGAATGCCCTTTATCACACTTAGGCAGAACTCAATCATGAATCAGTTTTTGTAAAGTACTTGGAAAGTCTTAGCGGATGGTCTTTAAGCTGTAAACTATAAACTATAATCATCTACACTTTACAAAGGCATATGTTCATTTTTAATACTTACCTTCATCTGTCCTGTTTATCTCGTGCTCAATGAGCCTTGAGCTACTGGGCCTAGAAGAAGGTGCAACAGATGGCTGTAATGAAGGGAGATCATCAACATCTCGCAAGTTTGCAAGCATATCTTGCAGCTTTGACCTGTTGGGCCCTAACCAGAAAAAAAAAAAAAAAAAAAATTAAACGGTTTATGCATAGTTCACAACAGCACTACTTACATCAGATATGCTACAGCAGCACATGCAACAATGGATCCTACCTCGCATTATAGCGTTACCACAGAAAAACTAATGAGCACCTATTTTCAGCAGTAACTAATCATCCAGCATGAAATGAATTTCTTGAAAAGAAAGTGATAGAAGCAACTGAGAACTGTGAATGCACAATTTTCCCCACATTTATAAACTCATACTGCTACTTGAATGGGATGCTGAAGAATGCCTCCAACTGAGTCACACTGATTATTAGAATATTTACTTTTTCAAAACAATAGCTGACATTTGTGAATATCTTAAAATTTGTGCATCAGGTACTTTGTGCAGCATATTCTTATGACAACATGATTATTTTAAATTTATTTGTGCAGTAGTGTAGTATTGTGAACTATATAATCCCCAAAGTTATATTAAAATATAAATGCAACTGGATTCACTGGCCTACTTCCTGAAGCTACGTATGGTGAAGACCCATGCCCTTCTTGACACTTACCTGTGCTTTGCTCCATCATTTTCCCACATCCCTGTTTTGACTGTTTTATATAGGATTGAGGCTGAAACATATCTTCGGTAGTTTTTCCTGTTGTAAGTTTAATTAAGAATGGGAAAATGTCTTACCCATAGTCCATTATGTTTTTTTCCTAGACCAGTAAATAATACAGCTATTTTTAAGCAGCTTTAACACAGAAGTGTACTCTAATATATGTATTCTCTCATAAAACCATTCTATGATTCTATTCTCTTATTACTTCACAGGAGTGTATACTACAGCCTTGCAAAATCGTAAGTTTACTAATGCAGTTGTAAACTCTGCTTTGTCCACCCTAACCATAATGACAGATAATAAACTAAATTGCATTTAACTTGTCTGTCACAAAAACATTACTTGATTCAGGAAAACACTAAGTAGGATTTTGCAAGATTGTTTTACTATAATATCTGATTTATAAAAACAATTTTACTTACTAGCAGTTCAGTGTCTAAGCACCATTTATGATGAGATTAAAGTCATAGAAACAAACTACGTACAATTTAATGTCAAGGTATTTAGTCCCTTCTTCCCTAGACTTCCCTCCTCACATTCTTCTTCGCTACGTGCAATATCATGAATAGCTGACAACAGGCTGTGATTCTTCCTAATCTTTCTGCACTCATGCCCTTCCAATGATGGTTTGTCCATGGAAAGATGCTTAATTTCTGTACTGCAGTAAACCATTTGGTCTCCCAAGATCAAACCAATCAAGTCAACCCAAAAGGTACTGTAAATGTACTGAGCAGTAGTTATCTTCATGAAGGAGCACTGGATGACCAAGTGCTGCCTTACATCAGGAATTTTTCTCATAAATATATAAAACAGGTTCAAATAATATATCTATGTCTACATTAACAATTAGATACTAAGTTTTATTATAAAAAATAAAAAGCACCCAACAGCTTTTCAAGAATTATTCAGAAGTTTGATTAAACAGTTTCTGCTAAGTTAACCCTACAACTATTGACCCTGAACTACATAGCACGTCTGTGTAATTTTTAAAATAACAGACAAGTTACAAAAAGTGATTTCACTGAAGTCATACATTGGTGTGCCCTGTCTATCTTAACTATAGAGAAATTTAGAATCAATTTTGTGAAACATGAACACTTTAGTTTGCGAGCTTAGCTTCTTGCCAGACTCGCAATTAATTTTGAGTAACTTAAATGATTCCAAAGATGACAAAAATATCACTTGAGAAATTTAAAGTATGGCAATGACTTACTACTTTTTCATAAAAAACCCAAAAAAAGGGGTTTAGTTTGTATATTTGATAGCATAAGTTCAGCAACATAACCAACTGCTGAGCAGTGTCTTATCACAGTATCGATACAAAAAGTAACAAAACAAGTCAGCCTCAATGATGCAAGGATCTGACACCTTTTAGATCATCATGCATCTCTCTTTGGAAGTGTGAATTTCCTTGGTATTCATAAGCATCTTCCCACAAAGGGAGAAACATCCCTCCAATTTCTTACTGGGCTACATGCAATATTATTAATTTACATCATTCACACATGAATTCTCAATATGCCTAGATGTTTGAAATATAGCTGTGAATACAGTGTTTTATTTTAAACACTTCATCTGAGTTCAAAAAGTTAAAGCTTACTTATAAAAAACATTGATTTTGATTTTACAAAACAGATTTGTATTTCAAGAAATGTTAACAAAAAATATAATACAGGGCTAGAAACTGTATTTTAGATACTGATCACAGTTTTTTGTTTGGGTAACAATACCCAAGAATTTTAAAGGCTAGTCCCACAGGTATGAAAGTCAATAAACAAATCCTGTGATTTACAAATAAACTGATAGAGTTGCTTCCTATTTCGAGCCCTGCATAACAAATTATGATGACAGCATGACTTTCATGTTGTGAATGTTAAGTATAAACAGGGGTAGAAATTAACCTGTTTTCTCCCTCTGTCATCTAATAGGATTCTCAAGAGTTTCTGGTTTGTGGGGTTTTTTTTATTTACATACCAGACTTTAACTCTTCCTCTGAAACTGGCATGTTTCCAGCTAAGAAAGGGTTCTGAAGTCTTCTATATTGAAGTGTGAACTATTAAACCAATGCCTTTTACAATTTAAGTTTCTGAATAACCAAAGCATAATCCATGCTCAAAGCAAGAATTTTTAATTAATCCAACACCTGGTTGGAAGAAGTTATATCTAATGCAGCTATTTAACAAGTAACTTGATTGACTGTCATTAATTTCAACCCCTGAGAACTGGTGAACAGGAAAGCAGTCAGGAGCAGCAAAGTAAAAGAGTAAGTAATTTTAGGAAAACATTGAAAGAAAGATAGAATTAAGGGTGTGAAAGATGTAGGATTTATGATTTTAAGGTGCAATGTTTTCCACTTACTCTTAACCCCCTTTTTCCCCTTGCGCTCCTTTTTGTATTGTTCCTTGAGTTTGGTTATTACTCCCTGGTCGACATTCCAAGCTTCAGGCATGAGACACTGGTCTTCCTTTTCTAAACAAAGTGAAACAAATGAAACATCCTTTTTCAATAATGTCACCAAGTCATCTCCACTGAAGGAGGTAACAGCTGCTGTCAATGGCATTTGTCTTTTATTTTAAACAGACAGAAATAGCACCAAGCTTGTGAAAGCTGTAAAACTGCTACTCACATTCAACTTCTATTTGCTCAGAATTTTCTTAAAAATTGAGATGAAATTTCACATGCCTAATTTCTGTAACCAAGCACATAGCTGTTCATAAATGTAAGCAACATTTACTTTAAAATAAATCAGGACATATTTTTAATCTTTTCTTTCCTCCACGGAAGAAATTATTATATCTAGAAGCAGCAGCTATGTTACTGGTCAGCATAACTTTACAGCTCAGATGTTGCATCACCACATTTCAAATTCTCATTTCATTATCTTTGTGCTATGCTGTCATTTACACAAAGCACCAGCACACGTTTAAATCATTTTGGAACACACTATACATGTCACCAAGGCTTGAATAAAATCTTAAAGCACTAAAGCCATGAAATTTCACAAAAAGGGGAAGTCTGAGTTATTAGTCTGAAAAATACACAAAACATTTCAACATGCCTAACAAAAAAAAAAATCCCCACTTTTTTTTTAAAAAAAAAAACAACACCCCACACCTCTCTCAAATTGCTTCCCCTGTGATACAGAGAAGTAGTGTTCTTCCAGTGGTATAGTATTTGGAGATTTTGAACAAGATGTGTTATGTGAGTTCAAATCCCCAAGTTATTTTTTTCATATACTGAAAGACTGTACTGAGGCAGCGTAGAAAAATAACTTGTGAGAGCAGCAAGGCAATACAGCTTTTCCTCATATATATTTTCATGACCATTACAGCTACAGCATTTTTTGAAATGCATTATCTTTTTGCTTTGTTTTCCTCATTAAAAATCTCAACCTTATTATTTAAAAATTCCTTCCAAACCAAGTTTGCTTTGTATATCAAATTCTAGACCTCTTAAAATACAAACAATAACAAACTTATCCTCAGACTAATATGCAGAAAGGGTATTAAATATCTGTAGAGGAAGCACAACACTATCAATCACAGCCTGAAAGAGTCACTATGATTGGACAGAAGATGCAAAACCAGGCATGGGTTATTATGAGGACCAACCTGTTAGAAATTAACTATGCTGAAAAAGACCTAGGGATCCTTCATCAGCATCAAGTTGAACAGGAGTCAGCAGCATACTCTTGCAGCCAAGGCAATCGATCGCATCCTGGGCTGTATTAACAAGAAGGGAGCCAGTAGGGTGAGGGAATTGATTATTCCCCTCTGTTTGGCACTTGTGAGTCCACACCTTAAGTACTGCATCCAGTATAATATTTCTTATACTGGGAAACTTTGTAAGTATATATATTTGCTAAGTAACTAGTATTGACACAGTATAACAAGTCCAGGGGAGCCACTAAGATCATTAAGGCAAACTGGAGCAGATGAGCTACAAGGAGGGGCTGAGACTACTGTGAGTGTTCACCGATGACAAGAGAGGCATCCTAGTGCTGCTTACAACTACCTCATGGGGAGGCATGGAGAAGACACTGCTCAGACTTGCATCACAGAAGGACAAAATACTTCTCACCATGAGGACAGTCAAATACCAGAATACTGTCCCTGAGAGTTTATGGGAACTCCTTTCTTGGAAGATATTCAACACTTTACCAGAAGGAGACCAGAGTAACCTGCCACAAATAGACCTGAGCAGGAGGTTGGATTAGATGACCTCTCACTGCTTTGAACCCCTAGTCATGATCCTATACTCATGAGTGACAGATTAATTCAAGACCCAAAGTCTTGAGGCATTAGTCTTTTTGCAGCAGCTATGACAATAGAGAGGTATTAATAAGCTAAAGAGAGAAAACATGGTCTGTGGGTTAAGTCATGTCCTCTTAATACATATACCCAATTAAGTACCACTAATGATCAAGAATTGCACGAAGAACTCAAAAAAGGGATGAGAAAATCATGCTTGAGAGAAACAAGTATGTATTCTCTCTGGGACCAGGTTATAAGTTTTAATCATGCTTTTCCTCCCTGGCTAGACAAGATTTTTTTGCTCTCCTCCAACAAAAAGTTTAAATGGATTTATTTACAAATAAATTTAGAAATACAATGGATTGTATTTTGCCAGGAAAATACTTAATACATTAATTTTCTACAGACTGTCCCAGGATGTTTCCTGCATGCCCCACAGGTTCTAATCAACTTCACAAGTGGATCCTGAACCACTACTGTGCAAGGGCTTTACAGTTTAAAAATTACCTGAACACCTCCGAGGACCTTTCAAGCCAAACAGGTTCAAAAATTACTGTAACTGATCCAACTGATGCTTGGGATCCAAAATGAAGCAAGGACTTCCTCTGTTTGCTTCTATCCTCCCTACAGAACATCAGTCTTGTACGCTACATTTAACAGTTTCACTTCAATCAAATCAACATACGTGATTCATAATGGCAGTTCCTTGAAGAAGCTTGTTCTTATATACAGTTACCATAAGAGGCACAGGTTGTAAAACAAATAACTGAAAAACTTCAATATATAACTCAAAAAACCCCCTTAATAGTTCTAGAAATGAAACTACTACTTTCCATGACAATTTATTTTTAATATTAGACTTTTGCTCATTTCTAGTCAGCTGTCATCAATGAAAGTAAAAATAAACTAGAACTGTGAATTTGAAAATAAAAAAGTTCCTATTGTCATACTAACTTTTTGGTGACACAAGCAATAGCTACACTTATCAAGCATAAATGGATAAAATTTTTTAATATTAAAAGAGAAGTATCAGAACAACATAATAAAAACTTTTTTTGTAAAAAAGGGTAACATTCCTAAATTTGTTTGGTGAACAGAATACTGACTGCTGTATCTAATGATACTCAGACACATCCTCTCAAGCAGAGAGACTACACCACACTGAACAATAATTTGGCATCCAGCCAGGAGTTGGACATGGCTTCAGTGAAATACAGCATCATGGAGCCATTAGCTCACGTGAGAGCCACAGCTACCCATGGCTTATTTGTCTGTCAAGGTTTCAGTTCTATTATAAAGCTCAATTATTCCCCATTCATCTTCCATAGCTCCCTCTGTGTCCACTTATGCTTAAGACTTTCCAGAGCAGCTTAAGGAGGAAACAACTCCTCATCAAGTTATTTAACCAGTTCTCTTCCTTTTTCCCTTCCCTATGCAGTGGGTTTATGTGGAGTAGTTATGTCAAGGCACAGTGGATGCTGGCATTCTAGGTTGCAGGAAATGTACCTCAAAAGACAGAGAACAGTTTGTGAAATGTCTCTCTGACTAGGGGACTTAGAGATATAGTCTTCTGATTAATTTAAAAAGAATTTGAACTGAATAGTTCACATTGCCCAAATTGCTAACAAACAATAAGAGTGCAACTAATTCAGTCTTTGTGACTCACATTACTCTCTGTATTGAAGTGGTAGAAAACAAAGAAGATTAAATAATCATGTCATAACTGTAAAATACAGCTTTACCAGAGCCCTTCATTAGCATGGGTCACTGGAAAAACACACTGAAATTCCACTCATAAAATTCAAATTCTATCTGCCTTATTATTGAGGAAAAAGAAAAAGACAATGACGAGAAGCATAAACCTTGAACAATACTTACATTAAAGCAGTATACAGAATAATAAGAATATTATGTCAAGAGGACTTCAGTCTGCCAATTATTTACTGTAGGAATACTCAAAAGGTGCAGTGATCATGACAGAGATCTCAGTCTCACAATCACTCACAATATATTCTTAACACAATTTTTTTTTCCTGGTACAATCCATTACATTTCCTTACCCCAGTCTGTTCCATCTCCTGAACTTCTCGATTCCCCATCACCTTCATCTGAGGTAACCAAAAAGTCAAACTCTTTCAAAGCTTCTTCTGTATCTCTGTCTTCACTGCTGTCAGATAGCACTCTCTTCCTTACAATCTGAAAGGTCAGGAAAGAGACAAAAAAAGCTGAATTAAGGTACATGCACACCTTTATACCGAGCAGTTCTGTCTTGTCTTCTATGCAAAATCCTAACAGGAAGTTGAAGAAGCAGAAAAGTATACATTAACAGGATAATCTGGAATAAGCATACAGACTTTGTTCAAATTCTAAGTCAAAATGAAATTTGTCTGTAGATCACTTGATAATGAATCTACACTGACCTAGACCACTACTACCAGAAAACTTTTTCTTGGTGCAGATTAAAAAACCCACACAAACACTGCAAACAACAGAATAGAATGCTGTAGAAAGGACTTCAGCAAAACCAAACTCACTTTGCTTCTCTGAAAATAGCCTTTTTAACTCTCACCTCTGAAATCACTCTACATGCACACTAAAAGACAACTCTAGAAAAAAGCCAAAAACCACAAATGACAAGAGCTAATTTGCTTCAATTTGGCAAAAATCATTCCATACTGAATACTTCCTCAGATACTACTGTAATTTAAACATGGTAATTCCATGTTTAAACTGCATTTCCCTTTCAAATTCAAAGGCAAATCTGGTAAAAGACAAAAATTACCAAATTTTGGTACATGTTTTAATTAAGGACCGCATCGTATGCTTTCTGCAATAAATGTACTTTTCCCTCAATAATCAAAATGGACTAGATGCTTTACAGTTATTTGACTAACAGGTGAGCTGATGCCATGATACATGAAAACTGTAGCATAAATTTTATTTGTACAGAAAAAGAAAAATTACATTCATCACAACATTTTGACCTGGAACCTTGCTAAGGGTCAGGTTTGAAAAGATTTCATTACATAGGGCAACATCCAATAATGCATGAGGATGAATGACTGTTTCCTCTAAATACAATGAACCAACTTCAAAACCTGAATCAATTCTAAACTTCAAGCTTCATTCCTTCAGCAGGCTCATTGAACATACTGTATTAGAGATGATTTTACAGAAGAGTCTCAGACATTAGTTCACAGCCCATGGAAGACAGGAATAAGTTTACAAAGATCCTCTTTAAAAACTCTTTCAAACTGATGGGGTTTTATTCATTCTTAAAACTGATCATAGAAACAATCACATCCATCATAACTCTTAACTGCTTCAATTGTTAGGAAACACAGCTCATTGAATAAATATCAATTTTGAAAAGAAGAGGATAAATTTGAGTACTGGTTGTATGTATCCATTTCATGTGATCATAGGACCAAATCATATAGCAAAGTATAGATCATGAATGAGTTTCAGGTATTCAACTGAATAAACAAAAAAAGTTTATTAACCCCATGTTAAGAGTTTTTCCAGTTATACTTTTTCTTCCTTCCACAAGCTATTTAAAGAGAAATGTGGTATTTCAGTTCCATACCCTACAAAGATAAATTTCTACAAGTCATTTTAAATATCAATATATTTATATAAATATTCAAAACAACAATGCATTTTTGACATGCAACTTTACAAACAATACCTTCAAACTAAGCTGAAAATTGTAAAAAAAGGACATCTGCCACCTTAAAAATTTTGTCTAATATATAAAAAAATACTAGGCAATATGGAATAGTAGAAAGACAATTTAAAAAATGTTAATCTGTCACGGCGAACTTAAAGCAATAAAGATGGCAAAGCCTAACTTGTATGCACAAACTCAGAAATGCATATATAATTCCTCTTATGCACACATGCTTGGACAGGCCATCATAAAGATGTATTAATGATTTGCACGTGTACATACACAGTCATATACTTTGCATATAGGCATCTCATTAATCTCACTTTTTCTGTTCTTCGTAACTTTTTCAATTATTTTTTCCACTCACTGTTGCGGTATCAATGATTGTTTTCTCTCTTCCTTCATTATCTTCTTCATCTTCTTCATCACTAAAGTCTGCAGCTGCATTTTCAAGAAACTTGAAGGTCTCTAGCAGAGAGGCAGAGTCAGTCAATTCAGGTTTCCTAAACAACAACAACAACCACAATCATGAGTCAAAAGAAATCATAACAAAGCCACTTCTGCAATTGCCAGTCTGTTCTGTATTACGACGTCCAACAACACATGAGACTAAAATAAGTCTACAGGTAAAAAAGTTTGTGGATTAAAAAACTAAACACTATCCATAAACTATCTTATTAGAACTAACAATTATTCTTCATCCAGCTACAATTACTGGGACAGACACTTCCACTTTTTATTTGAAAAGCGTTTTAAAGCAACATTCATCTGATATGGGCCAAAAGCACCATCAATACTGATATAACATCACTGAAAGCCTCAGCAGCAAGGACATGAGTTACAGCTACTAAGTTGGCCTCCCACATGTACGTCAGGGTACGGGAAAACTTTGCTGCTGTCTGATGTTCCTCACCTTGCTGGGAAACATCAAAGTCTAGATCTAACATTCATTAACTTGTGAGGCATGGTAAATTTGCCACTACAAAACAATATAATGGGAGAATCTCATTGATGGCTAAGGTTTGTGTAGACATTAACATTAAACAAATAAGGAAACAGGTGAAGATTGGGTAAAATTATGACTGCACTGGCACAACTTCAGGCAGTGCCTCAGAACAGGAAACATAAGGGTTGTCATATTAACAAATGAAGAGGAAGAACCCAAGAAGCAGGACTGCAACCATTATTAAAACTCTGATGAAAGTACAGTTAAAGCAATCCTAAAATTAACAACAGGTACCATGTTTCCTATGCAGAAGACATACTTCTCCATCAATCCCTCAAAGATAAAGTGGTGAAAAAAAAGATTCTCTTTGCGTTGTAATGATTACTTCCAGTAAAACCTTGTACATTCTTTATATGACTTTACAGTAGTAAAGACAAACTGTATTGTTTTCTTACCTTTAATCAGTAGTCTGTTTTTCATAGTTCATCACTAAATGCACGTCATCTTGATTTTCACAACCACTGAAACAATAGAAGTCTCTCTCTCTTTTCAGAGTTGTAGCTCTAAAATGCCTGGTACCCCTGCTACCAGCAAGTGCCTTTGCTAATGCTATGTTTTGCTTCTGCTATGTCCCATTTCAAAAGGTTCAATCAACTAACAAGCCTATACAGTAAGCCCTTTTAAACTCCCTGTGGTGTAAACACGTTTATCTGTCCATCGCCCACTTAATCCAGTGTTTCTTCATAACGCTTTTCAAAAGTTTATTACAGGAAACATCCAAGGGCAAAAGCTCCGATGTGTAATCAGGCATGATAAGCAGCACACTTCCTTCTTTACGCAGGCCCTGCTCAAGCAGTTCTACGCTTACATGACAACAATCAGCAGGAGTGGGTTCTTCGTAGTCCCAACACATCTGCACTTCATTACGACAATTTGCTATTCTACCCTTTTTTCATTTACTCATCTTTACAGCCCAAAGATACCAATAATGATTTGACTAGCCATTAGAAATTCCACATAGAATCATAGAATCATAGAATCATAGAATGTTTTGGGTTGGAGGGGACCACTAGAGGTCATCGAGTCCAACCCCCCTGCAGTCAGCAGGGACACCGCCAACTAGATCAGGTTGCTCAGAGCCCCATCCAACCTGGCCTTGAATGTTTCCAGGGATGGGGCCTCCACTACCTCTCTGGGCAACCTGTTCCAGTGGTTTACCACCCTCATTGTAAAGAATTTTTTCCTTATATCTAGCCTAAACCTACCCCGATTTAGTTTAAAACCATTACCCCTTGTCCTAACGCAGCTGGCCCTACTAAAAAGGTTTTCCCCCTCTTTCCTATAGGCCCCCTTTAGGTACTGAAAGGCCGCAATCAGGTCTCCCCGCAGCCTTCTTTTCTCTAGACTGAACAAGCCCAACTCTCTCAGCCTGTCCTCATAGGAGAGGTGCTCCAGCCCTCGGATCATTTTAGTAGCCCTCTTCTGGACCCGCTCCAACACTTCCATGTCCTTCTTGTGCTGAGGGCTCCAGAGCTGGACGCAGTACTCCAGGTGAACACATCCACAGCACCATAATATACCATGATGTACAGTATGTTTTCATGGTCACTGGTTTTATGGAGAATATTCCTTCCACTTTCCCCATATCTCATCTTAGATATCTAAGGACAATCTCAAACATGCTTCCAATTTGCCTTGCTTCTAGCGCTATTTTGACCCTCTTGTTTCTATGACAAACCTGAAAGCACTCTAATATTTTTCTTTTTCCTTAAGTAATCACTGCTTTGGCAAACTATACCACCTCAGGAATCTGTAGTAATAATGTACATTTTCACAGAAATTCTACGGCTATTTTACTGTTATATTACTGTTTATATTACTGTTATTTTGCTGTTTCCAACACACAACTCTTGATAAGACAAAACTTGTGATGTGCTTCACTTGACTAACTTCTTGATTTTCAGCAAATTTTATGTGTCCTGGTCAAATTTTAGTGGACTAAATCAGCCACCTACAACTGTATTTCTGTTTTTTCCTCTATATTTTGTCATAGAAAAATCTGCCATGTAAAAACATCATGGCTGCTGATCTATATTAGCAAGTATCAGAAATACTACAGTAAATAGCAACGTATGAACTAATACCAAACATAGAATATCAAACTTTAATCAGCAGAACTTGTTATGAAGAGACAGATACCCTTCTGCAAGTACAAGTATTTGCAGTAATTCATACCTAGATTTGGCTCTGTACTCATTTGATCTTAAATCAGGCTCTTTCACACTGAAGTTCAAAGTGACCACCAAAAGAGAAGGTTATATCTTTTTTAAGTAACTGTTCTGGATTCAACTATCATTAACTATTACATACTTTAGTGGGCAGATATATACATAATTGTATATCTCCATTTACACGGTGGGGTAAGAGGCATTTCATGCATTGGAAAACAGAGTAGTTTATCACGTATTTCAAAACTCCTGCGCATTACAAAAATGTACAAAGTCAGCATAGTACCACAGAAGATTATTTGTGCTAAGGCACAACTTCCAAGAAAGAATTCATAAGAACCAAAAAAAGAAAACAGAACTGACAGAATATTTAAGCTATTTAAAGGTTCTTCAGGGAAAAGAAGCTTTAAGCTGACAGACAGGTTGGTTGGCTATACTGTACCCCAATACATTTTAGCAGTCAAATCAGAAGTAACTCAATAATTTAGCTATTTTTCTAATTCAGCTATTTTTCATCCTTTAGCAGCACATAAACATAATACATTTTAGATATTACTGTCAGCACAAACACTTAGGAACACTGTAAAATATACTTAAGAAAATGTCTAGCCTCAGCTGATTTATGTTATGTACTTTGATGGCAATTCAAAACTTGTTTGTTTCATTATTTTCCATCTGTTTAGTTTGTTTCTCTTATGGGGTCCATACCCAGAGCAATAAAAAAAGCAGAAGTGGCAAAAATATATTCAGAGATAGGATAGTATAATAAATTACTTTAAATTCCATTTTAGAAAAAGAAACACAACTCATTATTTCCAGGGCTTTTGTAGTCTAAAATACTTTTTCGAAAATTAATGGGCAAAAGCAATAGAATGGAGCTCCAAAGGCAGGGACTGATACATAAACTGGAGTATTACAGGCCTGAGCGAGGCAAGACTATGGCAACATCCAGGACCAGTTGCAAATAAAGGGATACCAAAAAAAAGAAAAAAATCAAAAAGGTCTCAAAACCAACAATTCCTCTTTACTGGGCTGTCCTGGATCTAAATATTATGTAAGGGAGAACGTCATTTTCAAAGTGCAAGAACTTAGGTGTTGCTTTTTCCTTCTTCCCCAGCCATACTGTTTAAAGAAAAACTGCTGGGGAAGAATAAGCCAGAAACCCCAGCCAGCAGGAACAGCTACAGAAGCTGCCAAAACAGAGAGCATAGAGCAACCAGATTTTGGCAGGACTTCCTCGATCCCGTGCTCCTCAGCTGCTTGTTCTGAATCTCTTTCCCACTGCTCCTTCCTCAACGTACTCTGCAACAGCACCCTTGCAATGGTCATCTCCCCTAACCTTGCCTTCTTTCCTTGAGGGTTTCGTCCCAGTTGACTTACCACTTCCTAACCAAATCTAAAAAAAAAAAAAACCCTATCATTTAACCAATATAACGTCTTCTACCAGATACTGTTAACTCTGTGCATTACATTCTCCTCTCCAGTAGCCTTATCCAATTAGACAGGAAAGTCTTTGGGGCAGACAGACTACCTGCTACTCCTGTCTGCACATGATGAGGTACAACACTAACTGCTTGTCACAAGCATAACAAGTATAATAAGTAGTGCCAGAAAGTAAAGTATAGCTACACTAATGCTGCTAGGTTTTCCATCTTACTACTAGCAGATAGGTAGCGCGCAGATTTTGTGAATATTGCTCTTGACGCAGGGAACTTCTGATCCCCAAAGATAAGAAACTTTTTCCTGTTTAAAACACAAAATTCTTGTTACAAATGGGCTGGTAACTGAAGTACTTACCTCCCTTAAAGCAACATAAACCTGAAATCACATGAGTATTTTTCTCCTTGGGAAAAGTTGCCAGAATTTTCTGCAGCTGTGAGTGCCCTGAAAATCCCATCCCAACTTGTATTTTACAGGCTGTACAATTATGCAGATTTGTCTTAAACCCTTGGCCTCTTTAAGACTAAAAATAGTAATAAACTCTTCCCATGAAATCTAAGAAATATGATTCGTGGATATTCCACATGTACTATTTAAAGCAAGCATGGCTCTCACTGGGCCTCTGCGGGCCATACAGCCAAGTCTTCATTTTCTGCCCTACAGTCACATGGCTCAAGACGTGTATTTTGTGTAAAAATCCAGTTGGCCCTGACATCGAAATATTAGCAGCTTTACAAAACGTATAGTGTTCAATTGGCTCTCAACATTTAATATTCAGGATCTTAACACAAGCCCTGCTTCTTACTGAGTGAAAAGTAGAAACCATAACCTATAGGAAATGTGAAGTTGTTACGCAAAAACTAAAACAGCGCACTGATGATACCTTTCCTGCACCCAACATGATCCAGAACATTTCATATTGCAAAGTCAAGTTTAACTTAGACTAAAGCCACATTACAGACGTGTGTTTTCTTTGTAACCAACACATTCAATATTTCTATCATTACCTTCCCCCTTGTTGATAATAACTCTTGGGAGTCTGTAGTCATGTCCAGGAGACTCTCATAAACTTCTCCCTTGAACTACCCAGCCACAGGGCCATTAACTGCCTTGGTCCTACTCACTCTCCCAAAGGAAGAAGTACAGGGCTTTTTTGCTTGCTTTATCCAAGACATACACAAGTTATCTTAAATAAAACCAGATTTTATTGATAAATTCAGAAGCAGGAAGAAATACCACAATCAAGTTAAATAAACACAAGTTCAGCTTAGGCTGAGAAATGTTTCTGGGGGCCTCTACAGGAAAAAGCCTGTTGTGACCCAGCATTCAAAGAGCTATTCTAGCATACTCTTTCTTGAGCCGTTTTCTTTGGCTCAGTTTCCTCCTACTATCAAAACGTGCTACTGCAAGGTCAGAAGCTTTATTAATTCCCCACAGAATTTAGTTATTTCATGTTTTAACACAGTCTTTTCAATGTCGCTAGTCGAATTCTTTCAAACTGGACATAGTAAATCAATGCATGCAAATGCAAATGTATTCCTTTCTATGATGACTGTCTTTGAGAACAGTTTGTTAAATCTTCAGTGCTGTGCAAAATCTTTCATAATGCAGCACAGAAAACATCAAACTAGTAATTTATAAAACTATGGAACACTTACAATCATCAAAATTTACACACAAGGAACATGGGGCAGGCTAGACAGTCTGTCACAACCTTTGAAACCTCTAATGAATACACACCACACAATGCAAGAACCAGTGCAACACATACTACAACTGGTAAGCAACACTTACAAAATGGTTTGGGTATAAACTGGAATTGTGAAGGAATGCCATTTAAAAAGGAAAGGCCACTTCTCTTGCCAAATCTAGTCAGGTAACTATAATATGGCAAATAAACAAGATTTTTAAAATAAGCTCAACGTTTGAAGAACTGAAGTAACTTTTCTAAGTTATTTCTCCACTCACCTGCCCTCTCTTTGCTTCCTTCTCTCCCATTGCACAACTTCTGTCTCTTTTTCCCCATTCCTTCTGTACCATGAGTCTTATGTGACATTTCCAAGAAGCATCCCTAAAACCCTTAAGCCATAGATCTGTGCCAATTAAATGAAAAGAGTGGTCCATTGGTACTACTTCACACAAAACCCCAATAATTGTCCAGGTCTGGCCTAAATCAGGTATCTTTGAAATGCCTGTCAGGTCACTGCAAGATGGAGGCAGGGACAAACAAGAAAAAGGTGGAAAACACACCAGTAAAGGGAATAAGGCAAATAGATTTGGGATTTTTTTTCTTTTTGTAATTCAATATTTTAGTCTCACATATTATTTTGGCAATCTTTTTCATGGCACATGTTACCTCGGGTTGTTAAATTCAAAGATACCTTCCCAAATAAACCATTTTATAAGCTAATCAACACACAACATTCATCATCCAGTATGCAGCATTTTCATTACATGGGTCAGCGTTAATAGGATTTAGAGATGCAAGAGTTATTCAAGGCCTTCTGGTATAGAAAAACGTTCATTCGATGAAGTGCCAGTTGGAATGATTTGATGTACATCAGAAAGATAAGGTCTTCAAAATGTTTAATTTTAGTCTTTGAAAAGGTCTTTGGATTTGCTCTCAAATGCTGAGGTTTGATGCCTTTTTGCTCATGTAAAGTATTGGCAGTGGAAGCCATATGGGGTTCAACAGGAAAAAAAGGGCAGTAGGTCGGTTTCAGAGAGAGACTGATATATCATTCAGGATCATTTTTCTTTAAAAGTTTCTATTGGGTATTTAAACATAGTTCTAATGATCAAACCCTTAGCTAGAACTCAGATAGTTTATCTATACACATATCCATATGTATATGTGTATATACATACACATGCTTGGTATACACCCTCGTTCCTTTCCAGTTCTATTCCTTTATTATATTTGCTTCCACTCATATCAAATAGCAGTCAAACACACACCCCATCAAGAAGATAAACTAATTTGACTGTTCAGGTTTCAGTCAGTAAGATAAAGCTATTAAAAGATGAGGTAATAAGTGAACCGAACATACTTAAATACTTCAATGTTTTCAAGGCTACAAGTGACGTTTGCAGGCAGCTTTCATTTCTGTTTCAGTTTGCTGGGGGAAAGCACCCATTCCTCTAACTGAAGGTGTTAAGAATTTCAACCATTATTATAAAGTTATTATTTTAGTATCTATTTTTGAGTCCAGACATGCCAAGTGGTACTTATCTTTTGTAATGCAAGTGAGCTGATTGAAGAAACTGAAAACAGATTCCTTTTTAAATTCCATGAAATAAGTGGAACCAGGACTATATCTATCTCAGGTTATCATATTAACATTTCATTTATGGAATCAAAATCTTGCAGGGTGCATTCAAAATCCACATGAAGTCTTGAGTGCTAAAGCTTTCAAGAGGATCTGTACATTAGCAAATAAATAGGCAATGTAAGAATACAAGTTTGGCCACAGATGTAGCACCTAGTAACACATAAAGACTGAGGCTACTTCACCTAATGGTAAGAATTTGGCTTTAAAAGACTTTTAGACAACAGTAGTTTGTTCATCACTGTACCAAAAGCCAAAAAAACCAAAGGGGTGGGGGGAGTTCTCTGATGTTCCTGCAGCCCTCTAAGATATACAAAATTAAGCTGAGAATGATATGAGGGCCCAGATGGCAGTTTTCTAAAATAACTGGAGCCTAGCAAAATTCAAGTTACATATTGTCTGCTGCAAATACATATAATTGGCTTAAATATTTGCACTACAGTAACTATTGTACACTTCTACATACCAAAGTAAACAGCATCAACTTCACAATAACCACCCCAAACATTCTCACCTGCCTTTCCCATAAAAAGGCTCAAGTGCCTGTCAGTATCACAGCACTGAGTGTCCCGTATAGTTCTGGTATAACAGACAACTCGTAAAAATTTGTAAAACATGTAGTGAGCTGAGCAGGAGGAGGAATATCCTCCCTACCCACCACGAAGTATACACTGGAGGTGTGACATCCCTGGGGTCAGAGGAAAAATTCCAGGACTTAGCCTCTACAATGATCAAAGGCATTTCCACCCCCCCCCCCCGCCACACACACACACCAAAAAAAAAAAAAAAAAAAGAAAAAAAAAGAAAAAAAAGGTATTGCTGAAGGAGGCTGAGTAGCAGCAACAAGCACTATACACAGATTCATGGGCTTACACAAAAAACATGCTAAAATCAGACTGCATTGAGAAATAAGTCAGCTCTTCTGCTCTTTTAGTGGGATTTCTCTCAGTACCCATTTGTTTTGTTCTTCACCACTTTCATTTCACTGAGAAAGTATTGGCTGATTACCAATAAATGACAGTCAAAACATAAAGGAATTTTTGTTTCCTGTTTCCGTTACGACCTCTCTCCTCCCAAAGAGGTAACCATATGGTGGCATAAAAGCATCAAATACCATCTCTTTACTTTCTTTGGGATTTATCACATGAGCGTTCAGTTGTACAGAAGGCAATTTAGCCAAGCTGTTCTCTCTGCAAGTTACATTACTATATGGAGAAATCTTTAAAGAAATGTAAAGCTCATGTGCGTTCCATTTTCCTGTTCCTGAAACACATCACGGTATCCATTTTCCTTCTGGTTTTCACTGTGCCGTTTTCCCCTCTATTGTACATCATCTTCATCACATTCACTCACATTCTTTCCAAACTCCTATTGATTTGTCTTCATTGTTTCTTACCCACAAGCCTTCTCTTCATTCAATCCCTGTACTCTGCTTCTCACAGTCTTCCTTCCATATGAACATTTTTCTAAAAAGCAGACCTAAAATCCACAGTCTCAGCTGGGCTCCACAATATCATGCAGTTCTTCCAAGATCAAACAAATCAAATGTTCTATGAGCTGTGCTTTCTCACTTTAACAGAGGTATTCCTTGTTAGACCAGATTTGTTTCCATGCATTACATTTTGTCCAGCACTCTGCTCTTCAAATGTAACTGAAACATCTTCAGGTTGACCACTAGTCTCAGACTTGCTAGCAGATATTTGGCATCAATGTTCATTAAATGTTTTGAACCACAAAATTTGCCAAACTGCATTGGCTTGAGCAGTTCACAGGCTTCTGCAGTGATAGCAAAACCTTCTCCGACAAACAGTTTCACTGTATCTGTACAGCCACAGAGCATCTTCCATCTGCACTTTAGTTTTCAACTGTCCCAATGTCTGGTGGTCCTGGCAAACACACATATACGTCCTTAAGCTTCCTGGGATTACATTGAGATTTTGGTTGGTTTCTTCCAGTCTCTCACAGTAACTTTCCTCTTCTACCACTATCAAGCTGCAGGCACTTGTTCCTTGCACTCCTTCCAACTGTACAAGCTTGCTGTGGCCCCAATCCTCTTCTCACTTTACATGCATGCTGGGAATAACAAGAGGCTGCTAAAAGAACCACCAATCTTTTTGCCCTCCCAGTAAGCAGCCTAACACTGGCAAGGTTGCTTCAAAGAGTGCCCCTACCTCAACTGCGAGCCAGAATTTAGCTGAGCCACCTACATTTTTCCCAGTTGTGCCAAACGGGTAGAAAAGCATCGAATTAAGTATTCAAACACTCGGTGAGAATTCCAGTTGGGATCAGGAGCAAGATCCATGTGCCTTAAATCTTAGACACCTATTCAGTGCTAATACTCTGCAAAAAGAAGCTGTTCTATGCATTTTTAAGTAATGCTGACAATAGAGAGGCAGGTAACAGGTAAGTATGAGCTAATCAAAAACAACATCTCATCTCATTCCTGATTCCCCATCTGCAATAAAGCTGCACTTTGAAATCTCAGAGACAAGCATTGATGCAGTTGGGAGGAGGTAAACAGTGCCACATGCCACAGAAACAGCAAGGTGTAGCGTTTTACAGTATCTAGTAGCACAAGATGAATTCGCTGTTAAATAACAGGCAGTCTCTACCAGGAAGAAAACCAAGAGAATGCCTCCTGCACGGAAAATTGAAAGAGATGGTCTGAGAGTGTACTTGAAACACCCAGAAGAATCACAGCATTGAAAGCTATCCTGTACTCTGATTGACCAAGGAATTTCAGTAAAATCCCAACTTTTTCCTCTCAGTGAGGGAGATCTCTGCTGACATCCAAAAAATCACCCATGAAGACTGACGTGACTATGCTGAACAAGATCCTCGGAAAATTCTTCCACTGTAAAACCCTTAGAGTCACTTCTCCATACACATCATGGATCAAAACGCTCCCCTAAGCTTCCTAATTCAGTCTGCCATCTTATGCACCACAAGCGAGAAGAGAACAGTTTCTCAAAGCGTGCAGCCTGACCAGCCTTGCAGCTGACAAGCTTGCAGAGCCACAAGGGAAGGGAACTCTTTTTTTCTCCATCAGTAGATATCCTCAGCCACAGGGTAGACTACAAAGTATTAAACCCAATATAAGACCTACCCAGAAGCAAGTAGATAGGAAAGAAATGCAAATGTATGCAGAACTGCTATATCAAAACTATTGCCCAACAGTTTCATCCAGCAAATATATCCGTTTCTAAACAGAAGTAAACACATTTAAATAAATTTTAAAGTGTAAGAAGAGGAGCTTTATTTACCCACTTCCCCTGAGAAGAAGTGACCCCTTCACCAGAAATCAAACTAAAATTGTTATTGTTAATCTATCAAGCATTCCTTGTTTTTCAAAAACAAAGCTGCTGTACATAAACGACATGGCTTGTCAACTATGTATCAGCACAGTATGTTTTAGTAGCTTACGGGTTTTCTCATACATTGAAATTTTCCACCTCACAGCATTAAATTTAATTACATAACAATGAACTTCTGCCCTTGCGTAACCTGTTGGCCTGAAGTTGCTGAAGCTATCTGCTGGGTATAACGAAATTTTACAAATGCTTTTTAAAAGACAGAATGGGTCATACAACAGAATTAGACCTTAGAAAACAAAGGTCTTGAATTTTGCCACATACAGAAAAGGAAAAAAAGAGGGAGAATCTTTGAGGAAAGCTGTGCTTGATGATGCAGCACAAACTACTGTGAACGGCTACTTCATGTATTGTTCAGACAAACAACTCCTCATCATTTTCAGTATTTTTCAAGTTTTGCAACTACAATATCTTAAATAAGAACAAACAGATTGCTTTCCTGAAGCCCCTACAGCTAAGTTTCAGATTTAACTTTTTTTTTTAACTCGGCATGGAAAAGAGAAGAAAATGGAAAAAAATCCTCTTATGCTTTCAACATTACTTAAAAGCAAAAGTAAGCACAACAAGCTTTTACTCTCTTTGACTGACTTTTCATCATATGAGAAATATTGAAAGACAGAAATTAATACGTTACATTTCAGTCACATTTACATATGTATGTATTTGCATTAGCGGAAAAATCAAAAACTTACAGGAATCAGAACGTAACAAGTGACTTAGTTTTTCAGATCCAGTGAAAAAAAATCCTTTATCTCATATAGATTATTGTGTCATAGTCAGCACAGACCAGAAGAGCAAAGCCTGTAATCGATACAGCAGTTTCCAGCAATACAAATAAACAGTTAACTTGAAACAACGCTGACCTCTAGCCCCGTAGCAATCCTATCTCAAAGAAGCTTGATTTGACTTTGTGCTGCCATCCAACTGAAAAAAAAAACTTATGGTGCTTTTAAGCTGTGAATCTTAGGAGCTACTTCTATACTTACTGCTTAATGCAATAAAATTAGTTAGAAAATTGCTCTAATCTCCAACCAGGGAAAAAACCCTGAAATCTTCTCAGTAAACAAAAATTTGTTGTTAAGTGCATTTATGCAGAAAGATAGCAATGTCACCTTGATGCTTACCCAATCATTGTGTTTTCTTTAATCTGGCCCTCTGTGCCATTTACCATTGGCTCTTGATTTCTGTTTTCCTTCTCTGAAGCATCACTTGAGAGGCCCAATAAAGCTCGTACTCGTTTTGATTTCACATCCAATATCGTGTCGGTGTAGCCCACTTCTTGTAGATACCTGCAGGAACAGAACTCATGCTAATCTTCCATGTACATTTCACTTATTCAAAACAGTATATGAAAACTTCTCCCTAAACTCATCTTCAACCCCTTAGCTTAGCAAAGTATGGTGCTGCACTGATGAAACACGCTTATAAATCATCCTGTACCAGCTGCAGAGGGATCGCCTCTTGCAGTACCAGCCTCTACAGCGGCGCGGGGGGGGAGGGGGGGGGAGGGGGGGGGGAAATCAAAGAGCCTAGCAGTCAGAGGTTATACAATACGTTATTCATTCATTTACTAAAATGGATGGAAAAGCACTTTTAATTAAAATATTTACAACTGGCTTATAAAAATCAACAGTTGCATGTGTACAACATGGCCATTTTATTCTTCAATACATGGAAACTACACATGAAGCCTGACAAGAAGTATCAGATTAAGTTCCTTATATAAGCACTATTAGAAGCCTAGAAAACAGAGGGAATACAAACAAGTCATAGGCATAGAATACCAGGTTGGAAGGGACCTCAAGAACCATCTGGTCCAATCTATTCTGTAGATGTAGCTACTAGGAGGAGTTGTTATTTATAACGCACTAGGCTTGATAAAAATCTCTGTCTTGCCTTTCCATTATTCTGCAATGGATCCGCAAAATATTAATTTGTCTTGCATATATGGGCTGGGC
>NW_009259313.1:1652338-1659462 GCF_000687185.1 Egretta garzetta | reverse complement strand
AAATTCTCAAGGTCTGAAGTTGGCTCTTTCATCAATATGCCGTATTGCCTTTGGGGAAAACAGGGAGGATATAACGATAAAAAAAAAAAAAAAAAAAAAGTAAAAATTGGTCTCTGTCCTTTCCTCTAGTCAGGAACAGTGGACTGATTAAATGGTCAATATTCTAGAGGAAATGTTATTTTACAATAACAGCTGCTACAAATCAAGGACATGTACTTTTCCTGCAAGAACATTCTCCTCCAATTATTTAACAACATCCTCCCCATAACCACATTAGGAGAGAAATACTGATTGTTGGCTATATAAAAATCAAACAAGTCACCTATGCGAAACACAGCCCATCAGTAACACATGTTCTGCACTCAGCACTGTGTCACTTATAAATTGCACTGAGAAGGAATGACTTGTCTTCAAAATCACTGATCCAAATCAAGACCACTTTATTTACATTTATTCTACACATGTAAAGAGTTGAGCTCTTGCAAAATAAAAGCATGTACAAGCTGTCCAACAGAAAAATTTTAGTTTTGTGTAATTCCTTGGAAAAAGGTCCTCTAATATAAGCTCCAGACTGTCCTTACTATCTCCCTCCCCTCTCATTTAATCCTCTGAAACACACACACACACAAAAAAAAAAAAAAAAAAAAAAAAAAATCAGAAAGCAAAAGTTTTGCTAGCTGATTAGAAGACCTTAAGACCTTAGAATCTAACTATCAGAGCACAGGGGATGAGGCAAATGCATGACAAAACAGGTAGAGACACTCTGATGAGAGGTCTTTAAGAGACCTCTTCAATTTAAACCAAGGGTTTTAACAAGGCAAAAAACCCCCACAAAAATGTGACCAAATACCTTGGAAATTAATTAACTCATTATGACCACAATAAAAAAACTAGTTTAGATTATCAGACATTTGCTTCATTGAGATGAACTGAGAATTAGAAAACCTCTAGTCTAACCTTCTGGATATTAGTCTTTTCTGCACCTTTGGCAGGCCAAAAAAGAAGTTATCCCTCTCCAACACCAGTTACTTTTATTTTACATAGCTCTTAACAGAATTACTCTTGTGTGTTGTTTTTTAATTGCCAAAAGAACTTCAAGGTGTCATGACCCACTGTTTTCCCAAGCAGATTGTTTTATTGTATTCAGTGAAAGAAAAGCAAAGGAAATTAGGTGTTTGTGATTTGATAAAACTTCTCATCTGAAGTTCCAAAATATTAAAATTTTTCAAAAAACTAGGAAAAGTAGGGCAGAAGCTGAATGAACTTCATCACACAACTAACTTTTCTTGAAAGAAAATCTAACAGAAAAAAATCAAATACCACCATCATCACTACATTTCATTACCAGGTTCTTTCCCTTGCATTCATTATTCGAGTCCTTTTTTCAACACTTACTGTCTTAGCAGCTGTCGTCCTTGTTTCCATATTAGCTGACTGTTCTGTTGTGGCTGAATCTCTGTCTCATTCCCTTCATCTGGAAAAGATTATTTAATTATGAATATTTTTTTCCTCGTCCTACATTTTAAAAAGCTGCCCATCCACTTGAAAAGACAAATGTGATTTGTCTTAAAATTATTAGGAATGGTTTAATAACAAAATAAAAGATTCAAAGCGCCAATCATCAATCAAGAGAGAAAAAATGCACATAGCACATAATTGTAGTACTACATAGACATAAAGACTGCCAGGTACACCCTACTGGACGAGAGCAAGTTCCACTAGTCATCAGCGCCTTCCCTTCTGTCTCACATCCAAAAGCCCCATCTTCGTCTTTTTTCTTTAAGGGCACATAATCACATAGACAATCTGAAGTCCCATTTTTGCATTAACCTTCCAATATAATTGCTGCTCATAATTTAAGTTTGAATACAGACATCTTTACCTGCTAACAATACCAAGCGCAACTACAACATATCTATTTACAGCTTACTGTCCAATCAATTCCCTTAATATTTGACCATTCAACATAAAACCAACAGATCTACTCACATCAACTTTAAGTTCATCCACGTTTGTATTAGGGAAAAAAAAAAAAATACAACAAGGGTGGTTTGTTTAATTTTTAACCTGAACAGCTGTTGAAAAATTTTCACCAAATTTTCCACTATCATAAATTTGTACCCAAACAATACTACCCCAGGAAAATCCACCAAAAAAAAAATTGCAGCTGATCTGGTGAGAAACCTGTCTGAATGCTGGCAACCAACAGCTACACATTTATTCCATATATAGCTTCATACTACATCACGGTGGGGCTTTTTCTCTTTTTCTCTCCTCCAGGAGATACATAAGCATATGCTTCCCAAGATAAAAGATCTTGGTTTATTATCTATGAAAGCCTCTACAAAACTTGAAACCCTTGTGGTCCAAACACTGAAGGATGAACAATCTGCTTCTGTAAACAAAAACTAAGAACCAGAAAAACCTGTGGTATAATCCTATGAGTAACTTGATATGTGATGTGGGAAAGCTACTGTCTTTATGGGGAGACCATTTACCTTTAAACAACTGAATTAACACCACACACAAAAGAACCACTACCCACCCAAAGAAGCTATCAAAGACTAATCAGAATTCATATGCAAGGAGTGCCATATGACTTTTATCCATCTCAAATCCACAAATCCATTTAATAGCAACCATAGCAAATAACCAATTGCATAATGATTTTCTGATGACAACTGAACACAGCTGGACCCAAAGCACAACTACCAAAGCTCAGTCTACAAGAATTAAAACATGACTGAGATAAATCTGCCTGTAAATTCCTTTTGAAAGCAAAACCCCTTCTTCCAAAGGCACTATTAAGTATATCTACAGGCAAGAATTCTCTTTTGCTCAGTGTCCTCAAAACTGATGACCGCTAAACGGGAACATTGATTTATAGATGAGAACGAAGAGACTTGCATTATGAACAAATAATAGCAGAAGATATCACAAGCAGTAAAAAAACCCCCTGAATCCTCAAGAGATCATAAAGAAAACAAACAACAAGGACCCAGTTTGAAGAACTAGTAGAAACACTTCCATGTTTTTTCCTGACTAGGCTGGAAAAACAGGGGCAGTGGGGGGAAAGACATGGACATACAATTAAGTATCTATGAAAGACAACTCCAAAGAAGCATGATAACAAAGCTTCTATTTTAAGTGTGTATCTTTAATCAGTCCAGATTTCATATAGAACAAAAGTGTACATTTCTGACAGCTACATGTATAGAATGCAGTAGGATAAATCAAGATAATGGAATTTTAACAAACTTAATTCCACAAATGTTCACTTTGCAGAAGTAATGTACTGGCTATGGCTCTGCTGGGCAAGCCAGGCCTTGCACTACATTGTTCAGCTGGAAACTGGAACATGCTATAGCTGCATCCTCAGAAATTACAAAAACCAAACATGTCTAGGATCTTGGTATGATCAGGACAAAGTTTTTCAGTGGTCCAGATACAGGTTGGGGTCTTCCACTTAGTAACACCAAATTAAACTACTTCTTCAGTTAAGGAAATAACCTTGATAATAATGTGAAATAAAATTTCTCAAAAATTCGCTATATTTTGGACAAGAAAAGCCTGATGTAAAGTTTCATCGGTTGGTGTGGGGTTGGATTTTTTTTGTTTGTTTGCTTGTTTGTTTTTAATGACCTTCTAAATCCAATAAGAATTAACCATGAGATTGAACCAGACCATCCCTTCCACATAGCAAGTGACAGAGCTCAGGTCTGCAGACTTTCTATATTGTTCCTTTATGTACAGGTGGTTCTAGTTTTGTTGCTGTATTAGGAGAAGTTGTATTAGGAGACTGAGGTACCAAAATCATCACCTATTACTTCTCCTTTCAAGGGCTTCACCTATAACCAGATCTCTGTAATCCTTTTTTCTCCTGAGGAAAGGATAGGGAGATAGAAAGGGGAATGAAAGGAAGTAATTTAAGTTCTTAATTCCTCAAGTTCAATGCTTACAAATATTTATGTGAACCAGGAGACGCAACCCCTAGAAAAACCAATCAATCAGCTTTCCATAGACCAAGGTGAAAAACTGTCCTCACAGCATAGCACTGAATTTAGTTGCACACATTTCCAATGATCATTGGGCTTTTGTAAATAAATTCCCCACTCTCAAACTTTCACTTATGTCTAATATGCATTTTCATTATTTTTCTCATGGAATACCACTGAGGCAATTGAACAAAAAAATTTGTACTGTATCTTTCGTGTCCTTTGCATTAACTTTTTATTCCAAAGAATTATTCAAAGATAAAAGGATTCTATAGCTATAAATCTAGTATCTCCCTGTTCCAAAACATCCATACGCATTACTAAGGAATAGAAAAAGTATTCTCTCCTGGAGCAGTTTGTTGGTTTGGTTTTTTTTAAATTTAAACTCATTTGATTTATTAATAAACTCTTTCAGAGTATTAGCACATATTTTTAATTTTACAAGAGTAAAATACAGTCTTTATTAATAATTTAATAATAATGTATTAATATTGTATCTCTATTCCCACTGCATCCATTAAGTGGCTTATTTTATCAACACTATCATTTCAGCATTTGCACAAACCACAGTTAAGCTTTTATGCCAGTAATGAACTAATTCTTAATGAATTCTTACCAGAATCATAGTTTGGTGGCTTCATATCTCCCTGATTCAATTCTGTGCCATATTTTAATTTGTGATACTTAGCCCTGAAAGAAAAGAAACTATTAGCACATTTAAAGGGTATCTCTATACACATAAATGTCACCTGTCTTCACTTGAAAAGCCTCTCCTTTCTTCTATTTTGCTTAATTATTTTTTCCAAGTTTGATACATAATTGCAAACTGAATACTGACAAAACCCAGGGATCAGCAGACTGCAGATTTTAGAAAAATGTTCTTGCTACAGAAAAGGTTCCTTCCCTGTGGACATGGGCTACCCTCTGCTTCCCTCCCCACCCGCCCTTTTTTTTTTTTTGCCATCACTATGAAACAATTCTACTACTCACATCCGTTCAGTGCCATCTACTCCGTATTTCATAGTCACCTCAAATAAGCAAATCTGATTTTTATTCCTTGAAATGCTATGCTTTCCAACAGCAGCAGGCCCTTGATTAGAACTATTCTAAATGAGGTTTAGCACTGACAGCAGCCCGTCTCCACCAGTTTCTCTCAAAGCTGCTACATCTGTCACTTGACCAAGTTCAAAAATGGAGATTTCTCTTCCAAAAATATTCAGCCTACAGAAGGCCTGTTGCAATAAACCCCACAAAGCGTGCTATACAATAAGAGTAGCTAGAGGAAAAAGGGAAATGCTTTTTAATTTGAAAAGCTTCCTTCTACAGAGTCAGGGTCTATAGACTTTTCAACACACAAAATAATGCCACAGTAGTACAGAATTACAAATGCACATGTAAGTTATTAAAGATTCATTAGAATAGTGCTATAACACAGCAACAGAGAAACTGAGGCAAAGAGAGCCCTGGCCAGTTTTGCCATCTGTTCCCCCTTCTCTTGCACTCGCTCTAACTTTTGTCTCTGTGATTGTTTTCTGCCAAACATTAGAATTTAGACAACTCAAAAGACCCTGATTCCCTATAAACTTTTGTAGGCCTTCATAACTGGGTAGAAAAGCGGCACTCATACTAGTTCCTACTCAGAATAAAAGGCAGGGAAGAATTCCGGCAATGCTGGTCACGCAGCCTTAGCTGGGACGACCAACTAGCACACACACACGCAGCTCCAATGCAAACATACAGAGCTAGGTGTAAGGTGGTAAGATACATGCTACAAAAGGCAAAAAGAAAAAAAAAAACTACCCTCACATACACCAACATGAAAATGGGCTTCATTAGCTCCACTCCTCAAATGGGAACTCTTCCACCTAAAATTTGTTTTTAAAAAAATTAATGGATATGACACTTGAAAATTGTATGAGGCAAGTCTCACTAAGCTCAAATGACTGTATCAAGAACAACTGTGGACAATGTTTTCAAGTTACCTCCACCTCTTCATTACTTCTCAAACATCTTCATTACATTACTGTTTTCTTTTGCTTTTTCCTATTTCATCATGAAAACTCATTACTTCTAACAAAATGCTGCTGAGGGAAGCAATGCTTGGTAATTCTTATGCTTCAGTATCAACAGTACTAGTTTCCTAATCCAGCTGCATGTTAATTATAATAAACATTTAATTCTGGAGAAGAAAGGTAATAAGCACAGAGTGAAGAAACGCCTCTTAGGCATAGCAACAAAGACAGATGAAGCAACTGATTTCCTCCCCAAGAGCTAGAGCACTAAGCTCTAACTCAGATGAGCAGGAACCAGCAAGGAAAGGGGAAAGTAGACACCTGAAACATAGTAAGTGAAGGAAGAACATTTTGGTCAGTACGGAAAAGAATAACCAAGAACAGAACAAAATTAAATCTGAATGCTCAATCAAAATGCTTATCTTTCCTTTCCCAACTAGCTGTTTCCTACATCTCACCAGCAGAGAGATATTACCCTGGTAAAACAATCACACTTCATTATTGTTAAATACCAATGCTATGTATACTTTCCCCCCTTGCCCCCCATCACCAATAAAAAGTAATGACTAATCAAGAACTAAGAGATGCTCTACTCTATCGCTAACATATCTCACCAACTTTAAACACTACACTGTCAAAAACTTCAAGTTTTTATGCAGTCAGTAACTCAAGTGACCCTAATGTCTAATCCATTTTGATTTGGCTTATCAGAAGCGAGCACAATATTAATACTTCACTTTAATCTGGATTAGTGACCTATACTGTACTCTACTCAATTCCTGCAAATAATTTCAGAGAACAGTTAGTTTTGTGGTATGACGCATTTGTTTTTAGCTCATGGGTCTTATACAAAGTTCCATTACCCTTTATGCATTCACTGATTTTCTTATCAAAGGTTTGTTAATCATGTTCACCCTAAGAACCAAAGTAAAATGTTTGCTAGGTTAACTCCTGCATAATGATCCTGATAGGATCACTCCTTACACCTTTTCTGTTCCTCAGATCTCTCACCTGTTCTCCCAAATCCATTTTTCAAGAAGTCAGCTGCATTTTTTTAAACTTTTCAGTATATCTATTCCAATCTGTTACATCTGTGTATGCTCATTTTTAAAATCTC
>NW_009259313.1:1640934-1652322 GCF_000687185.1 Egretta garzetta | reverse complement strand
GTAATATGCGTCTTTCTTTTTACTGAAGTTTTTCCCCCTCATTAAAAGCATTATAAAATCAGTTCAGCAAAGTGAGATTATTCATTCTATCCACATTCTAAACTGTTAGTAGCAGTTCTCTTTTTAACTGGTTCCTCCTCATAATGCAACAGTTTAAAGCCTTCGTTATTATTCTTTACTTCAAGAGGATAACCTAGATTACACGCTCTTGTACACCACTGGCCCTTAAATTTATTTTAAGGCCAAACTGGACTAAGACTTCATCTTTCAGAAGATTTAACTTTGTATATCACGGGCAGAGACCAGTAGAAATACAGATACAGCAGAGGAATCACATGCTAACAAAGACAGGCGGTTGAGGAGCTGACGATCCCAAAAAGCAATACTTATTTTTAATATTGCAGGAAAAGTTAAAAACAAAAAGCCATAGACCTTTGCCTGCACAAAATAATAATTAAAAAAAAAAAAAAAACCAATGCCAAACTCAAAGGTGAACTAATTAGAATTAGTTAGTATAAATTCAAGTATCTGAGCAAGATACCAGTTAGATGTGAAACAGAAACACGAATACCATGTCAGAGTACTTGACCCAGTGAACTCACTTCCAGCTATGGTCAGCTTCTAACGTTCAGAGAAATATTTAGGAAAAAAAAAAAAAAAAAAATCAATAGATAGCCAATAGTCCATCAAGGGAATATTTTCTACACTTCTTCAGGCAGCAAGTATGAGATTTATTATTAGTAACTTTCTTACGGTACAATTAAAAATGTCACAGGTATGAAAGACAAACAATCATCTTCTTTCTAAAGCATACTGAACTGAACATGATTCAGACTCCAAGACTAGAAGGAAGAGCCTTGACTGTTCAGTTACACATACTGCAGTCAAAGGCAATGAAGCTTCTCACAAAAGAACCTAATTATTTTCTATACAAATTCTGAACATAGCTTATTCCATTAGCATGTTTATATTTAATCTATTTCTACAATAACAGAATAGCTCCTGCCCACCTCTGATGCTTAATTTCTCTTTTTTTTTTTTTTTTCAGGAATCACACAGTCGACTTATTAACAGCTTTAAACTGGCCCTCTGCAGTTCACACACATCACAGCAGTGAGATGCTATTATCACAAAGAAGAGCAAATGTATTTTTTTTTTTTTCTCTAAATAAGTATGAAGAAAAATTGAAGTTTCTCCAACCTTTCTATCACCTGGTCAAAAACAAGGACAGGGGTTTTGGGGCAGGGGAAGGAGTGTAACAAATCACAAAGATGAGCCTTTACTATCTGAAACTCATTCAACTTGATGTACCTTCAATTTCCAAAAATTATTAGCAATAATTATTATTAACAGCAATTATTAACTGAATTATTAACAGTATGCAGAGGTTGAAAAATTACTTGAAAAATAACTAGCTGAAGGACACAACTTCATAGAAGGTATTTTCCATCTGAAAACTAGCCTTTAAGTTGTTTGGAAGAAAGCTATTTTGGGGCTGTGAAACTATGTTACAGGGTAGATGCCCTTACTCAGATAAGTATGAACATTACCACTGCTCTGGCTTTTGCACTTCATTACGCAATTCTCTTTTTTGATTAGCAGTATTTTCTTTAAACTATGTGTCTTTTACGCAAACAGTGCTTGAAGACATTCAACATGGCTGCCACAACACTTCAAAAATTGCTTAGGAAAACACTAAAAACTTTCATCCTTCTAAATTTCCTAAGACTGAGAGCAGTGAATCTTTTCTGAATACTTCAGACAGAAACAAGTTTGATCCCGATCAAGAAAGGCGACTATTTCTTGGAAATATCTGTCGCCAGACCTGAAGCATCTGATCCAGCTGTGTTGAGGGAGCCTGCCAAAACATCCGTAGAAGATCTGGGAGCCGCCGCCAAGCCAAGAGACATAAACAAGAATGACTGCCAGGAACAGCACGGCGAGATATCCTACCCAAGGGAGAAGGCGCCAGCCTTACACTGATCAGACACACCAGTGCAGAAAACAACATAAAATTAAATCAAGTGTTTCTAGAGACATGGCTCAGGAGCCTAGCTCTTTGGTTAAAATATGTTACGACAGGAAACGAGCTAGACTAGATAAAATAGGACACGGACTTCAGAGAAACAGGACTACATTTCACCTAGCTCCCAAAAATCCAGAGGAAACAATGCAATTTACTGGTGGTGGAGCAAGTATTGATAAACTAATAAAAAGTAACCCTCAAATGTGAACAGCCTCACACTGCAAACTACATCAAAACTGCTGTTGAACAAACGATAGTGCTTAACTATTAACTGCCTCCTTCTAAGCTCTTTGCTATTTAGTGTATTAAGACTCCTCAGGATAAATAACTGGACTTCCTATACATGCAACAAAAAGGTAATCTTACAGTTACTAATATAAAGACCAAACTTTAAACTAAATTTTTCAGAAAAACATTATAATCTGTAAGTAAAACTCATTTTCTACCTTACCCATTATATAATTACTTAAGTTGCATGAAATAGAGAACGACAATGCTTCCAAAGTTGCTTGTTTATAGTAAACTTTGAAAACATTTGGTTGATAAAAGAAATGCTGAACACCCACTATACAGAAGAGCAGCTCATAAAGGCATGTGTCCAAGAAAACCAATGTCGCTCAGTTCTTGCTCATGGTTTCCCTGAGGGCATCATGAACACAGACTACTCTGGGCCACAATTTCTTATTCTGTCCCATTACTCATAACTTATTTCATCTACCTAAGAAAGATTCGATGTGCTGTAAGGCCAGGGGAGAAATGAAGGAGTACAGAAATGCTTCGCTGCTCCCTCTCACCCACACCACCCTTCCCCTAACACAACCAGAAATGTTTTCCCCCTACCTTGTAGGATCCTATTTTCCAGCTCCGAGATCCCAGTGGAAACAGAGAGCATCCCAACTGACTACTGCCTGACCTGGCCAACAGCTGATTTAGGGAAATGCTGGGAAAGAGAGCAGTGCTTTCAAGCTCAGTACGTGGCCATTCTTTTAAGTATCAAGCAAGAACACTTGTTGGGAGACATTTCCAGCAGAAATTCAAGACTGTTGCTTCAGAAACCAGCAAATAATACTGCTGCTTAAAACCACAAACCCTTATAAATAGCTGTCTCTACAACACATCATTCACAAGCATCACATTTACTTTAAAAAACATTGCAGACCCATACTGAAACTGTCAAACTGGACCGGATCAGCTGACTGTAGCCTACTGACTTGAGTAACCGAGCCTAGTACCATACACTGCAGAAAGAAATACAAGAAAAGATAAAAGATACCTATGTAGAAACCGCTAATAAGAAGCCACCGGGTGTTTTTTCCTAATCCTGACAGTGACTGCTGCATTAGGATTTAAATGTCTTAATTTCGGTGGATTTTACTGAATGCACCTGGGGGACATTTTTACTATCCATATGGAAGTTTCATTGTTGTTTTTTCTTCTTTTTAATCTTACAAAGCTTCTCAGCACACAGAAATGCATTTACATAGCCTGATAATTTTACATAAATTGCTAATTTATCTGGGTTATGAACATAAAGAATTAGAGATATCCCTAAGTAATTCGGAATAGCTCCCTCAGTTTTGAAGTACAAGAAATCTTACTGAATTTATATGCCTTAAAGGATATCTTTAGAATCATAGAATGGAATCACAGAATCATAGAATGGTTTGGGTTGGACGGCACCTTAAAGATCACCTAGTTTCAACCCACTTGCCATAGGCAGGGACACCTTCCACTTAGACTAGGTTGCTCAAAACCCCATCCAACCTGGCCTTGAACACTTCCAGGAATGGGGCATCCACAGCTACTCTGGGAAACCTGTTCCAGTGCCTCACCACCTTCGTAATGAGTAATTTCTTCCTTATATCTAACCTAAATCTAATGCTCTTTCAGTTTAAAGCCATAACCACTTGGCCTATCACTGCATGTCCTTGTAAGAAGTCCCTCTCCAGCTTTCTTGTAGGCCCCCTTCAGGTACTGGAAGGCTGCTGTAGGGTCTCCCCAGAGCCTTCTCCAGGCTGAACCACCTCAACTCTCTGAGCCTGTCCTCATAGGAGAGGTGCTCCAGCCCTCTCATCCTCTTTGTGGCCCTCCTCTGGACTCCCTCCAACAGGTCCACATCCTTCTTATGTTGGGGGCCCCAGAGCTGGACGCAGTACTCCAGGTGGGATCTCACGAGAGAGGAGTAGAGGGGCAGAATCACCTCCCTCGACCTGCTGGCCACAATTCTTTTGATGCAGCCCAGGATATGGTTGGCTTTCTGGGCTGCAGGCAGACATTACCAGGTCATGTTGAGCTTCTCATCAATCAACACCCCCAAGTCCTTCTCCTCAGAGCGGCTCTCAATCCATTCTCCACCCAGCCTGTATTTGTGCTTCGGATTGCCCTGACCCATGTGCAGGACCTTGCGCTTGGCCTTATTGAACTTTGTGTGGTTCGCCTGGGCCTGTCAAGGTCCCTCAGGATGGCTTTAACTGCCTGCACAAGAATGTTTTCTTTCTGTTTTCTTTCAAAGTGACTCTAATCTTCATAGTCATGCTTCAAATGTAAGCCTTTCCATGGCCATAAACTGCAATCTCCGTCATGCATACATTTGATATTTGATATAAGATCAGTGCCTTAACAAGGCCTTGGCAAAAAGGGTATCTACCTTAAGCATTCCTCTGAGAATTCCCCAAAGGGGAAAGCAAGTACACTGGAGCCCTGAGGCTACTGCTGTCCAGGAAACTGGCTGCAGCTCCATGCTAGCGGATGAATTGGTTGCTACCAGAACGAGATAAACTGGATGGTGCAGGGCATGCCTCATGTGCTAAAGCAACCCATATAAGATGAGCAAATCTAAATGCAATACAGTGATGTACAACTATTTAGCATCCTTTTTAAATTATCTAGCTGCAATATCCTATTCGTCATTTGTGTGTGTATATTTCTAATCTTATTTCTACTAATACAAACTATTTAAGAGAGGTTTATCTTATTAATATTTTAAAAAGAAGTAGGTATTATCTGATAGGCAAATGGTATGTAAGCAATGATTGCTTTGCAGTAGTACCATAAATATACTTTCTGGTCAAGAATTTGTAAGACATTTTACTAATAAAAACAATTTTAAAACTAAACTTGGCCTAGAATAAATCAGTTGAACAGAAAGATTTCTGGAAATATGATAAAAAACCCAATTTGCTTGCCTTAATGATTAGAACAACAAGAAGGTATATAGAAGAATAAAATGGTAAAGTAGACTGGGGATTTCTGAAATCCCCATGAACAAAGAAACAGACATTTGATTAACTGGTAAACATGAACATTTTTCACTCTTCACACAATTAGTGTCCAGAAGATATTCTTGTAGAGCCTACCATACTGAAAAGACTAAAGACTTAGCAAGATTAAAAACTAGTAATTACTAGGCTGAAGACAGTTACTCAAGATTACAGTTGTCAGATATTACTAAACAAAGCTAGTACTTTGAACAAATAGATAACACACTATAATTCTGGGGTATAATCTATACCATTAGGTAGAATTTTACCAAGTATTAATCATTGATCAACCATGGGTTTTACTTGCATGTTTGTGGAGCCATACTATGTTAGCTATTTTTTTTACCATAACACGCACATTTAGACTACTATGTTTATTCAGCATATTTGTCAATTTGAGATCTGAATATATACAGAAGAAATATTTCTTGTCTTTATCAAATACAAAGGCAAAAGAAATTATTTGTCTTCAGAATTTCTTCATCATGTACTCATCACTAAAGCAGCGTACCTTTCCTGTTTAAGCGCATATTCCAGCATTTTGATTCTTCGCACCAGATCCTTTTTCAGATTTTCTTGTCCTTTCCTTTCACCTTGAAGAAAAGCGATCTGGGCCTGCAAAAGGAAGTGTTCAATTAAGAATCTGCTTCCTCAAAATCATTCAGCATAGCTCTTAAATGTGTGTGTCTCCCCCAAGTTATTTTAAAGGTGTCTGCACGTTTCAGAAGGAATTGGCTTACTGTGTTTCATAAACATGAAAAGCTTAGACAAAACACTGCATAGATAAGCCTTCTAAACTGCATGCTCATTACAGATCACCAAAAAAAAAAAAAGATAAGAAATAGAGCAATTTTAGTTTGTTTGACAAGGTTTATTTCCTCTCTTGACTAAACATTCAATAAAGGGTAAGGAATAGATAAAATAAGCATACAAAAAGCCTTCAACAGATAAAAGCATTTACCAACAATAAGCAGGAGAAGATGATAAAGTATTTCTGCCAACTAACTGAAGTAGCGTATAATTAGTGTACTGTTCCATAGATACATGTTAGATACATGATACTAGTCAAAGAACTGAAGTACAGCATGTTCAGCTAAAAGAAAAATAAAACCCTGTTTGTAATACAGTGCCAAGTGTTAATTATAATACTTACTAAAATAGGCTAAAGAAAGCTCTCCAGAAATACTGTAATTAAGAGAGAGAAAAAATGAAAAGCAGGGAAATGTATTTTGGTGAGAGAGACGAGGGGAGAAATGGCATAGAAGTAAATAAAAGTCAAGTGGAAAACAAGACACCTAACCTTTATCAACTACCAGCAGAGAGTAAGTATTTAGTTGCCTGTGAAAAAAACTCCTTTAAATAGACGATGATATACACAAGATACTTATTCCTAACCATAAAGGCAGAACTACCTGCTTTTGTACCTCATGCTCAAATCAAGCCCCTTACAAGAGGCAGGTTCTTGTGCTCTCTCAACTCACGAGTATACGTGTAGACAAAAATACCCATGGGCAGTCACCACTTCACACCTCAGCCTCACCTGCATTGCAAGCCACCTCCCATTTTCAGGATCAGAAGCTTCCTGCCACCTTAGCAGCTAAGTCTCCAAGTATCTCACCTGTCTCTTGAGAAGCACAAGCAGGATAAAAGGCAAATGGTCTAGACCATCAGCTGTTGAATGTGAAGATCAGTAAGCCTTTAATTTATGTTAATATCCTTTGCAGTTCTATAAGCAGTGTTTTCTGTGGGTACTGCAGTGCGGACCAATCTCTAGGGAAAGCTTGGGAGAAACGAGCAGGAGTATCCTCTCCTCACCTGCCACAACCTTGCAAGCAGTGCCCTGACACTTCCAAATGGAGACAGACACTTCTAAAGGATAACTTATCTGACTTCAGATTTTTACCCCAAAGTGGGAAAAACAGTGTCTCTAAATACCACTTGCTCTACACCAACTATGAAGGGAATGCACACAACAAACTTGGCTGAATTTTGGCCATCAGGCAACATGAATCTTACTCCAAAAGGCCACTTGTTGGTGGCCAGCTATAGCAGCTGCTCTAAAAATATGACACCAGCTGACATAATTTCATTGCTCAAGTAAACAGCCAGTAAACAGCTTGACAGACACCTGAAGAATCCTTAACCACCAGTCACCAACTAGAGCAGCCAGTTCATGACAAGTGAAAAACACTGGCTGCTCTCTAATGAAGTTGGTCTTCACCTTCAATAGAGCGAACACATTTGACTGCCAAAAAACCCTCAGCTGAATCAAAAGAAAGGCCTCTGCTGCTCTGGCATCAACCTTCTGCTCACTCAACACTCCAACTGGGATGAAACAAAAAAACTACAATTGAATCCTAACATTCATTTAATGCTCGCATTTAGGGAAGGCACAAAAGAAAGAAAAGCTGGCACTGGAGTCAGCATTTCCTACCCTGAAGAACGTAACCATGCAAGAAGCACGTCAACTCGGCGAGGTCACCGTCCCTCTCAGTAACAAGAGGAACACCTCATGCACATACAACTTAGTTTGCAGTAACTGTACAGACACCCAGATTATAACATGTATCACTGTGACAGCAATTTCTCTCTCCCTGCCTGCAAACAGGCCCAGTGGAAATAAATAAGAGCCCTTCTAGCCCAAAAGTGAGAGAACATCCAAGCACACTATTAAAAATAGTAGAATGTGATAGAAATAAATATGCATTTGGCTGGAATGAGGAAGATCATCCAATGCCACCAGGATACAAGCTGAAGTGATCTATGACGTGACCTGCTGTCTGCAAGCAATTTCTAGCTAAGAACGAACTGACTGAGCAGGCGGGAATGAAGCATTTTCACCCGGCAGGCTGGCAAAGGACAGCCAGTTACGGCCTGGCTCAAGCACTGCTCTACTACAACGGTGAAACCAGCATTACCATGCTCACAATTGAGGTTAAAGTCATCTTCCACTGGTAGCAGCCTAAACAAAGAAAAAAAAAAAAATGCAACTTCTCAGTAGTTCTGGCAGATTGCTTTTGTAAAAGAGACACACACAAATGGATTTGGTTAAGAAATATCATACAACACTTCTTTCATGTGAAAATGACCTGAGTCTTGCTTCCAGTACAGGGCAGGCCTGGTTCCATGACTTGCCTGACTAACTATGTGAGAACCAAGATTCAAAACTGTTACCAGAAGCTTCTTAAGCATGTAAAATAATGTAAATGTTCCTAACTCTACCTCTGGAGCTGTAGCATCTACGTCTTACGATTCGACATGAAGAAAAAGGATTGTGCTCTACCTCCCCTGGGCCACTGGCAGGCTGTATGTATTATACACATATTGCACAGAAAGACCGAGCACTGGAAGAAATATTAATTGATTCTTCGGACATCTTTTACTGCCAGTGGTATGCCAATACTCTTACTGATGTCTTATGACTTCTCTTTTTCCTGGACTTCCAAGAAATCCTTGTATTTATTACTCGAAAAGCATGCAGCAACAATAGAGCAGAATCCATGGTCCAAAAGCCATCTCTCCAGCTCAACAAAGCTTATTGCCAGGATCTTGCAAGGTTGCTATATACTTTACAGATCAGTAGTTTTATTGGCAAATCAAGAAACAGACAAGTGCACTGGAGGGCTTGAGAATCATTTTGCTCTCTCCTTGGGGGCTGCACAGTTTCCAGCATAGTTTGTTCATGCTTTTCTTCTGAGTAGCATCCTTATGTCCAGTACTCATTATTTTTGAGAAATTCTGGCTCTGAAAATGAGAATGCTTACATTCGGTCATTTTCATAATACACAAAAAGTAAGGAGAATATTCCCCCTCTTTCCCACAAGATGTTAGCAACCCCTATCCCTCATTTGTGTAAGTACTGGATCGTTACTATTAAGTCAACCTCAGTGGACAACAAAACATCAGTTATATATGTAAGCTCAAATTTTATTTAAGAAATTCTTAATGATAATATTCAGGTTTATTTGTAATGCACATAAGACCAGCATTAAAATAATAACTGAAATGTTATACTAACAATAATACTGTAACAGTCCATATGTCATAAGCAGATTTCATTCTTTACAATGTTTGGCAATTAACTAAAAATATGCCAAGAAACCTAAATGTTCATAGCATAAATGAAAAAACTGTAGTATAAATGAAAACTGAATAACTGAATACACTGAGCTTAAATAGCTAAAATGACAAATTATGAGATCTAGCATTATTTTCTCAGTCTCTAGAACAAAAAAAGTGATAACTAGGTTCACAGTCTCCAACCAAAATATTTAGCCAATACCTATCTAAATATCTGTGCAAACATTTAAAGTGTACGGTCTGGGTTTAAACATGATAAGTATAACTGAACTGTATAACTATAGTTTTCTTATAATTCAGATGTAAACGACAGAATTTTATCCATAGATTGAGAGTGCACAGGCACATTTCCCATGGCTGCAGCTTTAGCACAAGTCAAACCCAAAGCCTGTGCTACCTGAGGGAGTAGGAGAGCAAAGGAGGATGCTGAATGATCTGCACCACTGCTCTCACGCTTGTGGTTTGGCCACTCCTGGGAAGGTTTGCCAAAAATTTCAAGAATTCGCAAATATGCCCAACAAACAGGTTCCGTGACAAGTGACCTTCTAGTTAATAAGGTTAAAATGCATCAAGTTGTAAGCTAGTCATCACAAACCTCTAAAACGCCTACGGGGATCACGCAAAAATTCACATTGTTCCTTGCCTTATGGGTGGGGCGCATCGTCTCCATAAAGCACCCGGCCCCGCTGGCTCCGCAGCAAGGAATGAAGGCAGCATCCGCCTCAAATTTATTCCATCCTAAGTGCTACAAGTTACTGTATTACAGCTCAACTGTAAAATCAAAATCAAGAGAGCGAGAAGGAAATTTAAAAAAAAACCCAAACAAAAACAAAACCAAAACCAGGGACTACTGGGAAGAGTGTTGCCTGGAACAGTCTATTTCAACTGTACAGTCCAGGGTTGGGGTTTTTTTTTTTTCCCCACTTCATCTCATTAAAGATTTTAGCATTACAAACTGCAGTAAAACTTAGAAGTTCCATGCGCATTCGGTCTAAATTAATAGCACTGTAGCTATCTTTGCCAAGAGATTTTAAAAATAACATTCATACTTATGTTAAAACAAACTTTCACGTGGAACAACACTGTTGTTTTAAGAAATTCCCCAAAATTTCTAAGGTCACATTACTGTGAGGTAGACAAAAAGGTGAGGCAATGTTTTAGGTAGCACTGGGTTAGAAACAACATTTTTTAAAACGTTGCTGACTTCCTAATATAGGCTTAGCAGCCATAACAATATAATCAAATAATTAAATTGCATCTTAATAAATCTGGATTTTACCTTTGTTTAAAAAAGTAAACTGAACCTGAAGTTACTGGAATCAGCAACCCCAACAAGTACATTAAAAAGCGTATTGTATCTGCCCACTTTTTTAGGCTGACACCTTGACATTACAGAAAAGCAAGAGATTAAAAAATATTTACCTTTAAAAGAAAACGTTTAAAAAGAAACAATACTCTGGCTGCTGATGCATGTTTACAAACAAATGATGCATGTTTAGTATTAACTCCTATCAGTTCCTGAATTTTACAGCTATTTCAAGTTAAAAGGTGATTTTTTTAAAAAAACCTTAAGACTCAAGAACTATAAAAAGCCTTTCCATTCTTTTCTTTAAAATATTTATCTTAATATTTTAAAGTAAACCTCACTTCAAATTTATTTACACTTGAAGGTCAGCAGGTATCATTTGACAAAGTAAGAGCTATTAAGACACACAATTCTGTATACGCTGGTTCCCTAATTCAGCAACAAGGTCTTCACAGGTTGAGAGAAAGAGAACGAGGGAGGGGGAAAAAAAACTGCAAAAGTATTGCAAAATATATGTAGATAGCCAAAATAAATAAATACATATACAGATGAATCAGCCTCGAACAGTGGTTCTAACCGGTCTACCAAGATCTGCCAGGATTCTGCAAGCTGCCGGGGTGCTCAGTGTTTTTGATTCTAGTTGGCTCACTGAAGTGCTACATATTTAATTATATTTGTAAATAAGTGTGGGTATTCCTGAGGTGGGGGGGGGGGGG
>NW_009259313.1:1637064-1640899 GCF_000687185.1 Egretta garzetta | reverse complement strand
AGAAGAGATTAAAAAAAAAACCAAAAAAAACCCCACCAAAAAAAACAGGTTTAGGGGAGGAGGGAAGGAAAATATCAGTGGTCTAGTACAGCTGGCAAACAATTTTTCAGGCACCATACTTAACAGCACCCGCCCTTTGCACCCACTGGGTGCAAAGAGGGTCTAGGAAGCCCTTGTCAGCGCCCGTAGCCATTTACAATAACACAAAACTGGAGTGGGGCCACAGGCTGAACCCAGAGGCAGGTACCAAAGCATATTTAGCTTCGCCCCGCAGAGAAGCGCTTCGTCCCGTTTATCACCTGCACGCTCACGCTGGACGATACTGCCTCGTGAGACTAATGCACAGCACAATCTGCTACTGGCAAATTATTTTTGCTGGACTTCTCAAGAGATGTCCTCAAACTGGCATCAGTGCTAAGCCCTGAAAAAAACTAAGCCATCCTGAAGAGATCAAAGATTTAGCTTACGGTAAAAAAAGATGGTTGAAAAAGCCATTTCCTTACACTCTGCATCTCTTTGAAAAGATTATTTGAAAAACAATTTCTTATCAGTGGATTCAAAACCCCTCAATAGATCATCCAGCATCAAAATGATTTAATAATTTATTCCTGGCAATACCTTGATTACTAATTTAAGCATCTCAACCAACAGGAAGACTTTTCCTTCTGCAGTTTGAAGTGTTTCAGTAGGCAGATCTCTGTTCAGGTGGCCAGTCTGTCTTTTATCCACTCTTCAGTGCTGCCTTTCACTGCTCTAACAACTGCAAACATCAAAATACTCACAGAGTTAGCCAAGCAACGTATATTCAGCCTATTTAATCATTCTTCATAAGCAAAAATTTTCTCTAATCCTGCAGTCATTTTTGTAGTACACTTACTTAAGTGGTAAGTGTTAACTTTTTTGTTTCCTTCCTTTTGAGTGCCAGGAGCATGCTCCATGTAGACTGACGTAAGGACAAAAAGACAGCAAGTTCTAATGTGATGCAATTCTATAAGCAACACAGCAACGACACATCACAAAATAATTGCATATTATGAGCTGGAGTCCAAATTGCAAATACTGAAATATAATTCCTTTCCACTTGCTGTACAAGCAAGGCAGAAATGCAGCGACAGCAGTCAGCACCAGGACTGATTAATAGAGTTACGGCCCACATTTAAACCGAGACGATGGAAGTTCACAGGCTGAATGAATCACTTGGGGTATAGCAAGACAAGGGAGAACAAATCTGGAAGAGATTTTTAGATTTGGCTTTGGTAACAAGAAGAGGAATGAACCAGACTCGACCACGCGAGCATTTGCACAGGCAATCGGCACACTCCCGTTTCTCGCTCCTGCAGCCAGGAGCAGCTACTCCTTGTATTCAGGCACGCACCACCACCCTGAACTGACGAGAGCATCAAGTGAAACAGATACAAAAATAACTGATTTTGTTCTCACCTCCTGTTTACAAGCTTGGATATGAATATCGTGCATGCCATTTTTGTTCCGATGCTTTTGCAATCCTGCCCTGTGTGACTGCCCTAAAGGGAAACATATTCCTGGCTAAGGGCAGAAAAAAATGCAGTCTTTCCACCCTGCAATCTTTGATTTAACTTCTTTGTCACTGGGTTATTTTCAAAATACTCAGTATTAGTTAGCATATAGCAGCCTTTCAAATAGGAAAAGAACATCTTCCAGATGAATCCGTCTACAGGCCCATACAGAACAGGTCACTATGACAAAGTGAACCTGCATTTTCACATTTCAGGGTATTTTTATTTCTAGTGTATCGTCTGCAAAGCTTGGATCCTGAGCACTCTGAAATGATTCAGAAGAGCTGTTTCAAGTATCTAAGCATTTCTCAGCACTTAAAACCAAAACATAACAATTCTCCATCTATTTCTATGTCAGTTCTTGCCACTTTTTAGCTAAGGAACTTAGAAAGAAGGACCTGACAGGGCCTGGCAGCCTTGCGAAGTCGAATGTGTGAGTAGGTTGCTGACCAACACCTATTTTCTCACAAAACTGTGTACAGATACCAATTTTAGTTGAGGCTTGGCATTTCTACAGTAGCCTTACTTCTTTTTGCATTAAATTAAGATGAACCAAAAGTCTCTGGAGATGCATGTGATCTTCCTTGGGGAATTTTACACAGCCTGTTCTAGAATTAGTAAATAAAGTTTCAACATCTACTGAAACATCAATAAAGGCTGAGTTATATTTGCAACTTGTTGTTCAAACAGTGAAAAGTTACTTACCCCTCATGCAATAAAACTGACATGGCCCAAGACCTTCAGCAGAACAAGGAGGGCTACAATTTGAGTAGGACACAGAGACACTGATTTAAATTATACATGTGCACTAGTAAAGGCACATAGGATGTTTCACCATAGGCTAACCTGACATTGAAAACCAAAGTTTTCCACCTAGAATGCAACAGCTTATTTCATTTTTGCTTAATTCAACAATTCCATAGCAAATCGTGAAAATCAGAAAATCCTCTTCTTTTTTAAAGTACAACTTTCTGTGAAAAGTGTTTGTAAGCTTTAAAGACCACTTGGAGACAATGTAACACTGCAAAAATCTCTGTCTGTTCATGCCACTTCAATATATACAACAGCACTTTCCTAAAGGAGTTAGGCCCATTTAAGAAACATACTTTCATTACGCTTAAAACTAAATTACAGGTTTAACAGATTTGAGAAGAATGGGAAGAGAATGGGAAAATGTGATGCTGTGAAATGCTCAGATCATTTATGCAATTAAAAAAAACCCAAAAACAAACAAACCCAAAAACAACTATAAAAACCAGACACAGACCTGCAAAGAACCACTCTCATCAGTTTCAATTTACATCCTACATCTCTACAAAAGCTACAAACTTCTGTAATGTAGCTCTTTCATCACTAAACATTTACTAGTCCTTCTGGCTTAAATAAAACAAGCCATGACAGCTTATCAATGAATATATTGGGATTAGCTGGCTATCACACATAAAAGCAAACAGGAGAGAAGAGTACAGAAGCTTTCTTTGCTTCACATGAATTTGGCAACCAGAAAGTTTGCTAAAAAAACTCAGCACAAGAAAGGACATCTGGCAGTCACCGAGACCCATTTAGCAGCACCCTTCCCAACTAAACACGCCTCAGTATTGTGACCATGGCTTATTTTCTCCCACCTTTCTTTTGATTTATCTGATATATTTAAAATTATTAAGTTGAAAATATTGTCTTTTTGGGGTGGAGAGGAATTTAACATTAATCACTGTTTTCTTTGTAATATCTGCCTTATTATAAATATTTTATCAAAGACTTCTACAGCGTTTTTGCCAATTCATCTTTCACAGAGAATCTCAGAGATTCGACCCACATCATCACGTTTGAAAGTCTTACACAAAACTTCTTCAAACTGTATTTTACCTTCCATTTTATTGGCCAAACCAAGTCTTCAGGAGTTTTCCATTAAGTAAATAACTGACTTCATCAACTCGCTACTCATTACTTTTTCTCTGAACAGTATTTGCAGATTATCCAGCTAGCAGAATGATTTTTAACTAGAAACTTAATCCAGTAAGAGGACTGTTACCTAAAAGCCAACAAACTGTAAATATCAACTATTTCTGAATCAAGTAACCAGTGTCCTAAACCACACTATAAATAGACACAGCCATCTGTCTGGTTTGCCCCTTCTCCTCATTACTTTAACTTGTCTATCTCCCAGGGACACAATCTTACCACGGAGCGTGCCTGGTTTCACTGCCTGCCTCTTGCCTCCAAAAAGCTGCAGCCAGGGGGGACGACCACCATCCATGACACCACCACCCCCAACCCCCCCCCCCGCGCACACACTACCA
>NW_009259313.1:1634753-1636844 GCF_000687185.1 Egretta garzetta | reverse complement strand
TTTTTTCTTTTGGCACTGTCTTACAAGGAATATTATTAACAAATTTGTGGAAAGACAGGCACATTGCATCCACCCATTCTCCGTAATTTCCAAACAAGCCTTTTCAAAGGGAAGTTTACCCAAGAAAAATAATTTTAACATAACCCTGTCAGGTCCCACTACTCCAAACCAGTCTATTACTCTTGAGATGCTCTTATCAGAAGAAATGAAAACTTTAGTAATTGAAAAGCACAAGAGCCAGAAAATTCCTTAGCAGGATACGGGGCGTCTATACACGCAGTTACATACAGCACAACAGTTTGTTGCAATTTAGAACATTTGTGAAATGCGGAGAAATGCCAAAGTCTGCAAATCAGCATTTTTGCCAGAAAAAAATGTTTGTCAGAAGCAAAACTTTCCACAGCAACATATGCATTGCTTGCAAAGACAAAATCTCTAGTCAAAACAAAAGCCATACGCGCACACACACACAAAAGCCTTCCAAGCTCACCCAGCCCAGAAGCCACAGAGCTCAACAGCTTTGTCGCTTGCTGGGACAAGGACGCGCATCAGCAGCACTTGGCTCTGCGGGCGCCCCAGCCGCGGGGTCAGAGTCCCCATCGCTCTCTCCCGGGGGTGGCAGATGGCTAATTAAAAGGGAAATGACATCCGCAACAGAGAATCACCCCCAACCAGTCAGAAGACGTATGGTTAAGGCACGACACCAATATGGGAGGCAGTTCAAAGCCTTTGCTTGCCTCAAGCAAAGATACGAATTTCAGTGCCCTGCATACGCATTTGATCAAACTCTTGGCTATTTTGGGATGGGCTTGTCCAATACATAATGACAACTCTGAAATGCCTCAGAAACACAGTCCAGAAAAATGCAGAATGAAAAAAACCCAAAGTTTGAAACTTTTGCAGAACAGGAAACCCTTTCTTGTCAGCTCTTCCAAGCAGCTGCTAGAAGAACCTAAGAAAAGGAAAATCACTCATTTCTGAAAAGATATGAAAGTAAATGATAACGCTGTAAAATACAGTTTGCGAATACTAGGATGAGGGTTAATAATATTAGTATTTATCCTAGCGAATTACTTCACAACGCATCATGAAAGTTTATTCTTAGGATAATTTTTCAATCTGCAGATGTCAAAGTACTGTAAACAGAAAGCAAGCATTAAAAGTGAAATATGTAATTAGCAGATAAGCATCTAGGGGAACCCTGTATGAATCTGTTTTCATTCTTATTTGAAAGACACAGCTTATTAGTGATACTTGCATAGATAAAAATATCGAAGTCCTCTTTCACCCTAAATGAGGAAGATTATATAATAGAAGCAACAATAATTTCAAGAGGTTCAAGAAAAATAATTAGAAAATCAGAGTAAACATGAATATTGGCCAGGGAAAGCAAAATGTAGGCACTCGATAGAAGAAAAACCTTGGAAAGGCAGTGCTAGACCAGTAACTAAGAACAGAGAGGCCTGGCCTGCCAATTCACATATATACACATATATAAACTTGGATGTGTGTCACCCGGACAAGCATCATATAACACAATAGAAAGGTACTCCACCTGAATACCACGTTTAGTTCCACACAATTAATTACAGGGAAAAGAAAAATAAAAGATAAAAAGAAGCCTGGAGGGGAAGAAAAAGAAGATAGGAATCACAGTGGGACTGACTTACAAGGTGTTTTTTGGAGAGAGGGTATAGCTTAACTAACCAGCAGCTACAGAGCAGAAGGCAAGCATGATAATACCATGGCATAAAGTATCTGAAGTTTTTAAACATCATGGCAGGTAAGAAACTAGAGATATAAAAAAAGTCTACCTCTAAGAAACAAGATGAATTGCAGAAAAAATTTATGGGATACTGAGAAGACCATACAAAATAGGTCCTCTGCCACACAGGCTCCCAAGAGAGTGAAATTTACTGGACAGACAACCAGTAAGGTACAGTCAGGACCACTGCATCTTTATCTCAAGAGAGCGCAACTGCCTGACCTCGAATTTCCATTATTCTGTTAAACATTTCCAAATATATAGGCCAAGAAAATGCTTCAAGAAGGAGCACAGAACCAGTTTTTAATTAACGCTGCTCGTCTTTC
>NW_009259313.1:1633387-1634690 GCF_000687185.1 Egretta garzetta | reverse complement strand
ACGGATCAAAGAATGTTCAACTACAAATGGTCACAGCAGACGCAACGCCTGATGTCTATAGAGACAGCCAAGAATTTTGCACCTTTCTGAACATGACTCCGCAGCAGATAAATGCTGTTACAGCTCGTGGCAATGCCAGCCACAGTTAATTATAACTTTATTGAGATGTTTTGGCAAGAGCCAAAGGCGTTCAAGCAAACAACTTGTAATCGGGTTATATTCCCAGTTCTGCTGCTAATACATGGCTTTGGCAAATAGTTTAAATACTCTACTTCTTTCCTCCTGTCTCATCCATAACACTTACCAAGCTTTTGAGGGATATGTGGGGGAGGGGGGGAAGAGGAATGGCACGCTCACCTCTGTTGAAGGGCACTATAAATGTGCAAAGTGTTATTACTGTTAACGCACTGGCAGAATTTCTTAAGTCCTGTAAAAAAATTTTTTTCTCCAAAGCAGTTTTTGAGATGTATATCAGCTATGCAAAAATGTCAAAATATTTATGAGACTCCACTGGATACGTGACACATGATGTTCTTCTACACATAGCTAAGCTAGCTACTTTCCACGTAGTATTTACTGGATGCAGTGCATAAAAACATGATTCTGTTACTAATGAGTTTTTCAGTGAACCATTGAAGTTAAAATAAAAATTACTCTTTTGTCCTCAAGACCACTTCCTTTAAATTTCTACAAGGGAAGCCTCAGCGAACAATGTCAGAGCGGTTGTTTGGTGTTACCATAGAAAGTACAATTAAAAAGATGACTTCCCTACTAATTAAAAAAAAAAAAAAAAAAACCCCAAAAAACAAAAAAAAAAAAAAGCCCCACAAAAACAGAGAAGCGGTTCACATTGCTAAACAGGTTCAAGACTCTCTTGACAAAGATGGTACTTTCAAGGAAAGACATCGAAAGAAGAGAGCTGGACAGGAAGCAAGGGACAAAGAAGGGAGACCTAAAAAGGAAGCCAGAGCAGGCACTTTTCAGCCTCAAACATGGCCAACTGAGAACCAAGGAGTGGGCTGCTGGTAACGTGGACAGCGTTAAGGTTTACAACGCAGCTTTTCTTGTAAACAAAGCCGAAGAGGAACAACAAGGAAGGCTGCACATTACCGGCTGTTACTAGAGTTAATGTAACGTGCCCATCGCCGAGGCATCTGGCAGCGATGGCTCCAGGCCAGCAGCTCACAAGTTCTTCAACCACAAGATCACTATCGGTCCTTCAAGGCTTTAATGAGCGTTATCAACCCCCACCGCCTTCCAACTGAGAACACTACACAGCGTGCCCCGTAACACCGAGGGGGCT
>NW_009259313.1:1609428-1632254 GCF_000687185.1 Egretta garzetta | reverse complement strand
AACGAGGGCAGAAATTAATCGTAATCTCCGCCTCAGGGCAGGATTTAAAGGGCTTGGGCACGCTCGCGGCTCACCCCGGGGGCACAAGAAGGGCAGGCGCCTGGCAGCAGTTCTACAAACTCTGGTCAAGCCCTCTCACCTTTCCATTTCGGCCCTGATCCGAGCAGTGCTTGGCCTCAAAGTACCAAACACTATAAATCCATCCCAGGATAGGATGAAACAGCAAAACAGCATTTGGGGGGAATTACCACACTGCCTCTTCAGCAAGGAAAGGGAAAAGAAGATGCTTTGAGACCAGCAGCAAAGCCCTGGGCTGAGGGCACAAGCTGGTGAGGCCGCACCTTGAATACTGTGTTCAGTTGTGGGCCCCTCACTACAATAAGGACGTTGCATTGCTGGAGCATGTCCAGAGGAGAGCAACCAAGCTGGGGAGGGGTCTGGAGCGCAAGGCTTACGAGGAGCGGCAGAGGGAGCTGGGGGTGTTCAGCCTGGAGAAGAGGAGTCGGCCTCTTCTCCCTGGTAACAGATGATAGGATGAGGGGGAATGGTTTGAAGCTGCGCCAGGGCAGGTTTAGGTTAGATATTAGGAAAAACTTCTTCACTGAAAGGGTTGTCAGGCTCTGGAATGGGCTGCCCAGGGAGGTGGTAGAGTCCTCATCCCTGGAGGTATTTAAAAGAAGGATAGATGAGGTGCTTAGGGACATGGTTTAGTGGTGGGATGGCAGGGTTAGGTTAAAGGCTGGACTCGATGATCTTAAAGGTCTTTTCCAACCAAAGTGATTCTATGATTCCATCAGCACCACTGCTCTCCTCCACTTCTCCCAGAAGGCAAAAACTTAGGCTTGCTTTCCATGCTGCATGCATACTAACACCGGAGGCTTGCTGAAGATGGACAAACACACCCCTGCCAACAGGCCGGGCAGCAGGGCTACCTGCCAGCAGCACCCCGTTGCCTCTGCTCAGCCCAGGTGTGCGTGAAAGATGGCACGTGGCCACCGAGGCTGCTGCGGTAGGTAGGGTCACTGTGGGTGCCCAGAAGGGGCCCCGCCACCCCTCACCATGCCCTGGGCACACCAGGGGCTGCTTACTCAAGCAGCGCTTCCTGTTTCCTCCCGGCTGTTCCGAAATGATACTCGACCGCTTCGTAACCCTGCCCTCGGAGATGAGAGCTGCGGCTGGTGGACGACCTCTTCTTTGCGCTCTTAAAGAGGGAAAGGCAACTAAGGAAGCCTACAGAGCGCGTCGCAGAGCGGAGGGGAAGAGGAGCGGCAGCACAGCAGAGGGAGCACGCTCTGGGGGACCTCGGCAGGGAACCGGGGTAGCACAACAAGGCTCACCCAGAAAGGAAGGAAACTGCAGAGAGAGGAAAGACGTTAAGGGGAAACAGAGCAAACAAGCTTCATGAAAAAGCCTATTAAAAAGGCCATTGACAAAGAAAAAGATGAAAAGGAGGGTGAGAAAGAACAATAAGCACTACAGGCATTCCAAGTTATTTCAGTTTTTTAATCAAATGAAATTCGATGCCAAAATACTATGTAAAACCACGTGGTTATACCTTTAGTATCAGGAGCAAGAAAAGCAGCAAACAAGGACTAGAAACTGGGGAAGGATGTAGACAAATGAGAGCTGAGCATGTTGTGTACAGTCACACAGTATACAAAGAAAAACCTCTCCCTTTATCCCTCTACATCTGTCTAGTGCCATGTTCCCTTCCTTCCGCTAACTTTTTTCTATTTTTCTACCGACTTCTTAGTTATGCTTGATTGCTACACTTCCCTCCTTCCCCCGCTTTTCTGAGTTTTCAGACATCTTGTAAACTAGAGTCTAACCAAAACATAGAAGTGCTGAGATAAAAATTAAGGTAAATAACACCTAATTAGAGACAAAAAGTTTCCAACAAACATCGAAGTCATTAAATACTAGACTACCTGGGGGGATGGAATCAAAAACAGGTTATAAAGTTATTTCCTTAGTTTCACTTGCAAAACTTTTGTGTTCCATTTTGTACTGAAAGTTTCCTTAATACTTTCTCTCAAATGATAAACAGGTTCAGAGCTTCTGAGCAAAGTAGCTTTGTGATGCTGGAAACACTTATTAGAAAGCGATATATTTTTAGCAATTTAATTCCCACTATACACATAAAGGTGAAAAAAGTAGTGAAATTACTTTCTTCCTCATAGATGGCATATTCTTTTTGCTCCGCATGTATCTTTACTCCTGTGGGACAACAGAACAAGACTTGGAAGTTAACATCTTTATGTCTCTATGAAAAAAAAACATTTGAAAGAAGAGTATGCACCACTTGTTGTGTCCTCATTTTAATACTAAAATATTCACTGTGAAATAAAAGCTTTTCTGATTTTATGTTAAATATTTTGCACACACCAAATACAACAGAGCAAAAGAGCATCATCTTTGTCCTCCATTTTGAATAGGTACTCAAAGGGTTAGAGAAGGTCTTGTGGGAAGAGAGAGACCCGGCAAGTGACTATGCAAAAATAATGGCCTACAAATATTTCAACCAACTATTAATCATATTTAGTTCTATTTACTATCCCTTTGTTATTTTTGGCTTGACATACAAGCTTCTGAAATACACCGTTTTTTTAGAGAGTATCCAGAAAAACATCACAGATGAAACTCAACAGGCCTGCCTGAGGCTTCCAGTTATGCAGCTCCTATCAAGCAAAATGTACAGAAAGAACCCTACAGAACCCCATAAATTCAAACAGCAGTGTCAGAAAATTCATGTCAGTCAGTCTTATATACACAAGAAAATACACCATTCTGCACTTCTGCCAATAGGAAGGGTGAGGTCTGGCAGCAGATGGACATTGGGAGTCACCGGCTCTGCACTGTAAGGTTTGCACAGCGCTTGACCTCTAAGCTCCAAAATCTGCAGCCCAGACTCGCTCAGATGGGAGGGGAGCCACATGCTTTTCAAAAAAAGAAAAGCCCGGTAGGGGAAGGAAAGACTGGAGGAGCCTGGCTCTCACTTGTGTTCTACTCCCTTAGTCAATACAGGTGCAAAGCGCTCAAGTAATTTGGCTCTGCAAACATCATCAAGGACTGCAGATAAGATATATCCACTGAGACTAAAATCCTGCAGGAAGGTTAAATACCTAGGAATCTGGACAAAGAGCAGAGCAGTGAATCATCATATTCAAGCAGGGTCTGGCAGAATAGGAAGACTGCTAACAGCCAGCACCTCACAGGGGCAAAAATCTACACCTACAAAAAAGCAGATGGCAGGCAGTTCTTTCTGTAAACTCAATTTCCAATGCATTCTTTAAAATTTTATTTTAGAAGAGATAGGGGATTAGATTCTTTGCATCCTTTATTAATTTTCAAGCATGGAAATGGATCCGAAAGGAGTATACACCACATAAATAAGGACAAGTCATTAAGACAGCATGCTTGATCATTCACCTTGAGAAAGGCTGAAAATTTTCAATTCTTTGTGTTTTTTTTTTCATGCAAGCTGAAATGATCTACAAGGTCTGACAATCCCCTTCCTTACTTTGTTTTTAAAAGGAGAAAGTGCATACTTTACACTTGAAATCCCCCGTGGTACATGGTAAGGACTGCATAACAGCTTCCCCTCTTCCCTCCGTCCCCACTGTGGTAAGTGTGTTGGCACAATGGTAGGATAACAATCACCAGATTTCAAAAACCACTCAAAGGTTTGGGGTAGCTTTTAAAAATAAATAAAACTGTTCAGTCAGATAGAGGATGGGGTTTTTTGGTGGATCATTTATAACACAAATTCATAAATATGATCACATTCAATTTCCTAAAAATCTATACAAATACAAGTAACACCACTTCCCTTGTAACGCACGGATTTCAAGTAATTACACAAAGCTCTATTAGACAGCCTTTCACATACAAATTACACAAAATTACAGACATATATCCAGTAACACATCAGGGATAATGTAATGCTTCTGACTACTTAATGGTCCAAAAATAATAAAAGTAATTCAAAAAAAGCTAGTTTTCAGTTTAATTGTTGGGGTGGAATGTACTGTGGGTGGTGGTTGCCTAGCAGCTGCTTTTGCTTTGCTGGCCTGACTTGCTCGGACTGCAGTTTCTAGACGTGTTTTTAACTCAGGAGCAGCTCCCATTACTGTCTTGAAAGCATGTGGGTAAAGCGGACCAATGTGCATTAGATTCTGAAGTGCAAATTCGTGAAGATCTTTAGATGCTGTAGATGCAGAAGCAAAGGCATTTTCATTCAGTAAATAGGAGATCAGAGTGGGAACGAGAAGGGCGAGCAACTGGACTCCTGAAAGTGAAAGAAAAAAAATAATTTAATAACCATTATCAGAGAAGAAAACAGAAGAAAATTAATTTTATCAGTTACTAGACTGGTAAGGGTAATTTTGTTCTCAGAATTGATAATGAACACTGCAATTAAAAAGTGATCAAATAAAAACAACTGAAATGTAGATGGTTTCCTGTCCTCAAATCTTTCTTACCAGGCCTGTGTTTCAGACTTCTATCACTGTTCATTACAGTTATTTTGTTCCTGACACTTCTTTACAGATTCCTTTGCACCATCTGATTGCAGATCATCGATAAGAGATTGTAAGATGCAGAGTGCCTATCATATTAAAGGGTTTCAAAACACTTTTCAGGCAGACAGAAACATTATTCATCGGAATATCAGGCTTCGCAGCGAGCATTACAGACCCTCTATTATGCAAGTGTTCACAAAAAAGTCAGGGACAGTTATCTCCTGTATTACTCATTCTGGAAGATTCCAATCCAAAAATCTCGCACTACAGCTATACTTGGGGTATCACGACCTAATGAGGCCACAGCCCAAAATGGCACAGGGATCAAAAGGGTTGATCTTTAGAACAAAAAAGCAACTGAACTTAAGCAATAGGGCTAATTCTTGTATCTAGCAAGGACACAAGTACGCATTTGAAGTGTGCGACGTGTTAATTGTAAATTTTAATCTCAAAGAACTTAAACTTTAATGGTAACTCATTTATCTCAAATTTTGTAGGTTAGAGTATTAATGATTTTCCCCTAACAGTTTTGACTAAATTCATACTCATAGGGTGATTGTCTCCAATCAGCATTAGCAAAAAACAGATGTTTTGTTTCCTCATTTGCTTCAGTTGATCTCTCATTTTTTGTGTGTTTCAAACAATTATGCCGGAAGCAGAATGGGGCTCAAGAAAACACACATTTAGTGTTTTACCATCAATGAAGAGAAATATGCGCAGAGAACACGTTGGGGGAAAAAAACCCGAAACCCCCCATAAAAACAACAGTAATACTTTTACAAGGAACTTTATCAGCATTTAAAGCCAAGTGTCTTCAGAAAACGCATTGTTTCAGGTAGAGAATAAATGAACTTAAAGGTAAACTATAAATACTGTATTCTATCTACTGAAGCAAACAGGAGGCTCCATCTACAACCAACATACTCTGACCAGTACCATTCAATTTCTTGGGTTTTTTAGATAAACTTTATTGAGCTGGTAGATGCAAGCTGATAAAAGTTGATAAGTCTGCTGAAATAAATAGACGTCAACAATGGGAAAAAGTAAATTTAAATGGTATGAACGGCGCCTCTCCAAACAGAAGAAAACATCACTCACTACTGCAGTTTATGTTAGAATTCTTTTTCATGCAATCACCAGAAATGCAAAGGCCACAGCATATCACACTGTATGTGCTGTATGAGTCTGTGTATACAAAAGTTCTAGTACTGGTACTACAAAAGCATGTTGCACAGACATTTGTGACTATGCCACCAAGTTTCTAACTGCAAGATTTCTCATGTTCAATATTCTATTTTAGCATTACACATTTATCTAGAAAAACTAAATACTTACTGTTCTGCTCCTCACCAAGGGCAACCAGCGTTTCAAGGACTTTAATTCCTTCCTGGACTGCTAACAGCTCCAGGTTGTTGTTCGGGCGGCTCTTTTCCACAGCTTTCAACTTCTCAACCATGATAGGGGCCAACGAATGAATATATGGTGTTGACAGGGCTCGGTTGGTGTGTTGGAACACAGAAAGCAGAAGCTGGTAACACTTGGCTTGAACCTAATTAAATCAAGATAAACACATTGTTCTGAAAGTTATTTGTTAACTCAGGGAATTCTAATAAACTCTTATCTATGTACATGAGATACATGTGATACCAGAAAAAAAAAAAAAAAAAAAAAAAAAAAAAAAAAAAAAAAAGTCAACCAAAGGGGAAGGGAAAGAAGCAACACAGTCCATCTGCTAAAATAGTATTAGGCCACTTTTCAGTAAAAGGAAGGCCAGTTATTAAGGACGTGCAGGTACTTAATAGCAGTAACAATATGAACTCAAGAGAAAATAAAGGAATAGTTAATGTCATACAAGTCAGTCACACAGGTCCACAGAGAAGTACATCTTTAAGTCTCAGAACTACCAGTGCTAATACTAGATCTATCTGCAAAATCATGAAATGCTATTCCAATCTCAAAGGGGTAAAACATCCCATAAAAATTACTCAGATCAAAGCGATCTTACTGCTCTAACACGAGCCAAGGCTGTAGCCTACAGTGTCAGGCCTGTCCATCCCTCCTCCTCATTCTCCATCTTGTGCAGGCAGTATCATAGGAGTATACGTGTAGCCATACAGTGAGCTGGATCACAGAACCCTTTCCTTTTCTTCCTTCTATTTTCTTTTCCCCTCCTCCCTCTTTTCTCTGGAAAGCATGGATTATCAAGGTCAACATTTGGGAAAATGACTCACTGATGACCTTGTTTAGGTGAACTTATAAATGCATTTTATTTGGGTGTACAAAGATCTTCCTCCAAAATCCCACATATATAACCCAGAACTTTTGAAAAGGTAAAGCCCCACAACAAAAACAACGATAAAACATTGCACATGCTTTCAAACTGCACTCAAGTCCGAACAGGATGAGTTATCAAGCATATGCTGAACAGAAATATTCTAGAGGAAGTATTATTGAACACAGTGATCTGTGACGAGATCCAGGGATGACTGGAAAACTAGAAGTATAAATAAAAATACTGAATAAAAATGACAGATATAAAAATTAATAGAAAGAAAGGACAAGTTATGCAGCTCAGGTGACTGTTAATTCACTAGTATACGGCTGCAAGTTTTCTGTATAATTCAATTTTTAAGGCCTGAAGTAATAACTTGCCATTCTGTGATTCTGTGACAGCTTTCCAGTAGGGTGGTGGGCAAAGATGTAGTTCTCTCACTGCTCATGTTCTCTGAGAGAGAGTACGACATAAAAGCTTCTGCTTAACACAACTGACACTTCCATTCACACACTAAAATTTTAAGTAGCTTTCCACCCGAAGTTAGGTTTCAGAGCCAACTGAATTTTATGTCCACGCTGGAAAACACCAGCCCTGCTGCAGAGAAGACTTACCAGTCTAAACAGGATTTTAAATGCCTCACTGTGGCCCTAACACATCAGCATTTTCTGCGTGTTTTTCTTCTCAGGAATCTCTGCAGCGCTCACTTGTGGAAACACTGTAGATAGTTCTCTTTAGCTCCCACACGCACATTTATATACCCACTCAAACAAACTGATGTCCACATGGCTGGAACAGCTAAGCTTAACTACACAGCACGTTAGCCTGCTTGAACAAAGTCAGCCTACAACTTTTTAGTTTCTCTCTTCAATGAGAAAATAATTTAGAAAACAATTCATAAAGACAAAGCAAAGGGCAGAAGTGAAATCAGGAGACAGATGATTCACAATCTGTAGATGTTCTGATGGTGACCACAACATCACATTTTTGCAGTCAAACTGAGTTTTGCATGAACATATAAAATAAGCATGGGTTTTGCACAAATACAAAATTAATCAGAAATGTGGGCTGTAATTTTACCTACAGAAAAAGTGGTTTCGTTTGTATTATGAAAAATCAGCATTAATGTAGAAATGTCACCACTCTCTGGTAACCAACCTTTTCATTGGCTAAAATTCCAAATATCAAAGATTTTTTTCCTTTTAAAAAGCCAGAAGTCAAGAACCTGGCATAAGGCCACAAACACACATTACCGAGAAGCACTTCGTTTGGGTTGTTTTGCTCACTAAAGAGTTTCTATAATGTGCTGGTGAAAATTCTAGTTATTTTAACAAGCAGTATCTGCGTCTGAAGTAAAGACATCACAAAGCATTCAGGAAATATGGCAAATATATCATAATTAGTTTTTCCCAGCTATATATCATTCACATTCCTCTAACATGATCTTACCCAAGGATCACAGGAATTTAATGCACTTTTAAATCTGTTCATACATCCATTTTGTAAAGTCTGCACTCCGATTATTTCAGTGCTTGCTGACCAAAGGAAGAGAGCAATAGCTGTAAGTATGCTTACTTCATCAAGAATAGGCTTAGAGGCTTCTGAAAAACAAAAACAATCACGCTGTTAGCTTACTCCAAAAAGGGGTTAGAATTTACTTAGTAAAAGCCAGTGAACACAGATAAACTCACAAAGAGGAAATAAATGTACCTGAAATTATTTGCAACTGCATACAAATATGCATCTACTTACTACAGAATCACTTTATCATTATTGACTGTGACTGACAGAAAGCTGAGCAACTCTATTCTAATAGCTGTTTGTAAGTCAAACTTTCTGAAACTTAAAATATCAAGGAACAAACATCACCCACACTTTCTCTGGCCAAGTCATATTTTTTGTTTTCAGTGTGTAAACAGGAGAAGAAAAATGTATTTTCTAGATCCTTTCCCCATTAAAAATATACTTTTTTTGGGGGGTTGCTTTTTTTTTTTTTTTTTTAAAATCTCTTCAGCTGATACAGCAGAGTAAGAAACCGATATCCAGCATGGCAACAACTTTTCTTTAACATGAAGTTTCACATAACAGACTGATCTGACGGCTACCTGTCAATAATAAGAACAGTCCTACGTTAACCTTTCCTGCTTTTCAAATAGTCTGTACTTGCCATTGTCATCCTTTTTTTCCTTGAACAAGCTCTGTCTTCACAGATCTCATTCATGAATTTACATCAACAGGAAAAAAAAATTATATATAATTATTATAATATATATATTTAAACTGCTGGTCTGCTGGTTTTGTTGTCCAGATTGGTTCTGCTCTCCCTTGAGAGACACAAAAAACCCAGCAGATATATAGTCAGAAAAAAAGAAAAGCAAGTATGACTGCCCTTTACAGATGTCAGCTAGTCACTGGATTAGCTTAGCCACGATGTGAAACCTCACTTCAAAGAACTACTCCATTTTAAGTGACAATTTAAAAAAAAAAAAAAAAATTAAATTTTACATTTGTTTACATTTTATTGAATTATGATAATTGAAATTGTATGCAGTAGACCTTGCTTAGATTCTTGTGTGTGTGATGTGTCTCACTCACAAAAGACTGGAAAGAAAAAGGAAAACACTCTTCTAAGGAACTGAGAAAGATTTCTGAAGTCTGCAAAAAAAGCCTGAAGCCAGTAATGTTTCTGGAAAGAGGGACTGAGAAATCTTTACAGTAACAAAAGGCTGGAAGACAAGAGCTGATGTGACAAATCAAATTAGAAGTTTGACTTGGTTAGCACAAATGTACTGATCCTTCCCCCTCAGACATTTTCAGGATCGTTTGCAATTACCTACTTGCTCCCTATCTCTCACATGAGTAACTCCATTCAAGCCTCCCTTCAGTCTCTATAAATGGCTCCTTGGGGATGTAATGGGATGTTTTTTGGCTGAGCTACCACTATGCAAATAACAAATCTTTGCGTGTCTCTTTTGCTAACTACACAGCTGAGACTGTACATCTTTTTTGGTTTTCGAAGGGCAAGGCAAAGTACGAATGTGAACCAAAAGAAGTAGTCTGCAGTTGTCTAAAGAGACGCAGTAGACATCCTGCTGGTGGGCAACAGATTTTTTTGGCAGGGGTAGGATTTTTTCCTCCCAACTGAAAGCTTGTAGCAGTATTGTGAATACCCTACTTCAGTATGAGCCTTGCCACAATTATCCCTTGCTGTCTTGACACTCATTCACTTTAATACTCACTGTCATTAAGACTATATGAATCATGTCAGCAAATACTTAAAAGATACACTTTTTGCCATTTTTCTTGAGGTTTAATTCAAGGTGTCGAGTCCATGTACAGTACTGAACAATTGTAGCTTCAGTAAAGAGATCGATTCCTCTACAAACACTGTTTTGGCAACTAAAATCTCCTTTCCTTTAAGCTAGCAGGTATTCTGTGAAAATAGGAAAGGAACAGTGGAAAAGATAGTTTGCTCAGGCCTTGCCAACATGTCTAGAGTTGCCAGTAGTCACAGAAATTGAGGCATAGTCCAGGAAGTAAAGTGAATTCAGCTTGGAAATGCTTTAGATTTTACATGAGAGACATTCAGCAGATGTCAGAAAGACTGATCGATATCAGAAGGTAGATTTCCAAGTTCTAGAAACAAGTCACTACCTAAAACTGTGAAGACTGGTAAGGTCAGCCTGAGGAAAATCTAAAGCGTGAAATCATCACCTCATAACAGGATTCAAAATGGAAGAGGAAAGTTTGAACTAGTACAGAAAAATACCCTACGGAAAGGACCTAGGGGGCAAGGGGGGCCTGCAACATGAGTTGCAAAAGGCAAAATTTCTAACAGCAGGTTATGATCAATATTGTCACAGAAAAGAGACCAACAAGGACGAATCTGGGACAGGAACTCACCAGATGTAAATATTTTCTTAAATCCAATGGTGTGCTTGTCTTCAACACAACTCTAACTATTTCTTAAAATTTGACCAGCCAGATGAAAAAAAGGCACACGGGATAGAGCTCCCAAGTTCTGAACTATAAAAGAGGAGCTACAACTGAGGAAATCAAAGTATAATACCTAGAATTTGAATTTCAATTATCAAAACCATTTACTAATAAAATAATGTTTAGGTAGCTAAGTGAAGCATCTCTTGAATTAAAACTGGACATGAACATAGGGTATTCTAAATATACAAAGCCTGTTGTAATTGGCCCAAGCATAGCATAGAAAAATGTGATTCCCAAAGACAACTGATCAGAGTATTTGAGGAATGAAAATAAATTGGAAGGATGTGTGCTCATGTAAACTAAGTAATGTAACAGCCAACTTTTTCTAAATTCTGCAGATTTTTTTGTCCTCTATTTTAACAAACATACTAAGGAAAATGCACAGATGTTAAGCTACAGGTTGACTAGAACCTTGCATGGGAGTTTGAATTTTTTTTCAGACCAGGAGAACAAAAAAAGTCCCTTTGGATGGAAGACATCCTCATAGACAATTTATCTGGCAGTTCCCATTTTTTGACTCAATCTCAGAGCTCCACAGTAAAGTCTAGATGCAGAGATCCCCTAGTCAGCTGCATGATGCCCGTTAAAATTTCTTTTTGAGCAAGCATCACAAAATGCACCTCCATGTGGATTGCTCTCCTGTTTTGTAATCCAAATCCCTAAAGGAAAGTCAGCAGGGACCACTCAGGCAAAGATCATAGAATCATAGAATCATAGAATGTTTTGGGTTGGAAGGCACCCTTAGAGGTCATCTAGTCCAACCCCTATGCAGTGAGCAGGAACACTGTTAACTAGATAAGGTTTCTCAGGACCCCATCCAACCTGGGTTTGAATGTTTCCAGGGATGGGGCCTCCACTACCTCTCTGGGCAACCTGTTCCAGTGTTTCACCACCCTCATTGTAAAGAACTTCTTCCTTATATCTAGTCTAAACCTACCCTGGTTTAGTTTAAAACCATTACCCCTTGTCTTGTCACTGCTGGCCCTACTAAAGAGATTTTCCCCGTCTTTCCTATAGGCCCCCTTTAGGTACTGAAAGGCCGCCATCAGGTCTCCCCGCAGCCTTCTCTTCTCCAGGCTGAACAAGCCCAACTCCCTCAGCCTGTCCTCATAGGAGAGGTGCTCCAGCCCTCGGATCATTTTTGTGGCCCTCCTCTGGACCCGCTCCAACAGTTCCATGTCCTTCTTGTGCTGAGGGCTCCAGAGCTGGACGCAGTACTCCAGGTGAGGTCTCACCAGAGCAGAGTAGAGGGGCAGAATCACCTCCCTCGACCTGCTGGCCACGCTTCTTTTGATGCAGCCCAGAGTACGGTTGGCCTTCTGGGCTGCCAGCGCACATTGCCGGCTCATGTCCAGCTTTTCATCCATTTGCTCTCTGAAAAGCAAAACTCAAAGAGCGCAGCTTCCCATGCAGTTGTGTCCTTTACCCCTGAACTCCACCCAGTGCAATTACCCCAGTTTACACATATCCTTTGTGACAGTCTCCCTGGGCAGAAGAAAGCTCCATTTAGTTTATAGTCACATTTAGGATGACTGACAGCCAACGCCTGCAAAACCAAGTGTACCACAGCTGAATTGTGCTGGTTTTTCCTCAGTAGGATTCTCTTGTCATCCAGCTGCTGCTTTTCGTTAACTTCTCAGGAATTTAATTATCTCCGAGATGTCTATGTTCTTTTACAACATGATTAAAGTTGGCCAAAAGGTTTCAAAATCATGAAAAAAGGAAGGGGAAAAAACCAACAATGAAATCATAGTGACATAGAGCTCGTTTCCTCAGCAAACTTGCAGCACACGGGCAAATTCAAAGTTAATTAATTTCCTTTACGTTGCTCACTGGAAAAGCACAAATTCTTAATTTCTTTTAGACCCTAACCATACTTTTTAATAGACAACCCTTAAAGTATCCCATAAGAATATATTTACAGTTTGCTTTTAGCATCATATACTCACTACACTTCCCGTACAGTAACCACTCGTACATATTTTGTACACCACCTTACCTGCTGGAGAACACAGAGAAGGCAGGTCAGACAGTATCGTAACAGTGGCAGCCCCAAAACGAGCACTTTCCTCAGAGAGGTGGGATTTAGCAGCAATGTGACTTGGAGAATCGGACACTTTTGAACTCAGATGGGGCATGTGCCGTACTAGGATAAACATGAGCAATTCCATGGCTGCAAAGACTAGGGATTTCCCAGGCACAAGACCACCACTCTCACCTCCCTCTCCTAAAGCAAGAGGATTTTCTTTTTCCTCAATATCATCTTCATCTGAAAAAAGGAAAGAAATGTCTGAGGAGACAATTAAGAAAGATCCCACACCGAAGATTACATGAAACATTTAAAAAAAAAAGTTAAAAATCAAGACGAAAAAGTTGTTTCAAGAGTAAGATATGACAAACATGGCTCATATCAAACTAAATGTATTAGTTAGAATGACTTCAAGTGGTTTAAAATGCTTTAAAAGCATTGTGATTGCAACAATACTTATTAAAAATCCATCTAGAACTAGAAAGTAGTAATACTTACACAAAATAAAAATGCAGTGATTATTTTGCTTCTTTTAAAACAGACTGTAAAATTAACATCAATGACTGCCAAATAAATAGGCATGACAGTATTTTTTTTAATTTAATGGCTATTAATTAAGATTGTCAGGGTAGAACATTTATTTCAGACTAAACTGATTATGAAATAAGAGAACAGAAAAGCATTGTAGGAGTCTATGTCTGAGTTCATGACTTCAGTGCATTCAGTTCAAAAGTCTCTCTTTGAATGGCAGCTTGGCCAGCTGCATTCTTTCCTTCTCTCATTAAACAGCAACAGAGATTCAGTAAGTCAAAGCTGGCCAGAACTACCCCTATGGAGCTCCTATGAATTTAAATGATTGCTAGTGTTATCACATTCACTGATTTGAAAAGTGCAACTTACTGGGCCTAAAGCAAACAATCCCATTAATTCATAGGAAGGAACAGAGCTTGCATTTTTAGCCGTGCTGGTTCCTCAAGTTCCAGCAAAATCCTCTCTCTGTTTTTATGTGGAAAATGGGCAAAAGCTAACAGTTGTGTTTTTTCTCAACAGTATATTGTGCCAGACTAAGATGGTAGTTTTCCTTGGTAAGAGAATATTCTTTGGGTTCTACTTTACTTCTTTCAGGTAAAAGAAAACATGGCAGAGCTAACCTAAGCAGGTATCAATGAACTATTTGCCAGGTTGCCACTTGGAAACTAATTTACCTGGCAAAGATGTAAACAGTACATCCAATGCGAGATTTGTAAAGAAATGGTAAAGGGATAATTGGACAGGGAGGTGCTCTGTTGAAAGGAAGAGGTTACTAGAAGTACCTCAGAAAGTAGCTTTCAGACTGATGCTGATAGTCTTATCAAAGATATTCTTATATAAAGTAGAAAAAAACTAACAGAATATGCTGAGGAAAAGCCTAAGCAAAACATCAGAAACTGAAATATCATACCAGAAGAAGTAGGGATAGAAGAAAAATAGATTTTACTAAAGCTCAATAAAGGCCAAGTAGAGGAATAGGATTTAGGTATATTCAACTCATCAGAGAATCTCAGAAAAATTTAAGTTGAAAGGGACCTCCATAAGTCATCCAAGTCCAATCTCCTGTTCCAAACAGGGCCAACCTGAATGCTAGAGCAGGTTGCTCAGGGCTGGTCCAGTTTTGAATATCTCTAACCATGGAGATGCCACAACATCCCTAGGCACCTGTTCAACTGATTCACCACTCCCATGGTGACCAATTTCTTCCTTGTATCCCATTTGGATTTCTGTTGCTGCAACTAGTGTCCATTGCTTCTTATCCTTCTACCATATGCCTTTCAGAAGTGCCTGGATTGGTCTTCTCTTTAAATCCTGTTTAAGAAGGGGGATTGCTATTCTGTGCCGTATTAACCCTCTCTTCTGCTAACTAAACAAGTTCAGCTCTCAGCCTCTCCTCACATACTTCAGCTCCCTAAGCAGCTTATGGACCTCCAATAGACTTCCTTCACTTTGTGAACATCTCTCTTACTCAGGATGAAGGGGAAGGGCAAAGAAAACTAGACACCACTAGATGCATCCTCACAAGCTCAAGTTGAAAGGAAAATCACATCCCTTAATCTACTGATCATGCTTTTCTAATGCAGCCCAGTAACAGTCTTCAGCATTGCATAGGCACACCATGGATTCACATTCAACTCATTATCTGCTGTCCAGTCTGTCAGCCCCCCAGCCTATACCAATGCACAGGGTTATTCTATCCCAAATGCAGGACTTTGTATTTGTCTTTGCTGAACTTCAGCAGGTTCTCAGTCCTGCAGATCAAGATTCCCCTGAAAGGCAGCGCTGCCCTCCAGTGTATCCGCCACTTGCACAATTTGGTATCATCCACAAATTTGCTGAGTGTGCATTCTATCCTATCATCCAGGTTGTTAGTGACTATGTGTAACAGTAACAGACCCAATACAGAACTCTAAGGAGCACCAGTTGCAACCAGCTACCAGTTAGACTTGAATCACCAAACTCCATTCAAGCACAGCAGTCCAGCCAGTTATTCTCCTCTTCTTCACTCCACATCTCTCTAATTCGACAATGATACTATGGGGTACTGGGTCAAAAGCCTTGCAAAAGTCAAAGCAAACAATATCCACCACTCCCCCTTCATCCAAAGCCAGTTATTTCATCACAGAGGGTGGTTAGGCATTATTTGTCCTTGTAACTCTGCGCTCACTATTTCAAACCACATTCTTTACTTCGTGTACTCAGAAGTGGTTTCCAAGAGAATTTACTCCAAAATCTTTCAACACACTCAGCAGGCTTAACAGCACATAGTATCCCAAAACCTGCCTCACGTCTTTACTTACTGAACATTAGACATAGCATCTTCTTTTTGCCATTTATTGGATAGCTTTCTTGAGCACCGCAGTTTCAAAGATAACTGCAGCAGCCTTAGCATGTCACCAGCCAGCTCCCTCAGATGCATCCCATCTGGTCCCAGGGTACGTGAAGCTTTTCCCCAAGTGGTCCCTAGCCTGATGCTCATCTACTGGAGGTAGCAATTCTCTCCCCTAAACTTACTCACCAGACACAGAGACACAGGAGGACTAAACAAAGAAGGTAGCAGTGTCTCAGTTTTTCCCCCAATATGTTTTGTCATTAGATCACCCAATCCATTCATCAGCAGGTCCAAATTTCCTTGGTCGTTTTGCTGCCAGCATATCTATAAAAGCCCTTCTTGTCACACTTGACACTGATCACCAGTCTCAGCTCCAGCCAAATCATTGCTTTCCTAATTTCACTCCTCCATACTCGAGCAGACATCTTCAATAGTCTTCCTGGGCAGTTTGCCCCCACTTCCACCATCCATACACTTCCTTGTCACATTTGAGCTCAGTCAAAAGTTCCCGTTCAGCCAAGTCAGCCTCCTGCCATGCCTGTTTATCATCCTGCACTTTTGGATGAGCAATTTTTTTTGTCACCAAATATGACCTATCTCTCTTTCTTTTTTCCTTCTGGGAAGTTTACCACAAGATCTCCTCTGCAAGCTCCCTGCACAAGCCCAAGTCTGCTAAGTCAGGCCAAACCTTTGGTTCTGCTACTTGCTTTCTTCATTTCCCTCAGGATCATGAACTCCACCATCTCATGGCTGGTACAGCTACCATTAACCTTGATAACCATTTCTTCTGTATTAGTGAGGAGCAGACCCACTGAGCACTTCCCTCATTTGGACTGTCCAGCATCCTGACTGAAAAAATCTGTGCCTCATACACTTCTGAAGGCTTCAGATGATTAGCATCCTGCAGCGCTGCTCTTCCAGCACATGTCTGGATGACAGGAGTCTCCCATGAGGCTCCCACAGCTTATGATTGGAAGGCTTCTTGAGTTGGCTTAATACGGCTTCATCCATCTCCTGTTGTTGATTAGGCAGTCTGTGGCAAACAAGACGACAGTTCCTGAGTGGTATCACCCTTCAATTTCTCTTAGTTGTATAATTTATGACCTGTCAAAGAGGGATGGCTGGCCCAGATAACTATCCTGACAAGCTTGTTCCTCTTCTCTTGCCAGATCTCTATCGTGTTCTCCAACTGCATGTCTGAAGATAAAGCCTTCTGTTGCTGGAAGTCACAATCTTGCAGCCTCCACCTTTGTGTCGCATCCTCCAGGGCCATATTCCAGCATAGCCTATGGCTGTTCCTTCTTTGGTGACACATGGGGCTTGGGCTCCTGCACCTGCAGGATCTCTGTGAAGAACACGCCATTCTTCCATTTGCCTTTCCTGACACTACACAGTCTGCTCACCTTCATATGCATTTCCTTCACATCTCACAGGTGAGACCACTGTCACCTTCAGCCCTGGCTGCACAGACAAGCACCTGGAGGACAATCACATCAGGATTTCAAGCCAAGTCATTAGACTTCTGATGTGCCAGAGATGATTGTTCCTCAGTCAGCAGATTGTGTCTTGCCTCTACGTCGCTGCCATCACCATGCTGACTACAGTAGTTTTGCACAGTCTTGAGCAGCGCTTCTGGGCTGCGTGAGCATGCCTTTCTGTGCCAACTGCCTTGCTCCTGTTTGCACACCCTGTTCCCAGACCTCCTGGTTGCTGACACACCCTGAATGTCAGTGAAGTAAGAACCCAGATGCAAGTCTGCACCACGTTCTGGCAAGAGCTCCTGGGCAGGCAACTTTTCACACTAGTTCCAGTAGCAGTTTACTCACCTCATGAATGCCAGTTGTGCCAGGGATGCACCACAAGACTCTGCACTGGGGCCTGAACCATTAAACTTCATAAAAAAGTTAAATGAAGTGCTAGGAGGCAGTCAATAGACAAGCATCAATGAAACTGATCAAGGTATTGGTAAGACCTTAAGTGGTGTGCTGGGTATAATTTTCATCACTCGTATTCAAGAAAGAAGAATTGAAACCATGACACGAAAAGAATAACTGCTAGAATGATCAGAGGAAGAAAACCCATATTTTACAAGAGTTAAGAAATCAGCATGATGAATACATCAAAAGTATCTGTGGAAATACAGAGTGTTTTCCTCCTCACTTTAACCATACTCTAATGTATTTGAGTTCCTTTCCCAATACGAAAACCTGTTGCTTATTTACTCTGCAAAGTAAGCCGTGTTTTCAAAATCTTACTTAGGGTGTTCCTTTTTTCCTGCAAATAATCTTGAGCTGCTCTTACTATCTGCTGGACAACTCCTGTGACCAGTAGCTGGACTGAAGGAGGATCCCAGGTCAAGAGGAGTCTGTGAAGCACACTCAAGAGTTCAACACCAAGGAGCTACAGGAAAACAAAATAAATATTTAAAAAAATTAATTAGTACTTAACAATTCCTAATTGTTATGTCACTTGCTTATGATGCGCACTTTTCTCATGCAAAAATAATTACAGCTTTTGTAATTGTCACAGATGAAAGCCCAAGACCTAGAAAAAGCCGATTGTTACAACATGCTCATACAGTACCTGATCCTCTGCAATATGGATCCTGGCACAAGGGGAATCCAATAAAGTATGAAGTGCTTGTAAACAAGATGTAACATGCTCAACAGGCTCTTCGGGTCGTGGGGAACACAGAAACTGTATACTAACACCTGAAAAGAGCAATAATTAAAAAGAATCTTCACATCATGATAAAAATCAAGTTTTCTTTTTTAAATTTCTTTATAAATATATAGCAGGTTCTTAACAACTTCAGAAAGATACATGTTTCTCTCAATTCTTCTTCCTTTAAAGGAAAAGAGAGTTTATGTACCAGAAATAGTAGAATTGTATTCACTTGCTCTTCTGCATCATATCTTCCCCCAAATTTGGCAGAGAAAAAAAAATAAGCAGTGACAGCAAGGAACTTAGATTACTGAATGGAAACCTACACTTTGTTCTAAAGATCTGTAAGTCAAGCTTCTGAATCCTGCAATTGTAAATTTAGTTTTATTTTATTGAACTCTTTTAAATGTAAAGATAACTGAGATGAAGTTAAGCCTCAAAAATTATGCAATATTCATACTATACATATGGCACTTAATTCTGGTTTTAAATATCTACATATCTCAGCAAACTGTTGGCATTCCTCGCAATAAATTATCATATCCACCTCTTAAAGCTGTTAGAAAACAACAAAAGGAAACAGTGAGCACTACTCACAGATGAAAAACTGATGCAAAAGCTACTCCATATGACTCGTCAAATATCAGCCTCTACTGAACTGTGGTTTTATGAGGGTGTGTATGTTAATTAACCTTACAGCTTTTGTGTCTTTGAAGCATAACATTTTGTGTCATCTGAATTATATTACAGCATAGAACAGTTTTTACTCATTTTATTCCATTATATAAATAAGCTAGATATACAGCTTGTCTATAAAAATCACAATAATCACAACGACAAATATTCTGGTAAAGCTATAAAGAACACAGGAAGCAGAGAGATACAGAAAGAAGGAGACAGATATTTTGAAACATCACTGTGCAAACATGTGATGCATTTTAAACTTCCCAGATTTCAAGCAAAGCATCTTTTCTTATTTCCATACCATTTTGCACCATAACATGCTGGTACTGAACTCTAAACTTGTAAATCTTACCCAAAATTAAGTGCATTCGATCTTTGTTTATCTCTGGCAAAGACTTAGTGGTAGGTGGAGTTCCAGGTGTCTGGTTTAACATAATGGACGTGGCACGTTTCTGTGAATTGGGCATTGCTGCAGCAGTCTCTTCTGTTGACTCTGAAGCATTAAATCCTGTACTGTTTAGCCAAAGTGCCACTGCATGTAGTATGGGAGCCCAGGAGTTTCGGTAATGCAGTCTAGCTGTATCAATTGTTTCTGGAGTGTAAAATGCTCCCCCTGTTAAATTAGCAAAGCAAAGGTAAATCTTGAAACCCGCTGCAAATAACAGACAAAAAGCACAAACTCTACATTTATTAGTTCATTTACTCTGGGTGTATTTGACCAGGTACATGTTCAGGTGTAATGCTTGTTAGTGACAGCGCATCCCCATTCCCCTTGTGAATGGGCAACAGTAGTACCTCTTCTAAAAAGTGCAATGGCCACAACGGAACAGTAAGCAGAGAGCAAGAAAGGCAAAGTCATCAGGTCTTGCAGCATTTTTCATACAAAACACGCATTCTTAACTCAGTAAAATACTATAAAACAGTATCTGCTCTAATTTCAAGGGCTATGTTTTTCTTATAGTAAACATCTTTTTGCATTTGATATCAAAGTATGAGAGCTGTAGATGTTATCTTAACTCTACAAAGACACGTTTTTAATGATCTCTGCAATTCAGATAAAGAGTATTTTCATTGCAGACGGAAGGAAAAAAGCACACTCAAACTTCAAACATACACTCCTATTACACATAGACAGAAATTTATCACTTGCATAAAAAATGTGCCTGGCAAATAATTTATAAAATAATTTACAAGTCTCAACTAAGGGTTTCTTTCTGTTTTTCACAACAAGACAAAAAGAAATTCCAGCACTTACCATCTGGCGGAAGCTGGGTAGCAAATTCAGCTGGTAAAGTTAGAAGAGCATAATCTTTCAGTGCAGCTAACCAGAGACGGCTAAGTGCAGGCAGCTCAGGTTGTACAAGTGTTATCAAACTGTCTGGTGGCAACTCATCTATAGTACCAAAATCATCCTCATCCTCCTCTGTGCTCTTTAAAACACGCTTTGGTTTGGTCTCTGCTTCTTTCTTAATTTTCATGGCAACAACATATACCTAGAAGAAAAAACAGATATGGAAGTACATGCTGTGAGATCCTAAAAAGAAAAAAAAGCAGCAGCCTTTCCCATGTAAAAGTAACAGATTCCATACACAGATGGCTCACTAGAAAATGACTGGGAAAAATAGACTTGCAATACAATTAACTTTATTTTTTTTTTTCTTTTATCGCTACCAATACATAACACTTAGGGGCATAGGCACTTTCCTAAAACAATCTGGCCACACTTTTTTTTCCTAAAAAAGTGTCAATTGCTGCTCTACACAGACATATTGATTTAAATAACTGATTTCATTAAATCAATGTGTCCTTACTGCAAAGATTTCTTTGATGTACATTAAGAGCTACTAGATACATTAGAGTAGTTGTCACTTTCTGGGAACAGATTAGGTGTAATAAAGACATGAAAATGGCCTTAAATGTGTTACATGAACACAAGAACTTTTATAGTTTTCTCTTTGATAGATGCTATGAGAGAATACAAGGATTTTCAAAAATTTAAATATGGGAATAAGCAGAAATATCAGAAAAATACAGTGAAATTAAGCATTTTTATAAAAGAAACAGAATAGAAGTGTCTTCACACGACAGATGCTCCATATCAAAGCTGAAAATTACAGTGTGGGGTGATTAACATTACACAGCTGAAATGTTAGTACTTTCCTTTGTAATTTCAGAAGTAACTTCCAAGAAGGTTTTTTAAAACCAAACACCAAAACTTAAAGCACTACACTAAAAAAAAACCCAAAACACCACTCGGGTAATTATATGTAGAGCTCTACAGCACACAAGAACCATTTCAGGAAGTAAAGCAATGTAAGTAGTGCTAATTCTGTCTTTTGTAAATAGTTGAAGATTTCTGGTATTCTAGGCATTCCGCCTGCATTTATCATGAACGCTTTGACAAACTCCTAGCTACTTAACTGCAGTATTTTACCAGAATATATTTTAAAGTTTTTTGGTTGTTTTTTTGGTTTTTTTTGTTTTTTTTTTTAAGTTTACAAGCAATAAGATAGGAGGAAAATCAAAATCCAATAGGGTATGAGTGTATAATACAGAAAAGTGCAATAAAACAAAGAACAATCGAGCATCACTATAAATATGGATCAATAGAATGGCAGAAAAATGAACAGAGAAAGATACAGAGATGAAAATACCCCCAGAGTGGAACTGCAACAGGTAAGGAGGAGGCAGGTGCAAGGCTCAGCGGCTGAACAGCCAGCGAGGTGCGAGTCTGCTATTACACTGCAAAACCTTTTCAAACTTTTGAAGATTGAACGGTCAATGCTTACCTCAGCCCATGCTTTCAGAACTGCAAGTTTTTCCATAGTAGTCGCACTCTCTCGGTAAAGCTGGCTAGAAGATCCCTTTCCTGCTTGCACTTTATCCAGGGAAGAGACAAGAAGGTTGTGAACTCGGCGGAGGTCGTTCAGGTCACTTACAACCCCACTGCCTATCCAAGCACTACATACCTAGACAACAAAGTTTAGAATCATTCTAAACTCTCAAAAAAACCCAACAAACTTATAAATGAAAAAAAAACAAACAAAAACTGTAAGAAAACAAAACCCGAAACAACGACTACAAAAAACATTAGCAGCTTTCCTCCTGCTTAATATCAAAAATCCAACATTTTCCTTTTTTTCTCTCCACCCATGATAACAGAGTGGTTACAAAGGCTGTATTTGTGCAAAGCATATTACAATGGAACTTAATAGATACACAGAAAATACTTAAAATAGTTTCTTATTCCTCCATAAACAGGTAATAACCATTTTTGTATTCTCTTGCCAAGTGTCTGGTCAAATCATTCAAGTAATGGGTCACTGCATTCACTGTGAAGAACATACTGGACAGCAATCAATAAAAGTACATCTTTAAAAACCCACACCCCTCAAATTATATATTAAGGTTCCCTAAAAATGAGAAACTTTCAAGAACATTAATGTCAAGAAAATACCACGAAACGAGTGAAATAAAAATCTTTTAACAACTGGGCTCTGATCTGGAACCAGCAGAACCACATTCTGAACAATCAGTACCACACATGGTGGACAGACAGTTGGGAGTCTCCCCACTTCTCTTTTGAATTAAATGGACCCAAACAGGTACTTAAAATCTAAACATCATACAGATCAGCTGCTCCTGTCCAGTGCTATACACTGGCATTCATCATCTGAAACACATTCATACCCAGACATAAAGCAGGCAATAGAAGAATTCTGGTGCAGCTGCTTTTCTACATAAATAAAAAGGCACAAATTCTTCCCGAAGAACTGCCTTGATTCTGGTGATGAT
>NW_009259313.1:1588973-1609383 GCF_000687185.1 Egretta garzetta | reverse complement strand
AGGTTTTACAAACTTTTTTTTCATGGCATTTTTGTCCTATCTCCGATTTATTTTGCTTTTAAGAACCAGTTCCATGAAAGCCTTTGGGGGAAGGGCCTCTCATGATTGGGAATGATGGACATATTTGAAGTAAAGTAAACACAGACACAGAGAAAGTGTCCCAAAGGTGCACAGGACAAGGCTGCTGAAAATCTGTCATAAATCTGTAATTCATTCACAGTAGGACTAAGACCAGCTTCACTCCTCTTGCTGGGCAAGCCAACAGCTGTTTCAGTAATGACATGAAACTATAACAAATCAAACTCATTCAGTGCAGCTCATCTCTGTCCACGTAACTTCAAACATCCAAACCTAACCCCCAACCGTTTGATCCTGTAAGAGCACACATCCACTTTGAAACTGGTTGAATAGGAAAGACTTTGACAAGTTACAAAGAACGTTACATGTTTTCACACAAACTGCCTCTTCATCTAGCTTTAAATGCATAGAAACTTTCCGTAAGGTAAGATGAGCGTATTCTTTCCTATGTATAGATACCAAATTATGCCGTATTTGATCTATCCTTACAAGTTTTGCTGAAAATTAAGAGTATAAAACACCACCACAAAATCACAGTCCTGCTGGACCAAGATTTACTAAACAGAACTCACATACACAAAATTATCGTATTAAAACTGATGTTTGCATAGCTAATTAAATGGCTGTTTTAAGCTACAGTAGTAATTTAGCTGTATAAACCACATACCAGATGCTGCTACAGCCATGTTGCTGATAGCCGATTTAAACTACAGTAGCACAAGATCATACACAAGAAAACACACAAAAAAAAAAATCTTTCACTGAATCTTCACTGAGAGGTTGTTACTATGACTGTAATGAGAATGCTCAGAGCTTCTAAAATCTAAAACAGTGTACTAATCTGAATGGAAGTTTAGTCTTTAAGGTAAATTTGATCAGACCGAAAGGCACCTCAATAAGTATATTATTGGTCTCATTAAGCAAGGGGTTTTTTTTCTTTTTTCTTTTTTTTTTTTTTTCTTCTTTTAGCAACAAATGCAGAACTGACATGGAGACATAATTAGTTTAAGAAAGACTAAATAGTTTCTGATGTAGCTCCCAAAGAGGACTTTTGTATTTCTGAGGAACAAAATATATTGCCAGGAGACTCAAAAGATGTTGCAAACACATCACGGCTTAGGTTTACAAAATTTTCCAGCCATTTGCTACTACTTCTCTTCTGCATCCTTCTTCCAAAAAGAAGGAAAATCAGTTTGGCCTATACTGTTTGAACATCTTCCTCTGTACCTGGCAGGCCTTTGCAGTTATATCTGACGGTGTATCTTGGGAAAAAGCTGGCCTCAGAGCAGCTCCAACCTGTTAGTAGGAAGAAAAATAAAAAAAATCCAGCTAAAACAATAGTGACACAACAGTCTTCATGTCACCTTGTTTGAGGCTCAGGCACATAAACAGAACAAGCAAGACAAGGTTGCCAATTTTGGCATTATAGTTACATCCTCAACTTATCCTTGTTGTCCAGCAGACATTTGCAATAGTACTTTTTAAACAATAGCAACAAAGTCCTAAACTAGGTTTTTTTCCTGCTTGCCTATTGCCTTTTTAAGCCTCAAGTACCTTTGTCAAATATGTGGTATTATCTTTCTTCTGTTAATGAGTATCCTTTTAATCATTAAAGTATTACAGGTACAATTTATGTTAAGGCTCAAGAATTGAATGACTTTTCGATGTCCAAAGAATAACGATGTAAAATCAAATGTTTATGGTTGGATTTGCACCAAGTTCCTAAAATGACAAATCCTGACAAAAAAGGCCTTTCAGGCAGTTGTTATAAGGCAGCATTTTTCAGAAACAAAAGGAACCAAGTCAAAGAGACAGAAGCAATGGTTACAGCACTACAGCAGGAAGAAGAAAAAGGCAGGAAGTGAGAAGGATGAAAGCCTGCCTTTAAAAAGTATTTGAAAACATCTTGAAGATACAGTGAAGACAAAGGATGTGAAAGAGTTAAACTATACAACAAAGTAAAGCAGTAATATCCCAAAATAAATCTTCAACTGCCCACCTCCCATTCCTTTACTTTTTTAGTTTTCACTTAAATGAAGTATATTCATTAATTCCCAAGAAAACAGATTTATTAGATTCAATCTGGAATTGAATCAGCATTATTTTCCAATTCCCAATTCTACAAATGAAATGGCACTCTTGCCAAAAATTAAATGTAATTTGTAATACTTGACTTTCAAGAATCAATAGCTACTGAATGTTTACATTCCATCAGCTAGTAAATTATAACAAATAGGAAGACACACAAAAATAAATTTTTAAGAGGTAGATAGAAGTCTCTTCAGTACATTTTCACACACAAAAAATCTCTTCACAGGCCTTATGAAATTACAAAATGTTCTCAAAGCTAATACTGGCATATTGGCATAAATATACAATTTCCTAAACTTATAAAGGAGGTCTCACATTAGCCTGATACTGCTCCAGTATCACGTGGCCTGGAAACTCTGGCTCAGGGACAGATGCAAATTTCTTGATAATATCTTCAAGAGCTTGAAGACCCGCCATTCGTAACTGGTTGCTGTGATCAGTCGCAGCCATGAATGCCATTCGAATAAGGTCAGAGAGATGGAGTACTAAAAAGTCATCTTAGAATAAAACAGAAAGAACTATTTAGTAACTTAAAAGATCGATAACATGACAGATATTTGTAACATTTTCTTCATTGACATGTACAAATTTTACCTATTCTTTTTCAAAGGTCCACATTTACGGTATGGAAGAAGGCAGGAAAGAATGCAACCTATTTTTCTTTCTTCCCTCTCACACCCCCCTTAAAGCGATACAAGGGCTTTTATTCCTAAGATAACCTTAAAAATTAAGCACAAATCTGAAACAAAATTAAATACATGATATACAGAAATTACACTGAAGAGAGTATGTAAATGTGGCTGAGTAGCCTAGAAGAGATTAGAATATTTAGTAAAGCTAATTTTAGTGATTAAAATAAAAGCCCCTCCAAACCTTAAAAAAAAAAAAAATAAAAAAAAAATAATCTTCAAGGCAATCCCTATTCAAGTCCTATGCTTATACTGACCCCTGCTGATAAAGGAAAACCTTGTCAAATTTAAACACCTAAAAACTAAGTATGCCTCCAGTTCTGCTGCCAAAAGCCAAATCTGAGGCTGTAAGCAAGCAGCAGACAACATGCAGAAAGAACAAGACATAACTCAATAACATTTCTGAAAGGATTATTCTTCTCCATTTTTATTAATTTTATTTCTTTCCTTACTCTCAATCTGAAATTATCAGATGTTGTGCAACTAATACAAAAATAAATTATTTTAAAACATAACACTCAGGGTGACTAAGACAACCCACAAATTACAAAAGCGCTATGTATTTTCAAGTCTTAAGGTAAAAAAGAAAAGTTTATTTTGTAGCTGAAGCTTTTCAGATGCATGTCAGTAAAGAAAGACTGGAGATCACTTAAAAACTATGAAGTGGTAAAGTATTTTCCAGACCATCACAGAAGCTAGTAAAATCTAAATATTTTGGGAGTTGAAGTTGGGTAGAAGCTTGCTGAGTTTTCCTTTTTACAATGATACCAAACACATCAAGTTCACTTTAAATAAATTCAGCGATATAAATTATCAGGATTACTGTATGCAATCCTCTGCAGGATCCTATAAGCAGCAGTTATGTCATGATTTTCTCTATAATACACAGCCATCTCAAAATGAAGTGTCCCAAAAGTCTTCCCTCTTAGTCTTCAAACAGCGACCTCAGCCTCAAATCAAGTCAGAAACAAGATTCTCACAAAACCAATGCATAGTGCTGGAATCAGACTGCATCAAAGCAACACCAGCAAAGACTCGATAAATCTCCATACCATAACAGACACCCTCACTAAAATCCATTAATCCCGTGCATTCTAGGATGCTCATGATATTCATCCTACATACACAAATGTCCTCATGAGCGCTACACAGGTGAAAGCAAACACTGCACCAGAACCAACACACACAGACAACTCCCACACAACTCCCAACCTCCTACTGTTAGAAAAATGTTTCTTCACAAAACAACTATGTCACCTCTGACGTCTCAATTTTGATCCTCTAACTCATAAAAGTATCTTCAAAACATGAGCCTTAAAACTAATATTCATCACTCTCATGGATACCAAAAGAATGAATTTCATAAAGCAGCTGGGTCCATGTCTTACTATAACTCCCCCTCCTACATCCCTCGCTCTACAACCAATGCCACAACAATAATTAACTGGCCTTATATCTTTTTTTTTCCTGGCATCCCTTTGGTCTGAAGATGCTAAAATAATCTCTGAAGTCTAATTAATTATGTTAAACTCAGAGAAACTATTCCCAGCTCACCCTTAGCTAGATGTTTACTGCTTCTATTTCAGGCTGGAGAAAAGGTTTGCAAATCTAAGGGGTTTTTTTTCCAAATAGATCAGTCTGTCAGAGTTTATATCCTCCAACAAATCTCATTCTTTGTGTTCATGGTACAGTAACTACAGTGGTTATACAACTACAGCTTTATTGCCTTTTGCTGGCCATCTCCTTTGTTTTAACCATTTGAATGAAAGGATAACTGCTTATTTTTTTTCCTTGGTTGTGTAATCTTAAGATGTAAAGAGGTGTCAAAGATAAAAAACAAAACATGCACATTCTGTAATTACTTTTTGGGTTTTTAAGTCTGGCCGAACGAGCCAGTGCCAGATCGAAGTGTGCCTTGTTCGCATTCTCACACAGCATGATAACCCGACACAGACAATCTGCTGCAAACACACGAGTTGCCCAACGAGGTGCTACAGAAGGCTTGGATTTATCCTCTTCACCCAAGGTGGTAAACATTGTGTCATCATCCATCTCATCCTTCTTCTCCGATTCCTCATCCTTCCCTCCTCCCAGGGGAGCAGCAGTGCTCATATCTACAACAATAAAAAAAAAAAAATCCCACTGTTACAATCCACAGAAGACCTCTAAGGATACATTCAAGCCTTTCCTTACGCTCGGATTAATTCTTCTTTGGAAACAGCATTTGAAACATGTAGAAAGGCATAGGAATATCAGTAGAAGAAATGTTTTTCGCTTCTAATCTGGGCTATATTACCCTTTATTTGGCTTAAATGATATGAAATAAATTCCTGTAATGTTAATTCTCCACAGATACCAACTATAACTGAATCCCGTATCTAAACTTCTCACCTTTGAAAATTAACCAATAAATAAACCAATAAACAGGGTAGGGAGATCAGCAGGCTCAGAATCAAAGAATCAGCTTGGCTTTGAACTATTCAGCTCCTATTTCAAGTAAAAGCTAGAGTGCATGTTGAACTGAAACAAACCTATCAAGTTCCATGCCACGGGAGAGATGTGCAGCCAGGTAGGCAGTTTATGGCACCCACAAGTGTGCTTAACATTCAAAAATTATTTTCTCTAAGTGTGGCTGTGAGACTTCATTTCAGAAAATAAAAAAACTTCAGGGATCACATTAGAAAAACCAAATCCAAACAGGGACAAAAAGCAACTCGCCAAACATGCATATACACTTCTGCTGTTCAGAAATGAGAACATAAGATCTCAATGGCAAGTCTAAATTAGCAAAATGCCACGATACTGACAAAAATTACTCTGGCAATAATTAGAGGAGAATGAGAAGAAATTATTGCAAGGGTAACCCACCTCAACTAAGGCATGCTTCTTAGAAAGTCTAAATTTAAGCAGTTGAAGAGCCAAGACATTCAATAAAGAAAGAGGCTATGGCAGCTCAAACACGGATAAAGCCAATTCACAAGAAGAGTGTTTTGAGAAGGCATCCAGGACCTATGTTGCTGTTTTGTAAATCTCTGCTTAAAAAGCAAACTAGATTTTGTTCATGTGCCAGTTAGTTGGATCAAAGGAGTTCAAAATGAAGTTGCTAGCTTATTAAAGTACAGCTGAGAGAAATTTATTTAAATATGGTTCTCTCCGAGACTATTTCACCTACTAATAAATAAATAAGAGATTGGACAACCATATTAAAAACTTTTAAACCCATCCCACATGAAATAAGAAAAGGAGATGCCAACTTCAAAGTCAGGAAACAAGGTCTTTCTCACTGGGCAGATATATGGTAACTGCATTGCAAAAAAAAAAAAAATCAGTGGTGGCATTACTCATCAGTAAAGGCAAAGCTGACAACATTTAGCACGAGCTTCAGGATGAACTCACAGTATGCCAACAAACAAGTATAAATGCAAGGGAAATGAGCAGAATCTGCGTCACAACCATCCTACAAGCTGAAAAACAGGAATAAGGTCTCAGAGGACAAGATCTTTGCAAACAAGCCTGCAAAGCTGAACAACAAGCAAAAGTTTCATCACCATGGTAACCCATCATCACATCAGTTACTCGCAAAACCTCATAAAAGAAAGCTGAGTGTGTGTACAGTGCTCTTCCTTCTGTATGGTCCTGATGTGTAAAGGCTAAAAAGAATACGTCTGTTTTCACTAAGATACTGAAATGTCAGTAATAATCACACTGCTTCTCCACTGAAAATCCTGCTTTAAAGGCAGCTAAATTTTTAATCTTAACATAACATTGATGATTTCTTTTTTCTAAGCAAGTTTTAATGCACTATAATAAAAGTTCTATAGAGAACACAAGCTATGTCTTAACTAGGATAAAAGACAAGCTCCAAACAAATATCACCAGAAGATGCTAATACTAAGGACATAATGTTGTTTTGTGAACACTGTAGAACACTTACCACTGGAAGCTGCAAGGACATCCTTACAAAGCATTAACCAGTGAGAAAGGTTTTCTACTGCGAGCGATGAAAGCATATGTCCCAGAGTATCGTGGATATCTGAGCACAACTTCCGATCAGTCTCCCGATCCAACATTCCAAAAAGGACACCTTCGAGGCCTGTCTCTGTTATATTAACCCCCTGATGTCGAGAATGAGCATCTCGCCGAGAACCAGCTCCTGGTGCAAAAGGATTCATATCTGCAAAATGATAAGAAGTCTTTTCTGAAATCAGTAACTCAGTTTTAAAATTTGGAATAACAGACAAGAACTGGACATTGTGTATTTGTGTGTGTATAGTTCAGGCAATGATACAGCAAAATTACTGATTTTCTTCTGAATTAACACTAGAAAGATTTTTATACAGCAATTCATTTAATTTATTTTCTGCAAGGCAAATGACACCACCTAGTATTGCTTAAAAAAAAAAAATTATCTGTCTTCAAGGTACATACCCCATGAATTTGTAAAAACACCTAATAGTACTGGACTCTAAAGAATCTTACCAGAGACAGGCTTAACTGGTGTGATTTAATACTAGTCAGCTCACAATGTTGCTATGAAGACTGTGCTGATCAACACAGTTGAGCCTCCTATTTTCAGAATAAAATGCTACATGTAACAAGTGAAACAGCCAGTGAAGTCCACAGGCTAGCAAGACATGCTGCTAACAGAATAAGTAACACAACCAGGTATCTCAGTCAAAATGCAAATAACTAAGTCAATTCTCAAAAGAGCAAGACCTAAAATACCAGAAAAAAACCTGCAAAATGTTTCCACTGTATATACTGTGTTCCCTAGTTTGATTGCCACTCTTAATGGGGCGGAGAAGCTTTAGCCTGAACTTTACAAGAAGTTAAATTAGAAGTGAAATTCAAGAGGTAAGCAGTGGTGCGGTCAGAAGTTATTGGAGCTGGAAGGGATCAGTTTAGGTTTTTGTTTTGCTGTTGGGAGGGACTGTTGGGGTTTTTTTTCCCGTCTGAAGGCAGATCATACGTATGCCCACATACATGCGCTGAACTGTTACAAAAAGGCCCCATGAAAGAAATACTTACTGATACCACTGTTTTCTTTGTCCCCGGCATTTTTTGCTAAGCTCATGGCATATTCACACACTTCTGCTGCTTCCCTCTGAGCAAGCTGTCGTAAACATGCAACTGCAGCCCGGCGAAGCAGCAAGTGGGAGCTGCACAAATGAACCTAAAATCAGAACCATTACAGGTGAGTGAACTGCTGCACCCCCATATCAATCAATTAGCACTGCTAAGGACTAACAACATTCTACTTTTCAATTATATGCCCACGTGTGAGCTGTTGGGTACCAGTCTCTTTACAAGACCTCAAGAGTTCAGAAGTACGCACTTTTTATAATGTACAAATGTGAAAATAAAGCTGACACATACAGAGCTGACAGTTACCTGGTTAAAGAGGTAAGAGCTTAAATACTGGAACTACAGTGACAGTATGATTTTAGACTAATTCTACTTTCCAATCTGTTACACTCTTCAGTATTACCCCACCTCATATTCTGCTATAGCTGTAAATCACATTCTTCTAAACAAAATGCCATCATCAGCTGCACCACACATGACAGCTATCATAAAAATTTTTATTTCAAACTTGTAATGGGATTTACAGCCTAAGTTTTTATAAGTGCCTCTCAATATGACAGCTTCAGATTTCTTTGCTGACCAACACTGCCTTCTAATTCCTTTTGAATCACCTCAAGTACAAGCAAATATTTTTCTTATGCAAGAATTGTGCATGGTCCTTATTTTCCTGAGGAAGGAGCTGCACAGAACTGTATGTTTTTCCACAGTGGAAGAGATGAAGAGTGCTCTTTAAGAAACTCTGATTCTTTATTTACCCCGGGGAATTTGTTTTTAATAAACCAAATGCACATTTGCTTTTTCAGTATTAGGTTATTATGTGGATGGAAATTGCTTTCCTAAATGAAAGGGCTGTATAGTTTATAAAGCATTTTAACAGTAGATCTTTCTTCCACAGATGAATATACTAGATTTTAGTCCTGAAAAAACAAGCAGGCTTTAAAGAACCTCCAAATATCACACTGAGGTCATTGTAATGGAACTAGAACACAGAACATTTGGGGGATTTAATTAATGGAAAGAGTATTCCACATCTTACATTACAAAACAACAGCTAGTGGTTATGAAGCCAATGCAGGAAGCAGCAATGGAAATAGATTGTGGAACTGTGTGGTTTAATTTTGGTACCTGGCACTAATTCTATTCAAAAGTGAGTTAGAAAGCAGTGAAGTTTGCTAATGGGGCAAGTAAGGCAGATCTTGCCTATGTATCTGTGTATTTGCAGCCTAAAGAAACGCACAAGACAATTCAGAGGAAAACTTACCAAACTAAGTATGACTTGGAAGTAAGGAATATGAGAAGAGAGAAGGTAAATAGTTTTTGTTTAGCAGAGGACCATAAAGGAACAGCAAAGAGACAGCAGAAAACCCTGGCAAAAGTTTTCAAAACTGTCATTCCTGTATGTATTACATAGTCTGTAATATTACCCACTGGTACTTACAGAGTAAATGGCTCCAGGGATTGTTTGTCATTTTGCGCGTAGTATTCATATAAAAGGGCCTACCTACTTTTGGGTACATTGCACCCCTTTCATGCAAAATTTTATGGAAGGATAAGTGACAGTTTCTGGGAACACACTGCACTCCCAGGAGTGCTCCAGAGAGTAGGGGAGAAGCAAGGGTGAGTGGGGGGGAAGAAGCGTGTACCAATGAGAGGATGCACTAGGGAAAGTCTGGATGGCAGACTAAGAAAAAGTTCCAATGTTGACCTAAGTAGGATCAGACTCCTTCAGGTTACACAGAACCACAAGTTCCACAAAGAATGACACAAAGAACTTTGCAAAGCATCCAACAGACATTAGGGAGAAGCTTTTCAAATTTCTCAGTATTGGGACTGCTGAACGCTCTAAAAAATAATTTTAAAAATAGTAATAATAAAAAAACCCCACACTAAAACACGCACCCACACATACCACCTTTCCTCTTATAGTTGTATTTGGCATGGTTTAGGTTCCAGCCTCTGCCTGACTTGCAGGCTTAAGCCAGGTTTTGCTGACAGAACGCTAACGGAGGGAGAAAGCAACGCTAACAGTAGCAGCACAAGAATTTGAATGTCAGCATCTACTATGCTGACAGTGGTGAAATAAATCCAAAATCTCCTACCTTTCCCCAACTCACTCACTTCCCTTTATGCATGCAATCAGTTGGAGGAAACAGAACATTTCAGCATCTTTTTGCTCAGTCATATTACATGTAAGTGCTTGCTATCTTGTGCTATCTAGGGTGAAAGAGAATCAGACCCTATGACTGCAATTTGGGCAGCATTCTGAAAAGATCTAAAATGGCTTGGGGACAGACATCATTTTATCGCACTCCAGTGTTTTTGCAAATGTGGCTTGCTTATTACATACGGGTATCCTTGACATCTTGCCAAGTGCTACTCCTGTCCTCTGCTAAGCATGTACATAAAATTTTGAGGAACAAAAGGGATGCATTTTGTACTCACACAAAGACTGGGAACCAGACTGGACAGGTTGACGTGCCGTGGTGCAAACATGTGAAGCTGCTGAAGGCAGGATATGGCAGCTGCCTGAACAAGCGAGTCTGAATGGTCTTGTGTGATTGCACAGCCCACCAAACAGGAAGAACGGATTGTTGAAATTGTAGCTCCATTACCTAATGATGTAATACAATTTCCTCAACACAGCAAAATTTTTGTATGACAACTGTATACTTTAAACCTTTGAGAAACAAGAATTTTTAATGCTTCAAAGTTCACAGAGTAACATGCAACTCTTCTGAACTCCTACTGCATATTAGTATCCACACAACTTCAAAGAAACACTGGAGTGTTTCAGTATCTCTTTTTCAGCTCGGTTAAACAATGTCCTGTCCAAATGAAATTCTGGATCACAGTCAGAAATATTTTGAAAATACATTCCCAGGACATGAAACCAGTAAAATTATCTGAATTTAGATTTTGGAAGTTTCTTTCATTCTATACATATGGGCAACATTTCAAGCACGGAACCATTTCCTGAAATATCAGATAGCACTTAAGCTAGCATACACGTATGCAGGTGATTTTAGTTAGCTCTATTATCTGAGTTGCACTGCTCTAATAGGACAAGCATTCGAAAGAACAGTATTTAATTTGAAAAATATTCCCAGTCTGTATTTTGAGAATTAACATGCATCAGGTTTATACACAGTCTTGAATTGTAGAAAAATGTAACCTTCAGAGACATTCTACATGAGTTGTTGTTTATTTAAAAAGCTAATGGCACACCAGATCAAAAGGTTAACACACAGCAAGCAGATACACAAGTTCAATTAAACCATCTATAAATTTTTCATAACTAGAAATTTAAGTCCTGTTATTTAGAGTTAAAATTTCACTAGTGGCTGGCTCTCTGGCACTGCATCGAAGACCATCCTTTAAATATTCCTAAAAATCACAGTTAGTCTAAGTTACAAATCCATGTTTTTGCCATCTGAGACACAGAATTTCAGATATAGTGTTGGCATGACAAGATCTTATTCTCTACCGTCAGGTACAGTGATCTAAGAATATCAAGAACGAGTGGAAGTGAGTTATAGTGCACAATATTATCAATTATGTCAAACTTAAGCCCTTGCCACCATTTAAAAATAAAATCAACACATGTTGAAAGAGCAGAGAACGAAATCTTGCGTCTTGCCCCACCTGTACACAAAAATACACACGGCAAAAAATGCAGCAAGGGTGTTTTTCATCTTTTACCTACCATGCAAATTTGCCATTAGCCAGAACACCATCCATCACTGCAACTTCTTTATACAAATCTCAAACTGCAATCAAAAAGCCCCAAGCAGTCATAAGTAGGACAAGTGAGGCTGTGTGCAGGACTGTAACTGAATTTGTCAACGTCCCCCCACACCCACCTGCAACGAACAAAAATTTATTTTCTTCCATTTAAGATTGCAATATATTATCTTTATACCAGTTAGATTTTTTTTCCTCTTCAAACTCCCACTAACCTTGCAGCTCAGGCCCAACAGTAGTTATTATAGCTCCAAGACATCGACCTAAGCATTGATGTACTTCTGTATGCGATGGTGGAACAGTTAAGAGCAGAGTAAGAACTAGAGAAAGCGTTGGCTCCACATATCCACGATACATTGGTCCGCTAGAATCTACTATCAAGGCAAGTGAATGGAGTGACCAGGTCTATCAAAAAAAGCAAAGGAATATTTTTCAGCAATACATTTAGGAAAATTAAACAATTTTGTATGCAGACGGAGCCTAGCTCTGTACATCCTTGCTTAAACATGTCCAGTTAGCTACTGACTCCAGAAGCATTTCAAACATCTCGGAAACTCAAGCAGTCACCAGGGAGTTTAAACATCTCTAGCATACTCTTTGGCTGTCAGCAGTTTTGGGGATAATGAAGATGAAGATGACAAAGAATTTGAGCAAAAAATGCTTGAGCACTTTGAGGAAGAAAAATACAAACACAAATAACACATCCATTTAAAAAAAAAAAAAAGGAAAAAAGAAGAGTGACTCTTAAGACACGAGACACAGGGGAATCATTCCATTGTAAAACTGGATGTAGAGTCTGAAATGGGCAGCTGACAAAGTCCTCGGGGTGGAGGGGGGCACCTTTTACATTCCAGTAGAAACTGGTTTTCATAAGAAGCTGAAAGGTTCACATGCATTTTCTCATTTTCATATTAGAGGGTGCAAGAGAAGAAAGCAGTGACGTTCCCAGTCAGCGGGATGAGGGGTGAAGAAAAAAAAAAAAAAAAAAAAAAGGTGAAAGATCAACCTATTTCAGTCACAAGGTAAGTAAATAACAAAACAGCAAAATAATTGATTGTAATTGTCAAAGCAAGAAGTGCGTGCAGGGACAGTCTTTTTGGTCACTGACGTTTAACAGGAAATAAATTCCCCTAACAGACCTAAAAACATTAGCTATCTCTCCGTAATATCCTACTAAATTATCTTATTTCAGAATTTTCTATCATTAAATACATGACACAATTACACTGAAAAGACTTAAGTTAAAAGCGTATTACAGTTACAAAGCTGGACTCTTCGGAACGAGCTAGAAAACCTGTCTTTAAAGCTTCTCCTTTTTAATCCTCTCTGACACAACCCAAATACCATTAGCACTAGCAGTCACATAACTCCTTCTACAGTCCTAACCACATGGTAGCACATTACAGCTTATCCTTTAATTCCTGCAAATTTCTATTACTTGTATTCCCATACAGTTTCTGTGTATCACTGATCTACTGAGGGCTGAGGTTTAAAAGCTTAGCTTTTTACAGTGGCCTGGTGTCATACTCTCAACAGAAAATAAGGTAGGTATGCAAGTTCCACCTAGGCTTCCCCTTTATATTTCCCATTTTTTTCATAAAGCAGTAACAGTTTCCTTTTTGCTTTTTAAATTAATGGTACACAATCACATGCCTCAAAATTACTTATTCATACATGAAGTTACACATGCAAACTGAACTCTGTCTTACCTTAAATAAACTAAGGAAATTTAAGAGACTTTAAGTTGTATTTATAGATAATTATTTTTTAAACATTATCTCCAAACAAAACTAGGCTTGTGTCCCCAAGTGATAAGCTTGATTATTTTTTTTATTGCCTGGACAAAAAGAAGTTAGAAGGTACTCTATTCCATGTTCTATCAAGTTAACAACTTAAACCAAGGTGGAAGGATGATTCTGTAGTTACCGGGGGCTTCAGCTTCTCAATCTGTGGGTATAAACTGCCACCTACTCATGGGTGGCATACAACCTCCAGCTGCTAAAGGATAATAGTTAGTCACTATTCCAGATAATCGTTTCCTTGCAGTAACTTGTGAAAAGACAGACAAAAAATTACCTGTTATATCATGCAATTACACCATAATCTTTGAAGAACAACAATTACAGACAAGACACTTGCTTATACTCAAAAAAAGTTTCTCTCCCTTCCCTCACCCAAGTAATTCTTTTATGCTAGTGCTTTGATAGATTTCATTGCTGGAGGGGAAAAAAAAAAAAAAATCAGCATTTTTCCCTCTAATATTCAGCTTCTTACTGTAAAGACAGATGTGCCGGTCCATCTAGCCCTCTTCTTACAGCAGCAGCCACAAAAAGATGCTTAAGGGAGAGCAAAGACAGACTAAGAGACTGACCCTTCAAATTTCTCCAGGGAGAGTAAAGGCAGCGTATTCTCCCAATTTCCAAGTATTTTCAACTTAGGAAACCTTCTGAACTGCGCAATGTTTATACATGTTTGGCAACTCCAAAGGCACTGCTCTTTCAGCAGCATGCTTGGCCCCCTTTTTTCTCTACCAGCAACATTCAGCAGTCAAGTTGTCCTCTGGTGAGACTCCACATGTCACAGTCCATACAAGACAGAAACCCTTCCCCACCCTTTCCATTGTCTTGGACTTGGATCCTTCTAGTTCCCCTCCTGGCCCCTAACTGCAGTTAGCTTGTAACAGATTTGTCATAATATAACCCCCTCAAAGATGATGTACTGCCACACTGTGTTCACAGTGTCACATATAGAGAAATTACTTGGCAAAGAAAACTACTGCTCATCACCTGAGACTCCAGTAACTGTTCACATGTTAACCATTAGCCAGTTATTAAAAACTTCAGTTTAGGCAGCTAAGGTACAACTACCACATTTCTCTTTACAATTACAGTCAGCTAGGCATATGCCCACAGTGAATTGCTCTGGCTCAGCTGACAAGCAGACACTGACACTCCTCAGTCTGAAATAACGTGACCACTTGCAACTGCCTCCCTAACTAGCAGCAAGGTTGCATTTTAACTGCAGTACATATTTGGGATTCTATACTGTAAGAGTTTATAAGGGAAGTTCTGCTTTCTTCACGCTCCCTGGCACACGCTACATCCATATGATTTGGCTTACATGTCACAATCTCTATTAAAGAACATCTGAACAAGTAATTTAATTTTTAGTTTTAATCCTGAGCATTTTAAAGTAGTTTTGTGGTGATTGTGTTTTTTACCTGGACTTCAGGAGAGGTTCCATCTTGTGCCAAAGCCAGAAGAATACTGACACTAGTTTTCAGATGCTGTCCAGAACCTATTCCACCAACATACCGATGGAGACAGCCCAGAGCCAAAGAATGGCCTGTTCTTGATACAACATCGCGAGCAGATTTTAACCTATCAATGTTTAAATAAAAGCAAATAACATAATTCACTAAGTTTGTTACAAAGAACCCTTCAAGTACCATAACAGTGCAAACAACTAACAGAATTTTGCAGGCCACCTTACAAGATCATGAGAAGCCTTAACAACAAAGGCAAAAACAATGTACTTAACCTCTATTGATATTAAAGTGGATTAGATCCTGACATTTTAGACAAAGAAGAGTTTGGGAAGTGTAAGAATATAGGAAACGCAGCTAGCGTTTACCAATGTTTCACAGCAGACTAATTTAATAATCAGAAAAATCATTACTAGACCACTGCAGTAAAAAGGAACCAAGAATGGAAAAATGACAACACATTGAAAAATTATAAAGAAATCCATAGCCACGTCTTCCACTGCAAAGTCAACTGAATACCTTTTAAATACAGCTGTTTTCTTCTGCAGCTGAGTTCTATGACTTTTCTAATAAAGTTTTTTTTTAGTAGTGTTTTATTAATGAAACTAAAACAGAATGAATAGCGTTCTAAATGACCTAGTTGTTTGAAGCAGCGACGTGTTGAGTGTTTTGCACAATACTTCTGCTTCTGAATGCACATCACATATGTAACATTTTAATTAAAATCTTTTTGGGGGGTGGGGAAGAGAGAGAAAAGAAGGATATCCTAACTAGAACAAAGAAAAATGTTTTCTTCCTGGTTGTCTATATATGAGAGGCAAACATGCTCTTAGCCATCAGTGAACAAAGTAAATGGAAATCTCAAATATAAAAAAATTACTTGACAGTGTCAACAGACTGGCCACCGTTAGCAACTTGAATCCTGCATAAGAAACCAAGGAAATAGTCCCAGTAATAGAAATTCAAGAAAAGACAGTAAAGATGCTGTGTTTTATTACAAGATGAAATTATGGGAAAGATTGAATTAGCCAAAGGTAGGAGAGCTGGACTAAGGGTATATGCATGCAGCCTGGCCAGCCAAAAACATGGGCTGAGGCAGGTGCATTCTGATTCAGAAAGGCTGATGTCCTAAATTTAAGCCAAATATTGAGAAACACATTGTCTTGCTTTATTTACCAGACATCTTTCTAAAGACCTGAGATTAACAACAGAATATGGAAAAAAATTATGGGCCAGTAGGTAAGTTAAATCATTATGTAAAGAGGATGTTTTGATGAAACAGAACCGCTATCACACAATTCATATTACAGACACACTTAGTCTAAGCCGTGTTTATCTATCTGAAGCAGTTCAGTCACCTTCAAGTAACTCATCAAAAGCTATTCAATGGTATAATTTCACATTCCAAGTAGTTTAATAACTCAGCTTTTATTCCTGGAAGAATCTCATGAAATAAATCAAAGAGAGAAGACTCTGTTTGAAGGTTTGTTGGGGCTACATAATCATAGCAATCAAACATGAGAAGAGAATAATCAATTTAGTAGAGAAATCTTCCAAATTACGTTACATTGTATTTTCATTTCCTTTCCTGAAAAAACCAACTTACTTATCAAAACTGTACTGAGCCATTCTAGCAATGAAAGAGGCCTCTCCAACCACTTGAGCCATTCTGCCAAGAGCTTCGCCTGCTGCACATCTCAAAATAGGGTTAGGATTATCAAGGGCACCCATTACCAGCGTCAGAGCAGATTTGCGGACTTCTTCTGGTCCTAACGTGCTTTTATTCTCAGCTAAACCCTACATGAAAAAAATATGAAAAAACCAGTCCAAAGCAGGGGAGAAAGGGAAGACATAAGAGCAATTTTACTATGTTTGAGATCTTCAATTAAAAATTATGCACTTTTGTTTAAATTTGTGGTCATTTATAGTAAAATATACTGGTTGAAAATATTTGAAACTTAGAAACAACACGATACTCAGTCTCATGTCTGCCAACACTGTACCCGTTTCACACACAGGAAGACCTGTTGCACCAGCCTTTTTCATCAAATGCATTACAATGCTACATGCACCCTAGTGCTACTGAATCTGAGCTAGCTTTACACAGGATACCCCGGAACAAAAGGGAAGCTTCAAAATCTTACTGCAACATCTCTTTCTGTCAGACAGGAAAACCACAGCTCAGTTATGTTTCAGCAACAATCACTTAAATCGAAGACATTTTAGGTGCATGAAATTTTTTCTTCTTAATAATCACGTCTTTGCAAACATTTACACAGCCCGTTATATGAACATTCCACAGAACAACAACACTAAACACTGCTTCTGCAGCTTCTTTGGCTCCCATATTTCATTAATAGTACATCACCTTTCACTACAACTTTCAAGACCTTTCACTACAAATTTCAAGAATGTCTTTTACTTTGGGAAAAATAATTAAACACATGTAAAGTACAAACACTGCATGCATTATAGAGGAAGAAGTTGATGGCTCTAGCCCAGATTCTCATTTTCTGTTCTGAAACCCTCATTTCAGCTTAATCTTGACAATTCTTTGGCCATTTGGCATGGCATGGGAAATTCCAGTATCTGTCTCAGAATCTACTTTTCGACTTGTAGCAACATGGTTCACGTTTCTTAGAACACAGCACAAAGCAAGGAAGAGAGGTGCCATTTTGCCAACGTATTTTGCTCATCAACAAAGGACATGGAGCCCCAGTAACAATTAGCTTAAACAGGAGGGCCATTTTTTGTATGGCAAAAGTGAGACAAGAAGAAACTCATCCAATCTTTAGTTACAGGCTGGCACTTCTATGAGGGCAGCTTCCTCAGTGCATGAGACTTAGTTGCTCTGAAGATGAACAAGGATGACAATGACAGATGTTGTCTGACAGACTCATGAACTGGAAACTATATAAAACAGCATCAGGAAAAAACTAGAAATGACTTTGGCTAGTAGAAAGAAAGTCCTACGCTCTAAGACACTGTTCCACAAAGCCTTGAGGCAATGCAAGTCACTGAAACCAAGTATTTCTCAGGAATATTGTTTGTGATTTGCTGTCTAGCTTCCTGACTTGATAACATAAGGCTGGATTTCCAAGTGTAGATAGAGAACACAAGAGCTGTAACTGAAGTCAGTGGGACTGGACATAAGCATCTAGAATTCTATGCAATACTAGGGAGTCTTAAAAAGTAAAAATTAAGATACCCAAAATGGAACCCCAAATCTATCTTTATTTCCATGAGGGGTTTTTTGAGTATACATCACAAAGTACTTAAATCCATGAGTACAGTGCAAATAAAATTACAACATTGAAAAAGGAAAAAAAAAACCAAAAAAGACAGTCTGAATGTTATAGAATGCTGATTACATGAGCCTTGTAGTTCTCCGTACTGATACATACAAACAAGAGCTCATGCTAGTATGTGAAACAAAGTCAATTTTGGTATTTTCAAACTTTTAAATGTTTAAGTGGTAACTTTAGCAATGTTCTTCTAACAGCCTTTTGTACTGAATACAAATCAATGAATCAAACTGCTTAACTCTGGCATCCATTACAAGTTTACAAGTTTTACCTTCAAGGCACTAAGAACAGCAGTAAAGATATTAAGCTGCACAGCTTGCTGGCGAACACCTTTAGCCTGCTTGACACATTCAGCAAAGTGATCCAACATCTGTAATCTAAAACAAAGGAAAGAACGTAATTAAAGTGATATTCTGTCAAAACACAAACTAAAACACAGCTGGTAAAAAAAACCACCACTACAAAAGGCCTCTTAAGTTCAGTCATGGAATTTATGCTTCCAGGGCTGCAGAAGGCATTTGCTTTAGGTATAGAGGGCAGAGTTATTCTGAACATCCCTTTGCTGGTTCTTTTAGCTCATCCGCAAATATTTAGTATTCCTTTTGAAGAAAACACCACCAAGAGGAAGCGAGTTCAGGTACATTTGGCCATATAACTAGAAAGCTATGAGTACAAGAGTAGAAAAATGCTGCTTCTCCACTACCATGCAAAATAGCGTTACCCTTCATATTCCTATTATTGTTTTGCCCATTTAACCTCCATTTTCCCCCTATTTAACCATGTCAGAAAGTGTTACTGGGAGGAAGAGTACTCCCTAGAAGATATTAAGAACAGGAGTATAACAAATAATCTGCATTCTTAACTACTCGGCAGATCCCCAGCCACATCTCTCCATAGCTAACAACAGATACAGATCAAGCTGAATTACTGCAAGCTGGCCTCAAGCCTATCCTGTGCTTACTGCAAAATGAGACTGACTGCTAGGAAAAAAAACTGTTCCCATCAGGACTGAACTGAAGGATAATTTTACTTTGAAATGCATCTTAGAGCTGCTTTCACTCTGTGCTCGGTGACAAATTAGCTAAACTGAATGACAAAAGTAGTCCTGACAACTCACAACTCTGCAAAGGCAATGTGGAACACAATGGAAAATAAGTTGAATTCCATTCCCACTTTTTCATAAAATAGTTTGCTGAGTATAAATCAAATGGTCTTACTCATGAAATTAAATTCAATGGATGTCACTGCTATGTTTTCAAGGCTGATTTGAAGTTAATTGCAATGGATATTTTTGCAGGAAATTACTACTGTTAAATGCAGTAAGACGAGAGAAGAATCCAGTCTCTACCTCTGAGCCCTAATCTTCAAACTGATAAAACTGGGGAAATCACCTTATTTCTAAACTGAGTAGACATATTCTGGAACCCTGAGACACAATGAACACCAAATACTGAACGCTGAATCCAAAGACAGTTGATATCAAAGTAGATTCTTATTTCAAGAAAAAAAAGAATCAAACATAAAGCCATCCAAAGAACAAGGCATGAGATTCTGAAACCGAACACTGATGTAAACTGACCTATGTTTGTAAGAGACATGAGGAAAAACCACACCAAAGAGAGCCACGGATGCATCGATGACAGATACTCCTAAAGGAAGGGGACCAGGTACAGCTTCACCAGCAGGGATCCGCAAATAAATAGAAGATGGGTCATGTTCCAAAGCACCACTTCCAGATGCACTGTTTGGCTGAAGCTGCAAAATGGCACATAATATGAATACCTCTGAATATACCTTCACACATAAAATTTGGAACTAGAGATAACCAAAACACATATGCAATAGCTTAGAACAATAAAATAGCTCACAAACCCCTGAATGCAAGGGCAGTGTCCCCATGCATATGCACACTAGCATTTACAGGGTCACCTAAATCCCAGAGTGTCAAAGCAGTTAACAGCTGGACAAACGTACAAACTCTCACTCCTGGCAGTAAGACATGGAAATTAGAGAAAAGCAGATTAATTCTAATAGTAGCTTCTGAATCACTGACTACAAAGTGACATTTCAGAAAAAAGGTTATTCATTCACTCTCTGACCACTGAGTTACAATACAGTATTTAAATGATCAGCTTTGGCTGTAATGATTCCCTACA
>NW_009259313.1:1570929-1588953 GCF_000687185.1 Egretta garzetta | reverse complement strand
AATTACTAACATTCCTATCATCATGAAAATACTTCCTAACCATCATTCTTTCAGGAAACACAATTAAACAATCATCTGTTTTCTCTGAAGAAAAACTTATTTTTGTAACTTGTTAATTATCTAATCATGAAACAAAATTAGAATCTAGTAGCTCTGTATTCTGTTTAAAAGGTCAGAAAACAGAGCAAACATTGAGACATCCATATCTCTAAAAAATAAAACTTGACTGAGCACAAGAGAATCTTGTGATGCACTTCAGGGCTTCAGCTACCAATAGTGATGATGTTCTGCAGGTTAGAGGTGTTAAAAAAAAAAAAAAAAAAGGGTTTTCTCATTTTTACTCTTCCAATTCTCTCACCTATCACTCCGGGTGGGGGGGGAGGAGTGGCCGTGTGGTGCTTAGTTGCCGGCTGGGGTTAAACCATGACAGTCCTTTTTGGCACTCAACATGGGGCACGAAGAGTTCAAGAGAATGACAGGTTTGATTGGAATGTGCTAAGTCAAATTTATAGCTGTTATTGCTGTTCAGCTATTAACTGGCAGGCTCCTGCACTTGCCATGGGGCTTACTGGCCTTACCATATATTAGACTCTGGTGCTCACTAGTGGCTGCTTTTTGCTTTCGCTGCTTGCTGTACTGCTTGTCACCTTACTCTGCTGTGCCTGGAAATATTTTGGTAACAGCCATGGCAATGCACCTGGGCTGGCAGGTGACCAGGGCATCGCTGCAGTTTCTGTGCTGCTGTACTGGACAGGCTGGAACTCCATCAAAGGGACTGTGACCTGGGGATGAGTCCACATGGGAGCAGGACACCCAGAAGCATCCATGGCCGTGGATAAGCCCACACCAGAACAGGTACATCAACACTGAGAAACCTTGCCATTATTAGATGGGCTGTGGCAGAAGAGGTGTTTTCAGATCCCCCCTTCTTCTTATGCCAATAAATTTCTAAGAAGCTGAGATGCAAAGTTTATGATGGCACAATTCAGCAAATTCTCAGAACAGTTAGTTGTCTAGGGTATATAGTTCACTGAAAAATTAAAAATCAGAGCAGAATTATGAAGACAGAGATAGGTTGGTGGATATACCTGGATGGACAAACGTTTTTTTCTCAAAGTCACTAAATCCTGAAACATATGAGGGTAAAAGGCTTGAAAAAGAGGTGGCCAAGTCATCAGAAATTAGGAAAGCAAAAAGAAGGTTATTACCAGATAGTTCCCTAAACTATTTAATATTAACAGATTGTTCCCTATGCTACATTCCTTCTCCAAGGGCCATGTGAAAAATGATAAACTAGATCATCATTACCAGCTGATCTGAAAAATTTTATTGAGATCCCCATAGCAATACTTGCTTCCTTTTTTTTTTTTTAATTTTTAATTTCTATGTTTCAAAGGCTCGCTTTTTTTAGAAGTGCAGCAAATTCCTTATATTGGCAACAAAATTGTGTCTATGCTTCCAAATGAAATGTAAGATTTCACACTACACCTATAAAAATCTTGGTTTGCTCTAACACCGCTTGCAATACCGATTATTTTGACAGCAGTTTCATTACAAAACACGTTAAGTGGAACTTTCATTTCTCCTGGTTCACAAAAATATACAAGAGAACAACAGCTAGATTAGGAAGATTGGGGGGTGGGGTGGGGGTGTTTTAAAGAAAGTAGGTTAGTTCACTAACCACAACCATATCAGTAGCATTATGCAATTTATACCAGCTGTAGGCAATTTTTGATCAAAACAGTACACTGTAGATGGAAGGACTTATATCCAACAAACCTCTGAAATAAGACTGAAAACAAGGCTTGAAGCTTCAGTTTTAGAAGGCTTCCCCCCCACACACATCACACAGACAGATAGTGCAGATAATTCATTATTCTTCCAGTTTTTTATTACCTGGTCTTCAATTGACTTATGATCTGTTTCCTGCAGCCAAGAGCCAAGAAGAACACTATCATCATAATGACAAAGAGACCTTAGGAGTGATGTGGTTGTATTAGCAGAGTTGTCTGTCAAAGTAAATTCTGCTACCAACTCTCGAAGAAGTGCGTTAAATGATCCTAAAAGGATGGACATTAAGAAGAATCATTGCTACTTCTTATCCAAAACGTTTCAGCTAGCAATCAGAAGTTAGAAGTCAAAGCACATACCATTACCTCGATTTTACAGGTAGCAAACAGACAGAGAAGTAAACCTGACAAGACTAGAGTTGAGAGCAAGGCTTCAAACAGAACCCTGGCCTCCCAATTCCCAAATCAATATTCTAAACAACAGATTGGGCCACCCCTTCCAGGATGACAATCCAGATTTTGCAAAAATCTGCTCATCCACATGATCATGTATATTTAATGAATTAACAAAAAAAACCCCAAAAACTAGCCTGTCAGATCATATCAGATCATGTGACAGTGTCAGGCAATTTAGTAATAATAGCATAAATCTGTCTAATAGATCAAATCAGGTTAAAAAAAATAAAATACCAGAAACCAAAACTAGATCTTCATTCTCACATCTGCCCTTTGAGTATACTAAGAAATAACGTTCTCTATCTTTTAAGTAACAATGACATGAAAGACCTAAGTTGTACTTCAGAACATGGTCTCCGTACCTCTCGGTCCTATAAATGGGACTGAAACTTTTATACTCTTTTACTCTAATATTTTGCAATATTCATACTCCGTAGTCGTACTGTCAAGATGACATACAGGAGATGAGGAATACAGTACTAGACTCTTGGAGATTCCTAGTATTCTATTTTGAATCTTATATCTGCTTCAAAGGCAAGCACCAAAAATACATCAAAAGGAGTAAGTAGAATTATTACTTTAATAAAAATTGTTAAAAATTTATGTACCTTCATATGTCTTTGGAGGTAATAAAGCCAATATATCATAAAGTCTTAAACGGACCATAGCTGCACTAGCTTTGAGATGAGCTCCATGGGCTTTAATTACCGATGGAATGCTATAGAATCAAAAGGGAAAGATTTGAGACAACCGGAAATAAGGCAGTTACTGAAAAGATTGTTTTCAGATTTCTTTTCATAAGATGTATCACTAGCCAAGACAAGAAAACAGTGTTCAGAGAATTACTCTGAGCAACATTATTCAGTTGTCAGTACGTTTTCAGAGGTAATTGCACAGAGCAACCTTTTTTTTAAATAAAAAAAACCCAAAACAACCACACTCTGCTGTAAATCAGACACATGTACCCTCTCAGAAATAACTCCTAATGGGGGGAGAGGAGAAACCAAACCACAAAAGCCAACCTGAAACTGTGTTTTTTTTCTTTTCTTCTGTAAAACATTTGAAGTCTTTTCATTAGTACATTTTATAAAAGGAGAGTTTATTGATTAACATCTAGTATATCAATAATCTTAGTTTTCTTGTTTCTTGCACAAGGATAAGCAAACCATGAATTCAAAAGCTCACTGAACTGGAAATCCATAACACAGTTAACAGAAGTTACCACAGTAGGCCCTTCAGCACAGGCTATGCAATAATATACTTTTACAAAGCTAACTACTATAAACACTGCTCATCAAAGTTTTTTCAACATGGACAAGCAGCAACAGAGCCATACTACATCAGAATATGAATTAAAACAAATTAGTTCCAGTATTTCATGTCTGGGAAAAGACAAAGGTGAATGAAGAGCAAAAACTGCCTACTTACTGCGACATCATTGTCATGGCACATTCTATAGGTGTCATCAATTTCCTGATCACATCCTCAGTAAGAAGCTCAGGACAGTGAGCAACAAAACTTCTCATAGCTAATAACAAAACAGTTTAAAATGTTACTGAAACAAACAAATATAAAGTGTAAGCAAGGTACAGATCCTAAGAGAATAACAAAAAAGCAGCAATTAAAAATGTTTATTCAAAGACTGTGCGACATGCTCATAAAAGTATACGCCAAAGCCAGGTCACACTGATGAAAATCCGACACATCTTATTCCTTTTCAAAGAAAGCAAGGAAGTTATGAGAATTCTCTCTATAATACTTAGTATCATGTTTTGGTTTACTGCATGCTTGTAATCTCAGATTTGAAATCCTTACCGCACAAAGCTCCAGCACGGCCTTCCAGTGTTACTTGCCAGGTAAAAGAATCTCCTCTCGCCTTCTCTGCTTCCAGCTCCTTCAGAGAACGTGGAAACACGTTTCGCCACAGCAGCAACATCTTAGGTAGATGATACCGAACAACAGAAGGACCTATGCAAAAAAATAAAGTGACAGTAGAATAAAAACTAAGTGTGAAAAGTCTGCCATGAAGGCATTTGCTCTTTAAGCTGTTTTTCTCGTATTTCATTTCTCTTCCTTCTCTCCCTGCTTGAACAACAAAAACCAAAGGAAAAACTTTCTCATTTCTAGGTTGAAAGTGTGGCAAATCAATGGTATAGGTAAGTCTGTTTGTTGATACCAGCACTAAAAACAGGTAATAGGCGATTCTATACTTTGTCATGTAATAGATAAACACCGCCAACTGCCTTTTTACTATCTTTTTATTCTGACCTCTGATTTTTTTTTTATATTACTATTTTGAAGGCAAGCTCTTTAGCCTACCCTAACTTGTTCATAAAATGAGTAGAAAAATAACTGACAGTTACTGATTAGGTAACTAGTTTAACAGTCAAGTGTAAAGATAACTTCTGAAAGAGCTCCAGAAGATCCAGTGCAAGTGCATTAAAAATATATTGGAAATATGGCTACACTGTTAGAAAAACACAACAATAAGCTGGCAAAAGAGAGACAATTTAAAGAAGCAAGATGAAACACAAAACAGTATTTGCTGAGAGATCAAAATACTGCAGAATGCCTCAGAACTCTATATTTCCCGCTATAAAAAACCCCAAACAAAACAAACAAAAAAAATATTGCTGTAAAATTCAAGAGTATACTTTTAATGTCTCAAATATGGCTTCCAGTATTTCTGTGATGGCAGATAAGAACATGAGGCTGACTTTTTTAAAAGACAACTGTATGGCTTTTGAACTGGTAACACTTCTAATCAGTACTGCTGCTTATCGACAGGCACACGTGCAACTTGTTGGAATGCTCATTACTTTTTATTTACAGTCCATTTCTTCTGCACCACCATATTAAGGAAAGGAAGACTATGGGCAATTTTGCCCTTTCCATAGAGTGACTAAAAGCTGGGTTTCTAAAAACAGAGCAGAATTTTCTTTTAGATACGACACCTTCCACTATCCTTCAGCTTACATAAACACTAATATTTCACTTCTCCCCAACATAAACATCACTGCTGAAATAAATGCACTAACACTCTGTTTCCCTTAGTATGAATACTCTTGTGCTACATACTGGACTGATCATGAGTAGAAACCATTTGCCACAGTTGATAATCAGAAATATTGGACAAGCATTAAAATCAAACAAAAAGCAACCATTTTTACAAACCTAAAGTCATAAGTGCTCCAAGTAAAAGCCATCCAGCTTGAGTCCGCTGCAAGGAAAGTCTACTGTTTTGTGCAGCAGTTCGTAACAGATCCTCAGCAATACTGACCACCATCTGCACCAATGACAAAAAACAATGGACTTTAAAAATACAAATTAAGCCACTGCAAGCTACTGCTACACATCCACCCTTACAGACTACAATAAAGACGTTCTCAAGTCATAAACTGACCTTCCATAAAGAATGAATGCAGATGACATTTCATGCAGATGATTAGTGTTTTACATATGACAACACAGACAGTAATATTCTCTTCACTGATTATTCATTAATAGGCCAAACAAGAATGCAAATTTGTAAGAGAGAGGGGAAAAAAGCTGGTAAACATCGCATCTGAAATACTACAAACACATGCTCTGGCATTGCTCCCTTGCTAGGTACAGGATCAATTTCAGTAACACTTTAACTCTGTACCATGTCACACATTTTGCAAAGCTATTACTTCTAGACAAAAAGGTATCTTCTGGTACACTCGCAGGTGAAACACGCATCTCACCTTTCCTTTGGCGTGAGGAATACCTAAGGGACACTGATGGACACCACCTAACAAAGCAGCCATTGCAAAACTGTAGCCACTAACAGCTTCAGGAGAGGTCTTCAGATTGTTGAGTCTTTCTGCACATCTATCTAAAAATGGAGTCAACTGGAAAGGCAATGCCACAGCCACACACCGCAAGCACCATGCAGCAGCAAGTCGAGCAGCCATGCTGGGATGAAGAAGAACTGAAGTTACTGTCTCCAACAGACCTACAGAAAAGAGAGTTTACAGTCTAAAGTTATGATGTGCTTTTTAATATACATAGACAAGTCAAGTGAATGAATACTAGGCAGGCAACATGGAAGTTAAGTCAGAAATAAAGTACTTGAATTTCATGATTTTGCCTTTTTCTTTAAGGAAAGACAGACGTATTATTAGCATTATCTTGTTCCACATCAGGTTTTACCAGCAAAGCTGGAGCTGTCAGAGCCATAGCACTGACTTCTACTACTTGAACAACTGAAAAGAGGCAGTAACCCTCTATAAGGGAACAGAAATCATCTCACCCAGTGCCTACTATCTGCCCATTTTTCATACAGATTGCCAATAACAGAGCAACAGGAAGACTGACCTTTGGTTTTGCTTCACACTGGAGAGAAGCACATGCTACAGATGTCACTGACCACTGTACTCTGCTTTTGACACAGCACTGTCTCCCCTGCACCACTACTATCCTTCTATACTTTCTGAACCTCTATGCGTAGCTAATCCCACGTTCCAACTGTGAGCTCTTCAGTTCAATCTGTCTCCCCTCCAACACCTTCCTTAGTCCGGATCTCCAACTTTGCAAACTCCTACTTCAAAGCCCCCACTGCTGCCTTATCTTTTGCTTTCTCTGTAGCTAGTGAACAACTTCTACCTGCTTACTTCATAGCAGCTAGCAGAAGTAACACTGAGATAGTCCCCTCTGTTCTTATGGGGCACGGCAGCCAGCACAGGCTTCCCCACCCCATAGTTGGAGCAAAATCAGTATGAGAAGAATGTCATCTGCATCAAGACAACAACCTACATAATGAAACGTCTAAAGCAGCTTGCACTTCCATTGGAAAAAACATAGGCATCTACAAACTGAGATATCTTAAAACGGCAACACTACATTATAAACAGGGATTCAGATGTTAAAACAAAAAAAGAAGAAAACCCCACACAAAATCTTAGTCAACTTAAGCCAAATAACTAGCTTTTTAAAATGGGACTATCCACAGCTTCATCTCAACAAAATACTCCTAGCCTCCCCGCAGATATTTGGTATCTGAAGGCAATACAGCTTTCCAGGAGCAAGTATTTCAGACCTTGTATAGCAAAACAATGTTATTTCCTATAAAACCATTATCAGAAACAAATCAGTGCTAAAAATCACAACTTTACTCACACTTAAAACAAACTTCAGGCAGACTTCAATCAAAATATTTGCTTAATACTTTGTCAAACTTGAACTAAAGTTAGGATATTATACATAATGAGCTGGACAAATGTAGCTACCTGGAGTACTACTGGGAGTGCCAGTTTCACCAATTTCTTTCTTACATATTCATTTATTATTTAACTAGATTTAGTGATCTTTTATATTCATTGCTCAAATGTCTCATCTAATAAAAATAAATAAAATACAAAATAAATAGATAAATAAATAAAAATAAATCTATTTAGATTTATTTGCATACCAATAGATGGTTCTTGAATAAGAGGAGATGCAGTGGCATTCAGACTTTGAACCAGACTACCCAGTTCCTGGAGGGCACACACCATTACATGCTGGCTTGCAGCTACATCAGCAGCTCCTGATTTGTTTTCACTATTAGCATCATTCACTACTGCTTCTGCAGAAAATAAAAGTATCTTACTTAACTACCATTAGAATCGCACCTGAACGTATAGAGGATAGAAAGGGACAGTTTGGTTTTGACATCAACCCTATATTAAAACAAGACCACAAGATCAGTCATAGTGTGATCTCACAAAGCAAACATATTCTGAAGAGAAATAGTTTTACAGCTATCAGCCAAACACAAACATCCAAAGACCATGAAAAACAGATGCCCAGCAGTGACTACGGATGGCAGCGCACTAAGAGGTAGGATTCATAGAATGACACAACAAAACCAAATACACATATATAAAGCATGTGTGTATTGTATCTATATGCAGTAGCTAAAAATATAATCTTGACATATCTAGGTTCTCCATGCAAATTTGCATGCGTATATGTGGAATAAAACTAAAACCAGAAAAAAATGCAAAAAATGAGACCTGTAGTAAATAATTAATCACAACCTCTAATCATCTCAAAGTTATTCAATTAAGTTCTTAGATCCCACTGTAATTTCAGAAGCAGCAACCGTTACTTCGAAGAAAAGGGACTTTAGTATCAGCTTAATGTTTATATGTCTACTGCAGTACAAACTTAGAAAACCATCCACCTTATATGAAAAGAAGCAATCATTACCAATTAAAAATCCTTCCAATTTATCCTCAAATTCATCAGAAATGCTCAAAAAAATGAAACAGTTCTTCCAATCATCCTGATACGTAATGGAATTTCCTGCAACTTTAACAAGGTGGCAGGAGGAGGAATTTCTGCAACTGTTTCATCTCAGACACAGAATTTCCAATAGACTTGTTTTCCTGGAAGTAATACTTAGTGTAATCAGAACCCTTTTAAGGTTCCATACCTACCCTATCAAAAAAAAAGTTATGAGAAGAACATGCAAAAGTTTCAAAATCAATTCCATTTCCATATGTTAAACATTAAACTCAAATTAGATGGCAACAGAAAAGGAGAAGAAACAGATGTTTGGTAAATGCATTGTTGTGCAATTCCAGTTTACTTTCTCAATCCCCAGCTCAAATTAAATGATTTCATAAGAAACAAATGACAACACAGTTTAGTCAGTCCTCTTCGTGATTACATATTTTGCAAAGTTCTGCAAAGGGGCCACATTTATCTTCTCTAATTCCAGTGTTCAGATTACATCTTTATTTGTCATCTGTAAAATCTGATTGGATATCAGCATGGATATTAGTGGGGGATACACAAGGACCTACAAGATCCTGACCTATAGGATCTTCAGCACTGGCAGTAAAGAACTCTGCGCGACTTTCAATACAACCTATCCCTAGACAGATTGCAAACAGACACTTTTGTCCCCACTCCATTCTAAGCAAATGCAGTGTCAAAAGCCATCACATGACAACAAGCCAGCTTTACACAATCACTTTTCAAGCAGAACTTACATTTCGGATACCATATTTCAAACAGAAAGCAGCTGAATTATCTTTTACCATAACAACAAAATTACTTCTCGTAGTAGAAGAAAGCTGAAAAATGTCTGACCCAGTATAATGACAGTAACTTTCAAATGGTCTCAAAGAAAAATGGTTCTTACCCACTGCCTTCATTTGTTTACCAATGGCTTGACATATATCTTTGGCAGCTGCAATCTGTGCTTTCTCTCCAAGTAAGCTGCCCACAGTTGCTCTTAGGATGAAGGACACGCATCTTCGAGAGTAAACTGCCTCCACATGGGTCTGAGTTGCACGAGGATGGGAGACCAGATCAAGTACATGCGACAAAAACGTAGCAAAGTTGCGCTCCAGCCACTGACCTCCTAATGTTGTAACAAAGACAACATAGGCCTGCAAATTCAGAAGTTACATACAGATCCAATTAAAACAGAAACAAAAGACTATATTCAGTCACTGAAGACTAAAGACTACAGTTCTATTCATGCATAATGCAGTACAGTAGTAATACCACTTAGCAATAAGCAACCCTAATGAGGTCAAGCAGGATGAATCAATTCATTAGCTGGGTCATTGTCACTGAAGCTAAGCTGTTTCCAGTGCCAAGAGAAGCTCCTACACTGCTACATATATTGTGAAGCGCAAAATGCTCTTTGGATGACAGCAAGAGAACCCAGTCCATTGCTCTAAATGTGTCTCTTCTAAAAAAATTTAAGAACACAATGCCAACAACAGCAGTAACGTGAACATATTCTAAACTCACAATGAAGACTAGGCATTTTTTCCAAGTTCACCTGAAAAAGGCTGAGAAAAAACAGTATTTCACAAAGTACCCTATGATCAAAAAATCTGGATTCTTGCAAGTTACTGCAGCATATTGAAATACATGTCAGAGTGAGAATCCCTGAATTTGAAGAGATGCTGCTGCCACCTTTCTCTATCAGATAAGTGGAGCTTCCACGTTCAGCAGATTTCACCTACTCAAGACAGATGTATGGAGAAGAAATTAAGAAATCAGGGCTTTACACATCACCCAGCAGCTGAAAAGAGATCCAGCACACACAAAAGGGCAACAGTGTAACCCCTCTAGGAAGAAATAAAATTTAAATATGGAGCTGAAGTCTTTAACATACTAAATTTTCAAATATTTCTGCAAGTTAATCCCACCTAATACACACTGATCAAATAAACCTTCCTTAGCATGTATTTTAATCTACTGTCACTGCACATCAATAATAAAAAAAAGTAGCTGAGGTGAATGACACCGCACATACATCTCACAAAAATAGGCGAGTCAAACCAGACATGTAAGTTAACTTATAAACAAATTAAGAACAGAAGTATTTTTCCTACTAAAAGTGTTACAGTTAAGTATTACTTTATTTTAAAAAAAAAAATTAAAAAATTACAGCTTACGACAAACCTGGGTAACACCAACTCGCACTTCCCTATTGACAGATCCTCCTACTTTTAACATCTCTCCACCACTCTTTAGGAAACCAGATCCTCCTCGCAGAAATCCAGTGGCCATGAGCTCCAAGACCTCCTCAAGCGTGGCTCTCTTCACATTCTGTCGCATCACTTTTGCAAAAAGAAGACTAATCATTTAATCCCAGAGTTCCAACCAATACAAGTGATGATCTTGAAACCAGACTTATCAATTCAAAATTGTCTTACAAACATAAATCTAGCCAACATTTCAGATAATAGCTTGTTTTCATGCTTAAAAAATAAGCTACTCTTCCCAGGTGACTTTTGATAGTTTGCTCACTCTTTCTTTGTGTGACTACCACAGGGATTCTGCACTCTTTACTCTATTTAGCTTAGAGTTTACGAAACCAAACAATCCACCTACAAGCTTCCATCTACCAGAACAACAATATATCGTGCAAGACTCACGTAACATGGTACTGAAGGTGGAGTTTGTCCACTTGGAAATGAAATCCAGGACTCGTACCTGTTGCTTGTTTTGGTATCAGTGCTGTAGCCATGACCGTCCCCAAAAGCTTTGACACTGCAACTCGCACACCGTAGTTTGAGTTTTCCAGAGCTTTAAAGCACAGTGTTGCAACATTCTCTAGCTCAGCTGTCCACATAAACACCGCTTCATTCTGTAATTCCAGCAGACACTGTAGGGGAAAAAAAACTTGCTGAGCACCAATGGAGACCATTCTTACCCTTTATCTAAGTATCAGTGTAACTGTCAGTTTTTTTCAGCAAATATTTTAATATGAATATTTTAAGACTTAATTTCCCCCTCCACACACTGTCCCATATACCCAATAACGTAGCTAAGTATAAAATCATTAGACTCATGGAATACATTAATACATAAATAAAAATTAAAAGAGGAAAGCACAACAAAAGAACTATGTCACCAAAAACCTCTCCCACTGAGGCTAATATATTCTGTCATATTTGTTTACAAAGTGGAGAAGACAGTATTACAGTACCTCCCTTTAAATGAAATAAGTGAAATGTCTGAGCCTTCAGTGCAAACTAGTAAGGATTTGCCTTGCCAAAATAATTATCAGATTTCCTATCGTAAACAACAGGTCACAGTTCAACTGCAGGTACTTCACAGTCACAGCACAAGAATTTCTAGGACTGGTGAGAAACGCACCCACCTTAGCCACTGCGCATCGTACAGCCATAGATCTGTCCGTCAACAGAGATCGGGCATTCTTATAAATATCACGGTGACAAGAAGCTGCTGCTCCTCCCAGTCCATTTAGGACCTTCTGTAAACTCATCAGAATTTCACTGCGGCCCTGAGACTGCAACACACACAAAAAAAAAATTATGCAAAAATGAAGACACAGTACTTATATCAAGAACCAGGTGCATAACTCTGCCTTTTCCTGCTTCTGCACAAGAATATTTTTGGAAACATTGATAATACAGTTCACTGAAGTCATATACAAGCAACACCTAGCTGGTTTTAGATAGCAAGTAAGCACTACATGCAGCTTTACTAAAACTGCCTCAGTTGTCACATAAATTAATATGAGCTCAGGCAATCCAACAAATTGGCCCTAGACAAGATGCTTCTGTCCTGCCCCACCATTTATCTGCTGCAGCCTTGGGAAAAAAGAAGAAACAGTTGATATAAGAGAACAGGAAGCCTAAGTAGTCAACATCTTCCCACTATACCTGCACACAGGCAGGTACCTACAACTGGAGGGCACAAAAAAGAGAAAAAAAAAAAAAATTACACAGGTACAACAATACAGCCAAAGAAAGCAGCTGCCAGGATGAGATCCACACAATTAGTACTCCTTCCAACTTGTCACAGATTTAAAAAACAAACAAACAAACAAAAAACCAAATAAAAACCCAACAGAGATATTGGCATCAAATCAGACCTACTGACAGCCCAGGACACATTCTCTCAATATCACGACACTCTTCTTTTCAGGGCACAATGTATCCTGTTCACATGCAGAGTAACATCTTTGTTGCAAAACTTAAGTATTTATTATGCATTTTTCAACAACTGAGTGCTTGTTCAGGGTATACAAGCAGAAATCCTAACGCAGTAGTTAGAAATTATATATACAACCATTTAGCAATTTTAATTACTGATGCCACTATGAAGCAAGTACTAAAATATTCCTTTGACAAAATGCAGTAAGAATACATGCACATGTTTAACTTGATACTAATCATGTAAGTGATTTGCATTTTTCTTGGTAGAAGGCAAACAATCCAGGCATTCTGGCAAACACCTTTGGAGGAGCAGGTTTCAGTTTACATGGAATCAAGACCACATATATCAAATAATCTGAAACTTACCTCTGCACTTTTCAGAGACTTCAAAAGATTATTCACTGTTTCTGGAAAAGAACTACCCAGCATTCTGCCCATTTTTTCATAAAATGCTCCAACACATGCCACAGCAGCCCTATGAAAAGAGACATTAATCAGTGTACTCTTTTCTGTATTGTCTAGATGAAGACAAATTCTTGAATAGAAATGTATGTTTTAATGATCATCAATAAATAAAAATCTATTCATTATCCACTAGTTATACTGGCTCTTTAACACTATGCATTCAAATAATTTTTTTGTTAACAAAAAAAGTGACAGAACAGTTGCTAGATTCTAAGAACACAAATGCATTTGAATGGGTATTATTACAGGGTTATTACACATAGAGTGCAAAATACTGGAGAAGACAAGCATATGCTGAAATCTCAGCAAGGTTAGGGGTTTGTGTTTCAATAAACTGCCTCTTTTCCAAGCACCTGCAAGATAACCCCTACCCTTTAATATATCCTGACGCATTTTTGTAGATGCTGAATGATGGGATTTGAAAAAAGACTAAGAACTTAAAATACATAAATTATTGCATAACACAAGAAAATGTATAGGCACTGCAAAAATCACTGGATCCATAAACAGTTACATACACGTTTTCCTTGCCCTTCTATTTGAGATTAGGAATATTTTAAGTAACACTGTACCGCAGTTATATACACAAGTTGCTCCAGTCACAGAAGCAGCTCCTGAAAACATGCACTTTTTCATCACAAAGGAACGAGGTTTTTTTTTAAACCTGAAAATCTTGGGTAAATGACTTTCTAGCAAAGCTATTTGTACAAACTTATTACAGCCTACACCTTAATGGGCATGTCCCCTACACAATTCTTCTACACAAACACCAAAACCTGAACTTTGGAATCATAAAAAAACCCCACATTCTGGACTACCACTGGAGTGGGTAGCATAAGTTTCAGAACATGTTATAGTACAAAATCCTTCCTATTTATACAAGTTCCTCACAGAGTTGCAAGAGCTTCAAATAGGAGAAAAGTATCTGCCCAAATGGTGGCTATTTCAGATTTTATTGTTAAATCCCATCGCTATCATGTCTAAATGCGAGACCAAACTGGGGTTCACTAGACACTGTGAACATATGAAGCAGTACGTATGGGAAAGTATTAAAAACATTTGGCATTAACCAAATTCCCACCAGCGAGACTGCTCCCATAAATAAAGACAAACTATATCACACGTACACGCACACACCCCCCCACGTATACAGCCTCTGTTTGAGAGACTTCATCAGTATATCACAGTAGGGCAATATAAACAGGCAATGATTGATGGGGGGGAGGGGGAAAAAACTTGACCATTTGGTTACAGTTCTCTGGGCATAGGTTATGCTCATTTGACGATCTGCAGGTTCCATCTCAAATGGGGTACCTGAGCACAATCAGCAATAATCCTACTGGTGGAATTTCATCATTGCATTACATCATCAACTGTTACCCTCTCCATGACATAAGCATGTGAAGAAACATAAGGTAGTCCCTTGCCTAGAGGAAAGCATCTCACTTTCAGATAGCCACATGTGCCACCTTTGAGTCCTGCCCTCCACAATCTCAATCCTGCTCTTTGCTATATCAAGCACAGGTGAACTCCAAATAAGCGTGAAAAATACAAGTAAACACAATGTGCATATAGATACAGGCAGATTTTTCTGTAATATCCAGGACCATTTTGCTTAAAAATCATTCCGCTTTCCCTAATAATATTAAACATACAGTTTTGTGGGCAGGTAGGCTGCAGTATCATCTTTGCTCTTGATGATGTCGTTACACTTGTCAAGCGTCTGAAAAACAGTATATGTGTCTCCAATGCTGTAGAGAGCAGCAAGATTTTTTGCTAGCAGTTTTCGCGTAGGTGGCCCAGGGGAACTGCTGATGAGTCCTGTTAGCTGTTCTACAAGTTTCTTCTGTTTTTCCTTGACATCTGTCTGTTAACGGACCAAAAATAAATAAAATAAGTAATTTCATCCTATGTCTTGCCTCCAACACCCAGAAAAGCCTACAAGAGATTGAAGTAAATCTTATACTGCTCCCACTTGTAATTCAGCAAATTGCTTGTCTCGCAGCGATTTGAGATATATTCAACAGTCCCAGAGACACATGCTAAATGCTCAGAATTAGCTGTTACCCTATTTAATTTTTACTTTTTTAAAATGCTTACTAAAAATACAGTAATACCTGCCTAGAACATCTTTTAATCCCTACTCTGGGAGGTAAGGTTTTGCCTTCCAAATATTTACGACAATGAAGAATTCAAACCAAGCTACGTGTTATATAACAGAGAATCACATTGACTGCCTACAATTAAACACTCAAAAGCTACAAACTAATATAGATGCTCTTCTGGCTGAATCTGAAATCATACAGTTATCACCTGGCCATTACCTGTCAACTTTCTCTAGCGTGAAACTAATACAAATAGTTCAGAAAGAAGGGAAAAAAAAACATTAAATTACCTTATTAGCAGCTACTAGCACCTTATCCAAAAATCTTAACCACTCAAAGATAAACACTGGTCTCTTTGCTTCTGTGATTTGGGCTAATGCTTCCTCGTTCAGTAACAAACTATGAGCCAGCTCCATAACTGGTTAAATTCCAGTTTTGTTGTAAATTTGTGTAGCAACTCTAAAATAAAAATGTAAATATTAGTACAAAGTGTAGCACAACAGTACAAAGCTTCGAAAATCAAATGAAAATATGAAGATTATATTTATAGATTACAGTATCATGGTTCCAGCCTGCTTAGACTTGTCTTAGCTAAGCAGTCCCACATAAAAACTACTCATATATTTACAACCGACTACATCCATTAGTATTTCAGGGAACAGAGTTGTTAACTGTAAGAAAAGCACCTACAGGCCACTTCAGGGTACTAGCTCTTAGCCAGGAAAAATATACTGAAGTCCCTGTTTAAAGAAAAAAAAACCAAAAAACAATAAACCACACACAAAAGAGGTAAGGGAGTCATCTCACTGTCTACACTTACATAAAAGAGAATAAGTATTGTCCCTTATCCAGACCTTTGACCACACTCCCCAAGCTTGGGCATGGACCTGGCCACCTTCTCAAGACCTTCAACAGACAAGGTGAGAAGGAGATGAACTTATCACAAGTAGGAATTTCCACCCGTTACAAATTTGTGAGAGACAGGAACAGTGACAGCACTTGGCATCAGCGACCTGCGACTTCCCAGATCCCACTAGCCTTGCGTTAAGTGCTGGACAAATAAGCCCTGTGAAACCCAACCAGCCTTACGCGTGACAGCCTGGAATATAATCAGCAGGCAAATGACTGCACGTCTCCCCAACAGGCAAAACACTACAGATGAAACACTGGAGATCCTGCTCCAACAGTGAATGGGGGGCAGCAACAAAGCACTACCCAAAGCACACTATGAGCATAGGCAAACACTCTGCAGACAACTTAACCTTAGCAAACCACTTTCAAACAAAGTGTGGCTGTTTAATGCAGAGTAGATAGAAAACCAAAATTTATCCAGAAATCACAAAATTAAGTCAACCATCTTCAGCAAAAAGAAACCCAACAAGCAAAAAAAAAAAAAAATCCAACCCCAAAACCTGAATGCAGTGATGCTGAAACTAGGATCTCAGGCAAAACAGAAAAAGCAAAGCAGTGAAGGAGTATTATGTAGGACGTCCTCCTTCCACAGCTGCACTGTTCTACTGCTGCTCTCAAGGGCTCACAGCTGCTTCCTCATTCGTGCTCAAACCCAACAAACTCTTAAAGTCAAATGAAGTGATTTAAATTAATTTATTTTTTTTTAAACAGTCCCCAGATCAGACAGTAGCGAAGGGTGACATTAATACTACAACTGTATTACAGTTCTACATTCACCTTAATGATTTGGCGCTGATGAAACTAAAGCATCACAACTTCTGCAATACAAAGCTTGTTCCCTGCTCTTTGGTACTTTGCATTATAATATTTTTCACTGCATACATCTCCAGTGCCACATCAATGAAGGTGGAAGAGCCATACATTGAAGCACATACAGCCCTCCTCCAACACCTCCAAAGATACCTTCTGGCTTTTGGGTTTTTTTTTTAAAGTCATAAAGAATTGACAAGGTATTGCCTGTCAATAACACACATCGCCTCAAAACACCTTTGCATGAGAACGGAGAGAAACACAAGGAATGATGGCACCATGGTTCTTTGGATATCATCCCAGAGATCTGCACCACTCATCACACCTGCACAGTGCATTACTCCTTTTCCTCCCCAGATAAAAGTTTTAATTTTCCCCTGGCCTTTAGAGCCACGAACCCCTTAGCCACCTTCCACATGCTCCCTTACCTCTTCATCTAAGTTTAGGAAACACAAGCTCTGAGCTACCAAATCCATACATTCAGCTGTGCTGCTGAAGCACAAGGAATCGGTTCCAAGAACAACTACACAAATGCCCAGCTGAAGACTCAGTGTCTAACACACAGCTATGCAGGCAGGCAATCCAAAGCTCACCTACGTTGGCCAAAGGTTTGCTCCAAAATTTGCCGAAAAAAAGCCTAGCGAGTTCTACTGATTGTGGCGAGGGCTAGGTCTTACTGTGCAAGTTACAAGTAATAAATACACCGTTATCTCCCCCAGGATGCACAGCGTAAGCCTACCCAAGTCAGCTCGGATCCAGTAGGTTTCGCTGAAGCATTACAGAGACTATAAAAGTACAGAAGTGCTGGAGTTCCTTCCTACCCTCCAGCTGGTTTTCTGTAGCCTAAATCTTTAGACCCCCACCAAGCACGCACTTCAGCAGACGGAGAAAGCTGCAAAACGGGCAAGCTTAGGAGAAGCGACCTGAAGAACCGCACCCGGCGAGGAGGACTCTGCGCCTGGGTCCTTCAGCCTGTACCGGTTACTCTACCGAGCTGCAGCACCTCTCCCAGCGCGTCTCGCCTGCTTCGAAACCCCCGCCAGA
>NW_009259313.1:1549079-1570053 GCF_000687185.1 Egretta garzetta | reverse complement strand
CGGCCCGGCGTCCCCCGGGTTCCCGTGTGTTCGCCCATCGGCGCCGTGCCCCCTCAGCCCGCCGCCGCGTACCGGCAAGATTTCCGCGCGGGTTCTGCGTTTCAGGTGACCTGCGGAGACCTGCGTGGTAGAGCGTGGTGACGGCGTTCTAGGAGGGGGGTCGGAACAGGGCACGCGCGCTAACCATGGAGGAAGATGAAGAGGAAGACTACATGTCTGATTTATTTCTTAAGTACGTAAGTGGCTCTTCTTTTCCCTCTTAAGTGATGATAAACATGTAAAAAAAAAAAAACAAAAAACACAAAACCCACCAACCTGCTAATATTTGCTGGATTTACTCTTAGGCAGGATGTAAGGCCAGGCTTGCCCATGGTGAGGCGGGTGAAGGAAGCTATCCAGAAGGAAGAAAAGCAAAAAGAAGCCAATGAGAAGAACAGACAAAAGAGTATAAAAGAAGAGGAAAAAGAGCGACGTGACTTGGTATTGAAAAGCGCATTGGGCAATGAGAACAAAGGCTTTGCCTTGCTCCAGAAGATGGGCTACAAGAGCGGCCAGGCCCTTGGCAAAAGCGGTAAGCTTGTCGCTGCCTGGAAGCGTGTGCCTATACTCAGGTGTACTTTTGTATTTCAGAGACCGTAGCTGCCGCTCCATTTGCAGACAGGGCGAATAAACGCCTCTCTGAGAGCCCTGGCGTTACTGAACTGTGAGTGTGTTGTGGCCGAACAAAAGATGAGAGCAGATCTCTAAAAACTGAAATGAAAATGGTACAGACTATCGAGAGATGCAAGGGAAGCAGCTGTACTTGCTGCTCAGTAAATGCGTTTCCATACGTGCATGCCTACAGGAATTGCATTAAGAGGGTTTCCGTGGGCTTGCAAAGCTCATAATATTCCAGAAAAAGTCAACCCCTGTCTTCGAATTTATGGTTGGATTCTGAAGAAGAAATGGTGCACGCTGGCCCACCCTTGTGAAGCCTGAACAGATGAAGTAAAATCAGTAAACCAGAGCATCAATAACTGCTGTGCCAGTTCAGCATGTCTCTAGCAGACAATCGGTAAATGAACTGGGCCAGGCAGGTTCTTTTTATTCTTCATCTCTGTAGAGTTGTGAGATTCTAGAATGAAAAGTGCTACAGAAGGCTGTAACAAAGCAGTCTTTGTCACAAGTACGTTTCTACCTGTGAAGTTATCAACATATTCCTTCAGCTGGGTAGCGTCCTGAGAAAAGCATATAGCAGTCCAGCAGACAAGCCAAACGAGGACAGGGAGTTCCAGTTCAGCTAGGTTATTTGTAATGCACTAAATATGCTTTGATTTGGGAATTTTTCAACTTCGAAGCAACAAAATCCCAGGAAAATGTCCATATTTAATGGCAAAAGCACCTTGCCTGCTTGAATATACTGCACAAATCATAGTTTGAGAAAGGCCTGAGTTCTTAAATGGACCTATTTTTTCCCTTACAGGAGAAGGCATTGTGGAACCTATTCCTCTGAACATAAAAACAGGTTTGTGATACTTCCTAAGTTACTTAGTTGGGTACGAGAGCTTCGCAACTGCTTACATTCATCTTTTGAACTTACCTAGGCAGAAGCGGGCTTGGTCACGAGGAATTAAAAAAGCGAAAAGCTGAAGAAAAACTGGAAAACTATAGACAAAAACTCCACATGAAGAAACAAGCAAATGAACAAGCTGCAGATCAGTTCAGGTAAAATGATGTAACTGATATTCCAAGCAGCATCTAAACAACGATTCTTTTTATGCTTTAAGTTTGGTTATTCTTCTAAAGGTGTTACTATTTTTGAATGTTTTGAATGAGAGGTAGGAGTTGAAATACACTGTAATTGTTTCTCAGTTCTAAAGCAAAAGCAAATGAACGCTGTAATGCTCAATGTGTGTGCTGCATCGTTTATTTTTGTAAATGTTAATAATGCAAACAATATACATACTAAGGTCTCTTGAGTCATTTGCAACTTTTAAAATCAGAGACCCATGTCATCTTTTTAATCTAAAATCCACAGATAATCCTGAGCAATGTTGCTACAATGGTGTTAAAAATCAGGGTAATTTTGTTTAGGTTTTATTGTTTTTATTTCCTCCTGATTTGCTTGTTATATGTGGAGAAGGAAAGCCTAGGGAAGGTTGTGTCTTGCATATGTTTGGTGAATCACTTTTTTCATGTCTTACAAAATCCTGGTGAAGAAACTGTTCGGTGTAGTGTGATCAGAAAAGGACTGTCCTGAAGGTGTAATTCCCAAGAAATACATGCATGCTCCCACAGAGACAATGTCAGAAAAACTTGAACTTCAGCATTGTCCTGATCTGAAAGAACAGGGCTAGAATCTTAGATTTGCTTTTTTAGAAAACCTGTTGACTGTAATGCATCTCGCTGTTTTGTCTACCTGCTTATTTTAGCTACCTACTTTTTCTTAACAGAGTAAGATTCAAAAACAAACAAGAAGAACGTAAGATGGAAGGGGACCTCCGAAAAAGCCAGAGGGCCTGCCAGCAATTAGATATGCAAAAAGTGAGTCCTGTATTTTGGGGCAGTTGGAAGGAAGCCTTACAGGTTAGAGATACAGGTTACAAAGCAAGCAGTGATTCAGTTCCTGGAAGTTCTCTAAAATTGTGGCAGAAGTAGCCTGAAGTGGCAATGCTTCAGTCCTCTTAAAATATTTCAAAGTGTATGTTTACACCATTAAGGTATTTGAAGGTGTACACCAACCTCATGGTAACGTATGTGAAGATCCATGTTAATTTGCATCGTCAGAGCTCCCCTGGTTTTGCTCCTGCATTCTTGTGGTTATTTCTGAGCTGTTTGCCTATCTTTCAGTAGCCAGAGTCAGGCTGTCCTAAGTGATGGTGCTGTGTGCCTCACATGAGTGACCAACGTCATCACAGAATGGTTGATGTTGGAAGGGACTCTGGACCAGCCACTCTTGTCCAACCCTGCTGCTCAAGCAGGGTCACCTAAAGCAGGTTGTCTGGGACCATGTCCAGACAGCTCTTGAGTATCTCCAGGGATGAGGATCATCACTGAGGGAATCAGTAGATTCACCAAAGCATCATTTAAACAAAAACCCAGAACAAATTACCTTCCACGTGCAATAGCAGTGAACTACTATGAACTTCTGCCAGTTGAAAACTTCAACTCTTTTTCTTTTCTCTGTTAACCCGTAAGAGGTTAATACACAAGTTCTGCTGAGATTGTTTGATACTCCTTAGTGTGCTTCAGACGAAGTCGGCTGAATTAGCTTGGATCATCTTTTTTGACTCTTCTTCCTTTAACTTCACATGAGCTGAATTAGGAAGCACTGTGTTATCTCTTGATAAAATAACTTGAGGCAGCATGTCTTCAGCTGATAAAAAAGGGTACCTGTTCACAGCCTTGGTGTGAGATCATGTTGGTGGTTGTTCAAAAAAGTGAATAATCCTTTTTGTGGACCACTGTAGTTAGTGTTCCAATACAGCTTTAGTAATTCTTGATTATACTAGACAGGAAAGTTTTAAAACCTAACATCTCACCTATTAGAAATGTCTTTTATCCAGCATCTTAGAAAAAAATAAATCCTACAAAGGCAAATAATTTTCATTTAAATCCTTCATTATTTAAGGACATTGATGTTCCCAAGGAGACTTGGTATTGGCTAGAACCTGAAGAGGAGGACAAAAAGGATGAGGAAGACAAGGAAGACGAATGTACAAGCTCAGACTTAAGTGTAAGCTCTGCAACTAAATTAATGGCTTCATTCAGAATTAAATTTAATATTCCTTTAGGAAGTACATATGTATGTATGCATACACGTATAAAGGGTATATGTATACCTGCCATTTTCCAAGCTGCAGTGAATGGCCTCTTCACAATCTTAAGAGCAGCGATGTTTATAGCAGTTACACAATAAAACAGAAAACATTAAACCACTGATTTATTGGTTGCCTGTTTTGCAGCTGATCTTTGGAAAAAGTAGGCTAGGAATTAAATTATAAACATTTTCGTGTCTTAGAAAAGATATGCAAGATCACTTACTTGATCAAAGTTACTTGCTTTTGAGTTTTACTTTTGGATGCCTCATGTCATGTCTTAGGCAGAGTTTTAGAATCACTAAGTAATTTCTGAAAATGCTTCACAGATTATCTCAAGATGGACACTGGAAATTCGGATTTTTTGAGAACTAGATTACACAGCCGTTGTTAGCCTTGTGTGTTTGATTTGCAGAGATCAGGTGTGACAAATCCCACCAAAAATACCACATACTTGAAATAAGGTAGCTGGGTAGTATTTTTATCTCCCTTCAGTGCAGGTTTCTTAGCTGGAAAGAAGGATGAGCAAGCAACAGCCATTAACTTTCCAGAGATCATGAATTCCTGTACCGTGTGCTACAAATCTGGGAAGCTTCAGGCTTTACTGAGCTACAGCACCGTGAAGCTGCTCCATAGCAAAATGTTAAACAGTATCTTTTAGCAAATCTAGTAGCTCAAACTGTTGTATGGTACATGACCCCAAATCATTGCATACCTGTACCTATCTCTAGGTATCAGAAAAGCTACACATCCTGACTGCCTATTTGAGAGGAGAACACTTTTATTGCATTTGGTGTGGAACAACCTATGAAGGTGAGGAATAAACCCGTCTTGTGTTTTACTTTGCTTATGCGGCTAGACTCAAATAATACAACATATCCTTTATGTTTCTCTTACTGCAGTCTTTTAAGTCTACACAGCAAATTTGCCTTCCAGGCTGCTGGTTTTTGCACAAAGCTTTGTACATTTTGATTATAAGACAATTTTTAGGTGTTTATATGCACAAAAAAACCCCCACAAACAAACAAGCAGCCGTGCTGACATTTATTTGAGTTGGTATTCCTATTAATTTTGTTTTGAGAAAACAAAATTCAGACATTAAAACCAATACCACAAAAAGCTGTGAAAGCTTGCAGGTGTTTCTGGAACAAAACACTATCCAGTTTCACTACACCAAAAAGGGTCAATTTTGTGTTCACTGTTTTAAAACAAACGTTTGGAATTAATAACTCACAAACCTTCTTGGGATTCTATTTAATCTGCTTTACATGGATTCTTCAAATAATTCTAGCATATTTTTCTCCCCTCTGGGGAATTACTCACTTTTTTTTTTCCCCCCACTTATCCTGTAGACTCTGAAGATTTATCTTCAAACTGCCCTGGGGACAGTGCTGCAGATCACGACTAAAGCCTTTCTAAAGGAAGGAGTCCTAGATAAGTACGTATATAGTGCATAATATATTTTAGAAAGTTTGGAGCTGTGCCATACTGAAGAATTGACACCAAAGTATACAGAAGAATAACTTGACGGGTTGAACTCACGTTTCTGAAGCACCTTACAGATTTTTTGCTTGATGCACAATTTAATAGGAATTAAAACTTTGCATTTAAAATTGAACTACCAGAAGTAGAGGCAGGTTATGCCTTCCACAGTCTTTGGTTATGCCCTGCCCAACTGAACAAGATCGGCTCATAATAAAATTCAAGTTTGGGAATAAATATTGGCTAGTTACACTTGTATAATGTGTTAAAACAGGTTTTTTCATCTTACAGAGATGACTAAACATCACTCTCTTCCTTACTGTCTTAGACCTGGTGGGGAAAAAAAAAGTGCTTGTTCAACATTACAGTGATGTTATTTGAACTAATACTCTGTATGTAAAGGTGTGCATTTTGCATAACTAAATAGTACCAGATCATAGTGTTGGGTTTGTGGTTTTATATAAAAAAATAGATTTTAATAGACCTTTTATTTTTAGGGAACAGCAGTTGCTACTTTAAACAATCACTAACGGAAAGGTACTGCTGAAGCATACTTTTTCTGTAGTATTTGTATCAAAAACTACTGGGGCAAGCTCAATGTTAAGTAACAGTAAGAAGGTAATGGTCTTAAGGGTGCTCCGTCCAAGCACTGTAAGGGATATTCAGCCAAAGTTTGCCACATGCCAATTTTGTTATTATAAGAGTAGTTTTATGGGTGAAAGACAAGAGGAAGTGGAACTAGGGGTATTTTGTCTGTGTCAGGATATCATTTCTTGCAGATCTTGACCAATGCAAAAAAAATATTAATTAGTCCAGCATAGTGAAACACTATGTATTTGTGATTCACGATAAGGAGAAAAAAACTTCAGACCTTACAAAAGGATGTAAAATCAGATTCTTATTTAGCAACAAATACTTGTAGTAGATCAGCAGTAATTACCATAAGAATATAAAAATTACTGTGCTTTCACTTATATTTTTCCTTTTAACCAAGCACCCACTTCTAACCCATTTAACATTTCAGAAAAAGCATACAGTACCTATTTTTCTGCTTAGAAATCTCTGCTCATTTGCCTTTATCAAGTTACGCAGACTCAGCAGCAATGAGTAGTTTGGCAAGATGCAGCAAAAAGACAATCATCTGAAGGACTAATGTGCCTGCCTTTTCTCCCTGCTCCCCCCCACCACACACACACACACACACACACACTCCTTCCAGTCCAAGCATATCCAAACTCTTTGAAGGATGGAACTGAAGAGTAACAGGCAAACTGCTGTTACCTTTTTTCGAGCTGACATTTATGCCACCAAAGGTATTCAGTACACTCAGTATTACAATAAGAGATTAAAACCTAGCAGTATGGGAGAGAATGTTTAAGGTGCTCTCTCAGCACAGGATTTTGAATGGTTACTACTGAGAAACTCTGGAGAATTTTGCTGTATTAAGAGCACCTTAAGTGCTCCTTTCAGGAAAAAAAAAAAATGTAAAGCCTAAGGTTTTCAAAAGTTTAGAACAAACCTAAACTAGATTTCCTAGAAGCTGAATGCTTACCATATAAATTCAAGGAATGCTTGTATGTATTTTTTAATTCTAGACCACTGAAGGTGTTAGGTGTTCAGAGGTAAGAAAGTTCACCTTAAAGAACTGAAACTCAATGAAGAGTCACCCACACCTATTCTTAAAACCAAGACTAATTTTGGTAGAAAATGGGAGTATTCTAGTAATTATTAAAAATGTCACTGAACAAATCAGAAAGGTTCAAGTCACATCCCCCAAGACAGCACTTCTTCCATGGAAAGCAACAGAGAACCTCAACTGATAATGGAGGAACACATGTTAAGAGCGTGCATACAGGGATTTGCCACAGGCCAGTTAGCACCACATCAATTTAACAGTCTAGCAGACAAGGATTAGCTTCTTGTACTTATTGTACAATATAGCTCAGCTCATCCACAACCTGTGTTTCCAGGTAAAAACCGCAAGTGATTGCTTGCAGAAGTGTGGTGTCCTGGTCTGCAGCCGATGGGTGTGAATGGTGATGTGACCCTTTTGGCTGACGAGCTCTTCAATGGCAGGAAGGCAAAACACCATGGAAAAGACACATCCTAAGTCTTGCTGTTGCTTCTGACATTTACTGTTAGCTCATCAGTTTCAGCAGACATCGAACTCTGGATTTAAACGCAGTCTGAAAGCCATTTAGAAGGGCATTTACCGAGTATGAGTTTTAAGAAAGTTGACTTTATCAACAGACTTTGAAAACTCAAGTATTTCAGATGCAGAGTATCTTCCTGAAGAGTCTCTTGAAAGCATCTTCTTGATTATGGGTGCCTGCAAAAAGAAATTAAATGTCGATAAATTGGTTTTTTATGAGTAAACAAACTAACTGAAATAAAGCATTAAAATCACATACCTTCGTTGCAAATTGGTTGGAGAAGCTCTCTGGAAGTTTACCATCTCGAACATCACGCCATACCTGAAATTCATGAATGAGAACAGTTTCACTATGTTTTCCTTGATTATATTTTCTATCTATCTCACTTTGACCCATATATTTTACTGAAGTAATTAGGAAAACATGAATCTACAAAAAAGGTGATGAAAAAGAAAGTAACTGTAAACAGTTTGAAGGGTTAATTAGGAAAACATGAATCTACAAAAAAGGTGAGGCTTCAAAAAGAAAGTAACTGTAAACAGTTTGAAGGGGTTTTTTTCCATTCAGTTGTACTTTGTTTTGCTTTTATGGTCTTTTCACCATCTTCTGTCCCTTTGTAAGCTTAAAAGCTTCACACTCTGCAACGTGTTTGTTTCAGCACGATTATCCTTTTTTTCTTAATGTAAAAGTAGTGGGTTTGTAGCCTCTTACCATAAGGGAGGGGGGGAAAAAAAAAAAAGCAAGATGACTAAATTTCCTATTTTGGATGCTACTGTTTGGAAGCCAAGCAGGCATGCTTCCTTCCTTTTACCTTGTTCAGTACCACACGCTTACTTCTGTATCGCTGCAGAAACTGCTTCGTGGAGTTCAAAGCAACTAACATCTAGAGGATTTCTAGTTACATGCTTGCAGACAGTGTTTCTGGGTAACAGCTGGGTTTTTTCCCACATGATGTAGCTTTCTGGTTAGAGAGAGCAGTGCACATCATTCACTTTGCTGTTAACTAGCGTAATGTGCACCTGAAGATGACAAGTTGCATTCTTGCGCACTTAGCTATGCATCCTGAATCATTAGCAAGTCTTATGGATGCTACAGCTGGCTTAGCAAGCCCTTATAGCCAGTATCCAGCAAAACTACAGCTCCCATGAGCCTCAAGCTTGTTCCCTGCTCTTCAGCAGTAGCTTTGGCCTGTGACCCTACCTGCTGGTGACCATCAGCTGAACCAGTTATTCAGCACATAGTCATTAACTTAGCTTTTCCATGATGTCCTTTCAGCAGGGCTTGCCGGCACCATACAACAGAGTTTGTCATGCTCCATTAAGTGAAATTATTTTTTAAGGTGATGGAGCAGCTGAAGACCATCCTAGGACTTCCCATCCACGTGACTTCCCCACTTACCTACAGACACAAGATTTTTATGCTTTAAGGAAACGAGCAAATAATCAGTCTTGCCCTTTTGACTGTAAACACTGTGGGACTGCAGACACATCTGCAGTCAGCTCTGAGCAGGAACAAGAGGTCTTGGAAAATACTACAAGGTAGCTCAACAGAGCCAAGTTGAACCTGCAAGTTGAGCAGACGCATTGGTATGGTTTTCCTCATATTGGCAAAAGGACTAAGCTAACCATGTTCAGGTGCTTCTGGGTCCCACCATGTACATGTATCTTACAGTTACTTGAGACAAGATACTCAGCAGCTACATCGCTGTCCTACAAATTTATAGGTTTGCACATATAAGCCATTACACTTAAAATGTGCAAAGTACCAAGAAAAAGCAAAAGACAAATATAAGATACCTCTTCAAAAAAAAGCTTAAGTAACACTGGTTTTCTTTTTGAAGCAATACCTTTCTCAAAGCTACGTATTCCAAATCACTTGTTTTCATTTTGGAAAACTGCAAGTATTTTGGCTTTATAGAAACTTTGTTCTTGCTCCACTGTGCAGTGAAGATGAGAGCGTGGCAGATGCAAAGCTCTCCCGTTCATAATTTGAATTTTCTAAAATTAGAAAAATATTCCCTTCCAACAAAAAGATTTATCAGAAACTTTAAGTCTTTTTTGCTTGATGTTATTCTTTAGCATGCTCAGGCTTTAGTGTGTATGTCAGTGTCCTGGTTGCGGCTGGGATAGAGTTAATTTTCTTCATAGTAGCTAGCATAGTGCTGTGTTTTGGATTTAGTACCAGAAGAATGTTGGTAACACACTGATGTTTCCAGTTGTTGCCAAGTAGTGCTCAGACTACTCAAGGACTTTTTGAGCTTCTCCTGCTCGGCCAGGTGCATAACAAGCTGGGAGTACAGCACAGCTAGGACAGCCAACCCAAACTGACCAAAGAGCTATTCCATACCATAGAACGTCATGCTCGGGGGGGGTTAGTTAGTCGATCAGTTGGTCGCGGGGAGACTGCTCGCGGCTGGGGGACTGATCGTGGCTCGGGGAGTGATCGCGGCTCGGGACGGGCTGGGCATCGGTCGGCGAGTGGTGAGCAATTGCATTGTGCATCATTCGTTTTGTATATTCTGTATATTCTGTTACCATTCTCATTATTACTATTATTATTATTTTCTCTTATTGATCTGTCTCTATCTCAGCCCACGGCTCTAACCTTTTATTTTCTTCCCGACTCTCTCCCCCATCCCACTGAGGGAGGGGGAAGTGAGCGAGCAGCTGCGTGGTGCTGAGTTGCCAGCCGGGTTAAACCACGACAGTCAGTGAGACATAAGTGAAATAAAACCACAAATATCTCTTCACTTTGGTCATTACATTTCAGCTGAGGTGTGAGGACTTACAGGCCTTACCCAAATGAATCAAGGGGAAGATGTAAATAGGGACAGTACTCTAGAGACACAGATTTCCTTATAGCGTGCAATTAGCACGTGATACCAGCAGCAAGGCAAAACAATGACAGCAAGACTTCTTTTTTTACATTTAAAGATTACATACCTTACTTTTCTCATGACAACAACTGAACGCCGAAAGAATTTCAAACCAAATTAATCCCAGCGCATAAATATCTACTTCCTTTCCATATCTGTCCCCGAACTACAAGGATTAGAACAAGAACAACATAGGCATCAAATCCAACTGGACAGCACTTCTTTAAGCAAAATTTAAAGTCAGTAGAAATTTCTACCCCAGTGCTAGAGGACTGGCCCTACTTGGTCCTCTTACTAGTCATTAACCCTTTCTGCTACAGACCTGTTAAGCAGTGTCTATTATGTCCCATTAAACACATTGAAACTAAGACTTCTAGAGATCTATACAGATATGGCATGCCAATCTCTCTTCTCACAATGAAACAAATAGGACCACTCAAATGCCACAGGTCTCAGAGGTCCTAAACTCAAATTGAAATACATAGTCTGCTTTTGCAAGAGCGCTCCTTACAGCACGCAGCGTCAGACCCTGTAGGTCAGCACAGCGGAATGAAGTCACCACACTTGCAGACAGCTTTCTCCAGAACACAGTTATCTTCCTGTACAGTCACACCAGGGAACTTTAGGCGACTTGGTTTAGTACTGCAGTTAGGATTGGGAATATTCAATGCTGAGTTTATAATGCAGCTCTAGTTAGAGAGACACTAATATAGCAGGATAATTACCTGTTCTGGTGCCATATACGATGATGTTCCTGTGTTCTCAGTCAGAGTCCCACACACCGCAGAAGTCACAAGACCGAAGTCGCCTATTTTTATTTTATCTTCATGTGATATGAATATATTCTGAGGCTGTATATATTGAGGAAAAAAAAAAAAGCTAATCACTATATGACTAAGGCTTATCATCAAACATAATTGGCCACAGAAGTGCTCCCCGTAAAATTTGATAACTGTTCACAGAAATTAGCATTATGAAACTGATGGGGTGGGAAACAGAAAAAAAGTTCAATTAATTTTTAAAAACACAAACTAAATTTCAAGTAGTACATGCCACAGTAACTGCAACTATTTTTTTCCACTAGCTCAGTCACACCTGTATCATGCTTAAATGTTCTTCAAATACATTGTGCATATACCATTTCATACCCTGAAGTGCTTTTTAGTCTTCAGTCCTAGCCCTGCGATTTGATACACTTGGGCAAAGCATTTATGCTCACATGGAATTCCACTCAAATCACCGTTTCTCCTAGGCACGGCAGGATTATCTGTACTAAGTCAATGGCAGACTTGGGGCTTACTACAGGCATCTCAGTATCACTTCTAAAGTTTCCACTGAACTTCTGCTGTAGAAGTCACTTCCTAGCTCAAACAGAATCCAACACAAAGCATAAGTAACAAGCCTTAGGCCGCAAGCTGTGATCTTGTAAAGACTGAAATTCTATCCAAAAAAGTAGCATTCAATTACTTGTACGCATATGTGATACAAGAGCAACTAGAGTACGTTCTCAAACACAGTATGCATTAGGAGAGAGAAACTATCCCTTTACAATATGGCAAGAGAGAACTTCCTATGCTCAATTTTCCACTTACTTTCTTTCAATTATTTTATAAAGTCAAGTCAGTATTTCTTTATCCAATAGGCAGTCCTGTGGCCTAGTAACACACAATATACTGAAAATACCTGATAACTGATGACTACTGATTATTTTGAACTAGTGCATTCTGAGATCCTCCAGCTTACCTTCCAATTTCAGGATAAAGTCCAGCCAGTTGCTGAAAAAAAATTATCACTAGCAGCATCAGAAAAGGCACACTACTAGGGTACATAATAGACTAAACAAAGACTAGAACAATTTAACACTTTTTGAAATTCCAGTAAGTACTTTTTTTTTTTTAATTACTTATCCTACTTACTTTGAGGTCTCGATGAATTAACCCTTCAGAATGAATATATTCCACTCCTTTCAGGATTTGTAAAAATTTGTTTTCTGCCATGTCATGATACTTTCGTTCTTTTCTATTCTTTTCAATCCAGTTTTCCAATGACCCTTGTTCACAGAACTCCATTTGGATGAAAACACAGCGAATGTTTTCAGCCGACTTCTGCCTGCAAAAGAAAATGATATACCATATTGAAATTGGCAAGATAGAATTCCTCCCAACCCATCAATGATTCTCAGGTTCCTCTTCTTTATAAAACCTTTTTGTTAATTATTATTATTCCTGGAGTTCCCCAAAACAAAGTCTCCAAATCTCTTGATTTTAAAAAAGATCCTAGACCTGTTTGTACTAGATACAAATACACAGAACTCCAAACCAAAGAATCCCGGCTCAGTTGCTACATATCCATGGAATATTCGTAATGTTCCACTTCCTTGTTCACACTGAATGTTTTCTGAGTGCTCAAATTCTGCTCCCCTCATATCTAGAGGCATGTCCTAGGCAGGAAGACATGAGCACTGTCCTTGACTCCCATCTTGCCCTCTAGGAACTGATGCAAGTCCCTGGCAGGTGTTCTCCACTCTGCCCAAAGACAGCGTTAGCCTTCCTCTCCTACCCAGAACCATCGCATTCTTTCCATCTCTGTCCCTTCAAGAAGGTAGTGCGGTCACCATCTTTGACAACAGCCTGCAAGTTAGAGAAACGCTTCCAAGAGCTGGAAATCTAGAGGAAATCTATTCACCCACCCTACAGCCTCACATTTTCCAGAAGAGTTCCCTCACCATCAGCCCACAGGATAGGCTGAGGCTGGAGGTGGTGAGGGGAAGGACAATATGGAGAAGCAGCAGCACCACTTTTTCCTACTTGGACTGTGTGATCTGAGTGCCCTGGAATAAAGCCGCCTGAGGCACTGAAAGAATAAGCATTAAGTGGCTCGGGACTCTCTGTAGCCTCTGTAGCCTCAGGGCACTAAGTGGAATTCCAGGCTGGGACCTCAGCTCTGAGAAATTATTTTGTCTTTTACCCAGTAATTGTTCAATATTGTGGATACATCCCTAGCAGAACAAGGACATCAGGTTCTGATAGGGCTGGAATGCTATTAAAGGGGAAATGCTTAGCCAGTGGACGGGACGCTATTAAAGGGGAAATGCTTAGCTAGTATACGGAACTTAGTTGCTAGAGTAGAGAAGCAGTAACCACAAGGAGGATAAGATGATGACAATGAAATAACCAATGAGTGAGTTAGAGGCTTATATGCTTGTTGGATAGACAGTAGTATGTACGAATTAGAAAAGTCTACATGACCATGTGTACGGGGCTTGGAAGAATATAAAAGCTGTATGCAAAGGTGTAATAAACAGCTTCTGGAGATCATATTGGTTGGCGTCAGGAGTCCAGTCTTCCGCACAATATAAAATGCGTAAGTGATATTGAGACTCCAACATATTAATGGTTGAGTTTTGACATGAGAGTAATGATTCTACCACTTTTCTTCCCCCATTTTACTCCTCATTTACTGAGCGCGCTGGAGAGATACCACACCAACCATAATTTTTAATCCATTAATACTTTATGGCTCTAGGTAAGCGAGGCAACCTATCTGAAGGGTATGAATTTACAGCTAGCGAAAAGAGCTTACCACAGAAGCTTTGAGAAGTTAAGAACCTAACTTACAAGTAAAACTCCCACCACTGTCTTCCCAGAAGTCTTAGTGTTGAAAGACTACCTCTAAATGAAACAGCGTTTCATTTTGTATTTCTGTTCTCAACAACCAAAACTGTTTCAGGCATCATGGTTAAAATGCTAACTTAGAGAAATAATGAAATCTGTGAGAGCCACTGGCTGACCAGTCTGTATTAAAATAAGGAGACTTCCAATGAGGAATTTGGCAGCCAACTGCAAGACAATTTTTTAGGTTCTGTTGTTAATTCTAGCCCCAAATTTTGAGTTCTGCATTCTTAGATTCAGCAAGTTCTGTATATTAAGAGAGAGGAGAAAGATAAACTTACATAACTTATCTTATTAATCAATGAAAAGAAGATATAATACTTAATTATATACAACCTGCTGCTGAAAAGTACCATGCCTTTTTCTCCTAACACTAAGTATTTAAGTGTGCATATAATGATTTATAACCAGTCATCAGCCTTTCTTTTTACAACACAAGATTCACTATGGCAAACGAGTTTGTGAGTGTAAAGTACTATCTTGTAGTTACCTTGAGTCTGAATGTTTTACACAGTCGTAGCCTTCCCAGCTACAGTAATACCGCACTATGTTTTCGTGGTCAAGTCTTGCAAGTCCTTTTACTTCACGCCTTACGTTGCTATTTGGAGGGGAAAAAAAAAAAAAAAAAAAAAAAAAAAAAAAAGACATTTTCCTATAAAAATTTAATACCAAGTTAAGTAAGACATGGTACCAAGCAGCAATGTACAAATAGTTTTACATTCCTTTAGGAGAAGAACATAATATTCTCCTTCATACAAGTTCAAAATTGCTGTTACAAATTCTGTGGGTTTTCTTTCATCTGCTCAGTTATTCAAAGTGCAAAAATGTTTTAACCGTATTAGAAACGAAAGCCCCACTCAAAAAAGCTGAAAAAGCAGATAGTTGCAATGTATAATTCCATTAGGTGGCCAAACACAATGTAGCAAACAGCCATGTTTTCTTTTCACCTCTACACAGTTTGCTTACATATAGAGAAGTCAGTGTAAATACTCAGGAAGAACTATTACTAGACTTGGTTTGCACTTGTAACATTGCCTAGTGAAGGAAGTTCAAACCCACTGGCAGACCAGCAGTCTTTACCTGAAGAATCAGTAGAATGTTTTTCAGTATAGTTCTCAGGATTGCAATACAAATGAAAATAACATATATTTGTAAAGAACATAAGAATTGGAAGGGCAGTTACACAATGTAAGGGACAAGTATCTCCAACCACTTGAAATTTTTCTAGCAGATTACCTAAAGGAAATTCAAGTTTTTCAGCTGCTGGTAAAATACTCCACTAGGTACTGGTTACAGAAAAATTACTTTTAAAAAAAAAAAAAAAAAAAAAATTAAGATCATCATTCTCAGTTGAGATTTATAAAGGACAAGTAACACAGTGTGAGAATAATGACTACATGGGTCACATATATAGCATTTTCCAATTACAAACCACAAAACGTATTACTTTCATTTTTCTCTATTTTTTCTAATTATAATCATTATGCATTACTGATATGTAAATTTTCCACGTAAACTTTCAACAGTAACTGCTGCTTTCAAGATGTTATTAATTAGCAAGTTTTCTTCAAACACATTTTTCAATATTAATAACCAAAGTTATTCACTAACTGCTATATATAACATATAGTATAGGTAGCATAATTAATTGATAATTAATTTATAATTAACACTAGGGTATTCAGGGAAATCTACTTTTACAGCTTCATCTGAAATTATTGCAGTGCATGCAAAAATTAACAAAGTTGCATGCCGTTTTCAGCGTCACTTAGAAATAAAGAAAACAGTTTACCAGAAAGAATAGACAATTAATAATGAAAATCACTGAAGTGCTCCTAGGATTATTAAAGAAACAAAACAAAGTACTAAAATCTTGATTAAGGTTGTCCTAAAATAAAATACAGAGGTAAATATATAGTACGTACTTTGTGAAGTCAACCCGTTTGACCGCATAGGTTCTCTCATCAAGCTTTGCTGTTGCTTTGAAAACATTCCCAAAGCCACCTTCACCAATAGGCTCTATGTTCTTAAAACTGTCAAGAAATCTTTAAAAAAAGAAAAAGATGTAACACTTCAGTATACTTAACGTTAATTTTACAAGATGTAGAAATGATCCTGACAGATCTAATACATCTGCTGAAATGCCATTCTGCAGGGATCACTCAACACCTATACAGGTCTAAATCATAGTCCTGAAGATTAAAAGAACAAGGGAAACTGAGCCTTGAAAGCATGTAGGGTAAATACCCTCACATCTTCACACAAATGACTTTTGGTTGTAAGCAGTAAGTATCATTGCATGTCAGCTGCTACACTGTATTTGAAATTTCCAGGAAAAAAGAAAAAGTAGCTCAAACACAAATTTTCTTTGAAAGTTATTTTTACAGCAGTATTTTCCCCACATTTTATTATAAATAAACAAATATAGACCTGGCAGGTTACATACTGTAACTGCCATACAGATCATCTTAAAAAAAACCCAAATCCTTCTTACCTTTTATTCACTGTGTATGGACTTCCATTCTCCTCACTGCTATTTGTGTCCAAACTTGGCAAACTTTCATCCAAGTCTGACATCTTTCTTTTCTCTTCCTTGTTTCTTGCATTTTCAAAGTTAGCTGCCATTTTTCTTTAACAAGGATAAAAGCAAAACTTATGAGCCACTTTTCTAATATGTGACCAGTGAAATGTACCTCCCAATAGTGGCATTTCTTTGCCAGATATAGAAACACTGAAGTGGTTTACAATATTGTTTATGGGAGATAGCCACCTAGAAATAAACACATACCTTTGATGTTTCGGAGCTAATCTTGGTGCGTTTCCCTATGTGAAAAAGAGAAAAAAAAAAAAGAAAAAACCCTAAATGAGATATCCTGAATGTTTTCACTATACTTGGTTTAAAAGATATCTGAGAAAGTAGTGAGGAGTTGCCTATAAATGTGTTCATACCTTATATAAACAATGTAATAAGAATGAAGCCGTATCTTAGCTCAAAATTTTTCACATATGCTGTATATGACATCAACAGGCTTCCCACAGAAGACAAGGAGCTTAGTTTGATCCCCTTTCTTGGGCGTACTGCCCATTTGGTGAACAGTACATAAATCAGGTCCCCAGTACAGAAGACAATGCCTAATGGTTAATGGTAAGAAAGCACTGACTGTTCTTCGGAAAAATGCACGTGTTTTCTAGTGATTAGTGGGTAAAGGAACAAACTGATGCTACACTCTGACAAGAAGCTTGCTCTATTAAGGGTCTAAAAGGTAATTATGAGGAAGACCATTTTCATACTGTACCTGAAAAGGTGAAGGCTTTTCGCATACTGCCACGTCTTTCATTTTTTCTACCAACTCTGCAGCCGAGTCTCTACAGCAACTACTGCTGTTATTGAAAAATTATAGGCTAATTTTAGGTGACGGTAACACAATCCTAAATAAAACTATTGCCACAAGAAAAAAAGCAGCATAAAAAGCCAACACAGTTTTTAAAAAGCATTAACAATCATGAGTGATTTAAACTACAAAACTTCATGCTGGAAAGCCAATAAAACAATAACATTTTGTAATGTACTCCTCTATTTCTATGATCTGATCTCATGATGTCTAGGTATCTCCAGGATATCTATTCTACTCTAGCCTTTAATTAAACTGGTTAAATACTGGTTATTTCAAGGCAGTACAGTCACCTCTAGCATTGCGCTATCACAAAGCAAGCTGATATGTACAAAGAACATTAAAAAAGTAGTAGTGGCACTACAGTCAAATTAACTGCTGGGCACAAAAGGCTTGACCTAGGGTCCCCAAATCACACTGAAACTTCCTGCATGTTCATTTTCTTTCACTAAGCAAATTTTCCCTTTGGTGGAAATGAAGATTTATGGAGAAAGAAAAAGTTTAAAAAAAAAAAATCACCAAAAACAGAGAAGAAAGCAGAATGTGGAGCACAGGAAAGTACCAAAATTGAATTATCCCAAGTTCACAAGAGTGTCACGATAGGAAAATGAGTGTTAAACATGGCATGAAATAATGCTACTGACTGAGATAGGTTTTTCCGTTATATCACAGTAAAAATGCTTCTGAAAGAATTACTCATGGCAAAATATATCAGAAAGCCCTGAGATTATTATAAGCTAACCCAAAAGGACTCAAATTGTGCAAGTACAACAAATTTCGCTCCAAAGTCTAACAAATATAAGCTCAAATCAAATGGCTTTATAGTGCAGTAAAGAAACTATGACAGATTTTATTTAGAACTAGATCGCATGACCCTCTAAGATTAGTAAATACATTTTATCACCTTATCACTGAACCCAACTTACTCCGAGTCAGACGGAGTTGGCACTCGAGGGGAATTACCATGTTCGCTAGATGGAGAATTGAATTTAGACTCTTCACTTTCCATCTGAAAAGAGAAAAACCAAGAATGGTTAACAAAATCACATTAAAAAAAAAAAAAAAAAAATCCCTGGTGCAAAGGGCAGGGGAGGGAAGATTACAAGGTCCTAAGTGGAAGCCCTTAACGGCACCGAACACCCAAAGCCCTGCGGAAGGCAGGCATCTGCCTAACTTCCACCCAGAGGAATGAAACACGGGGCCCCGTCCCAGTGAGCGTTTTCCCCCTCCTATTGAGACTACACAGACACATTTACAGAAGCAGAGTCTGGGAGCTATTACAAATCAGGATAAGAATAACAGTTATTAAAAGCAAATGTTCATTGCATATGCAATTGTCTGTGTGGAAAGCGAGATCTACGTAGGCTTTGGTATACGTAGTCAGCAGAACTGAAAATCTGAATCTGTACAAAAAGATACTCGATGTCTTCAGCGTGAAAACCCTGCAAAATCTGGATTACTAAATCGGGGTCAACTAAAAAAAAATTAATCCTAAATACTTAGTAGAGGTTCTTCCCCTCTTTCCTCCCTTCCCCCACCCCATGACATAAAAGCATACACGTAACATTAAAAGCAATACCTAAAATTGTTCCAGACCATAACCAGACAAAAAGTAGAAAAACTTAAGGGTTTGTGTTTCAACACAATAAACAAAAGCGCTTTTTTTTTTTATTTCAGGAGTACTGGGCCTTTACTACTTTTTGCTAGTTACATTTTATTTGTTACACAGACACTGCTGGGGATTAATAAAAATTAAAACCAAACCAACCCAACCTACCCTCAACTGAGAATAATTGCTACAGAGGCTCTGCTTGCAGCAGTACATTTCAGACTTTGATGAAAATGCAGCACAGGAGAATATTATGGAAGGGTCCTAGAGCTATAATAGGCCATTGATTACACGTTTAACTTATAAAACAACAATAAAAGAAGCATTGAAAATTTACAGTAAACAGCCAAATAATGAAAAAAAGTACTTAAACAGCTTTCTTCCCTTTGAACTCCACTTTGGGATGTACAGGTGAATCGGATCAAGTGAAACCAAGCAGTTTTATGAGCAGAGCGGCAAGACGGGCACTAAGGGCACCCTGCAAACGTGTTGAAGCCATCGAATTACGGAGCAGTTGTCAAGAGAAGAAAGGAACACCACCCACTCTGGATACACCAGGGCAGCTTAACAAAGGCAAACACATTTCCTCACCCTCCTTCCTCACCAGAGGAGGAAACACTCCCAGTATCACATACCAACCCTGCTGTAGAACAAGAAGGAAAATAGTTCAGTGGTAAAAAGTAGAAAAAGCACTGAATAAGAGAGAACAAAGATAAAGAAATAATTAGAAATTCTTCCAAATTAAAGAAAATGATATTTTATTGGCTACTTTTAGAGATTCATCTTCAACCTTTACTAGCAAAAGAAATAAAAATAAAATCCTACAGTTTACTCACCTGTTTCTCAATCATTTCCCAGGAATTTTTTGCTGCTACTGCTTTTGCTTCCTTCTTATTTTTACCAGTGCCCGTACCGTATTCTACATCATTTATTTTAACCACAACTGTGAACCTGCAATGAAGGAAAATTTTCTAAAACATTGTTACGTTTTGTCTCTTATATACTCAATAACCTTCTCAGATTCCACTTCTCTATTATCTACGAAGCACCGCAAGTTAACTGGGGAGGTATTTAGGTATTCACGTGCTTTTATTATATCTAACACCCGATTATCATAATTCTTTAGTAGAAATACTTTTAAATGTTGCCTCCCTAGTCACAAATGCATCTACTTTATTAGTTCTAATGGTATTTTTAAATACTTAACTGCTTTTTAAAAGGAAAATGATTTCAATTTTTAAAAGCAAGAGAATGTGTAACATCAGCATAGTTACAGTTTGTGAAGCCCTAACACCAGGACACACGTCAGCAGTGTAAAACTATATGGAGAGGAAAGATGAGCCACGCCTGATTTCACGGATCCAGACATGACATCACACGCACCTTTGATTCACTGCTACATAACGCTATGTAGTAAGTGCAGAAACCGTGGCTGGTGCTTCAGCAGACACGAACTTAAAGGCAGTCCCAAAAACAAACCAAGTCCTGCCCTTCCACACTCAACCTCTGATCCCTTCCGCCCCCGTTGCACAACTGTGCACGCACCACTCCCCATACGGCAACCCCACGCGGCGGGCGCAGGGAGCTGATGCAGCTCAGGACGGACCATCCTGGGTCTGGCAGGGATGGAGCACCGTAGCACCTGGTCTGGTGCTACATTGTGGATTTGGGACTGAGACAGTGTTGGTAACACAACAATGTGTTTGTGCTACCGCTGAGCAGTGTTTGCACAGCATCAAAGCCTTTTTCCCACCCCACCCCCCCCACTCTGACCTCCCAGCAAGTAGGCTGGGGGGTTGTGAGAAGTTGGGAAGGGACTGAACCAGGGCGGCTGGCCAGAGGGATATTCATAGAATCATAGAATCACTTTGGTTGGAAAAGACCTTTGAGATCATCGAGTCCAACCTTTAACCTAACCTTGCCATCCCACCACTAAACCCTGTCCCTAAGCACCTCATCCATCCTTCTTTTAAATACCTCCAGGGATGAGGACTC
>NW_009259313.1:1545143-1548694 GCF_000687185.1 Egretta garzetta | reverse complement strand
CAGCCAGCTGTCAACCAGTACCCCCAGGTCTTTTTCCACCAGGCAGCTTTCCAGCCACTCTTCCCTGAGCCTGTAGCGCTGCGTGGGGTTGTTGTGACCAAAGTGCAGGACCCGGCCCTTGGCCTTGTTGAACCTCATACAGTTGGCCTCGGCCCATCAATCGATTCAATGCCATACAGTATCATGCTCAGCAATAAAAGCTGGGGGGGCGGAGGGGAACAGGAAGAAGGGACATTTTTGGTTGTAATGTTTGTCTTCCCAAGTAACCACTATGCATGATGAAGCCCGCATTCCTGGGAATGGCTAAGCATCTGCCTGATGATGGGAAGCAATAAGTGAATTCCTTATTTTGCTTTGGTTGCACATACTGCTTTGCTTCAGTTATTAAACCGCGTATCTCAATCCACAAGTTTTTCTCCCTTTCACTCTTCCAATTCTTTCCCCCGGTTCCACTGGGGAGAAGCAAGCGAGTGGCTGGCTGGGGGGTTCGCTGCTGCCCTGGGGTCAACCCACCTCAGTGACCTAATAACAAAGGGTTGGTTTTCAGCCAAATCATTTCTTACCCAGATCCGACTTGTCCTGGAGCTGCAAAATGCCTACTATTTCTGCGACCGCCTTTGCACAACTAAATATCTGCTTTTGGCAGCGGCACAGACTTGAATCAAGTTAAAGTCACCATTACAACCTTGGGGCACATCTGTACTTTGGGCTACAGCACAGCCTATAGATACACAAGCTCACAGCAAACACAAGATAGATTCACACAAACAGCCTAGGTAGAACACCATGAGTTTCTCTGTGGGACAATTTGTCTCAAATAGTGGAATGACTTTAGGAATTCACTTTTTTCATTATTCCAACTTTACTTTCCACTTCCCTTTCATGAGATGTTTGGGTGGAAAACAATGCAGATGCAGAGTAGTGCTTGCAGTCGTTGCGTAAGCAAGCCTTAATGAGAGATCTTAAGGTGGTAAACAGTAGGACAAGGCACAGCACAGCATGCTGCATACTCTACACATAGGAAACAGCATACAAAAAAAGAGCATGAAAAGAAGATCGTTCTTTGGGAAAGTGTTTGTTAGCCAACCCGTACCTAAGCGCTGAATACTACGCACATTCAGCTATGACTTTCCATCCAAAATTCACAGTTTCATGTAAGCATCCTGAGGAAATTGGCAGTCTGAGGCTCAACGCCCCATGAGTTAATTATCTGAGTTGAGGATTATCTGAATGACTGTTACACGAGTTGGTCCCAAACACTAGAGTCACGCTTACCCACCATGGACCCCAAGTTCATAAGCACTGCCCAGACTTGACAGGTTTAGGCAGGATTGGCCTGGCTGTCCACACACTGCATTCCCAGCCCAAGAAAGCTCGCAGCTGCTCAGGACTGAGCCAGCCTGTGCTCTCCCAACCTTCTTACATTGCATTCAGCACTGACCCTGCCAAACACTGCAGTGGAAGCAGCTACCGCACCAAAACAAGGACAGGACGGGAGGAGGTGACAGGAGGTGTCCCTGCATCATGCCTCGGACAACTGCGGGAGGACTGACGAGATGGGGCACAGCACAGAAGCCAGCTCAGGACCAGCAGCGGCCAATGCATCCCATTAGCAGGCAGAGCGCTGGGAAAGAGCACCAAAAAGGCACCAAAGGAGGTTTAACACCACTCATCGCCGTAGCTAGACCCTGTACGTTGTACTCCTTGGAACAGCCCAAATTATCCAGGATTTTCCTTGATACCATTGTCACACCCCACACCACTTACAGAGGTTGAGTTGAATGGGTTGAACGTAGCAGAGGACACAGAAAAAAAAGAAAAAATGCAATAAAGGGTATAAATGGGTAAATTTGAAACATGTGTAAATTCTGTTAGTCCCATGCCATCACTTCTGAAGCATGAAGACGTAACTGTGTGACCACAGCTGTGGCCATTACTGGGATATGGCTTACTTCTTTGGATTACATGAGCTGCATGGGGAAAAAGAAAAAAATAAGATTACTGATTAACATTTGAGACCCAGATAATACTTACTAATTTATTCTGGGACTACAGTCAGGTCTAAGATTAAGTCAGCACAGCTAGTGCTGGCTGGCAACATGGAAGACATTAAGGAAAACATACTCATTATTAGCATAAGGCTTGTCTTCATGTAAAACAGCAAAAGTAAAAAAAATACTCATGCAGAGAAACATCATAGATCTTGAGTATCTATGAACTCTGGCAAGGGAAAAAAAATTAGCAAAACACCATATTTATGTTAAAAAATAACACATATTCCATCACCTATAACTGTCTCTTAAAGGTAAAAACAAAACAGCTTAAGCAAAAGACCCTTCTCTTGTAACAGATGTTCTAAAATTAACTACACACAAAACATGTTGGTACCCAATCAATTAATATACACCCAACCTTTATGGTTAGAAATTAAGAACATAAGTCACAAATAATTTCCACACTTTGTAAAATTAAATAAAAAGCAAAGCACTTAAGTTAGCATAGAACATAAACGGAAATACTTGCTGCAGCCCACCCCACCTCGCAAGAGATGTCATGGCAGGAGCATAACGTACTTACAGTGTAGTCACCAGTAACACGTGCGTTGCTGTTGCTTTCCAAAAAATGGCTATCAACCCTGAAAGTAAGTTTTCGCCTCAAACACTACCCCATGACATCCTCCCCACCCACCTACCACGCGATTTATGGTTTCAACCAGCTCTCCGGCCACATACACACTTTCAGCAAATTAACTTTTATGATTGCAAGCTTCACCCAGTTCATTCACTGCAGGAAGAGTTCTGATGTTTGCTGACATGCACAGTGAACTTACTCGGGATCATGGGGCGGGCCGGTCATCCTGACGTTGGCATAAACCAGTGTAAGTTTATGCTTTTGACAGTAATGGTTGATCTTCTCCATACACTCACGTTCCATTCTGATACAATCTCAGAAAGGTTCTGCAAAGCAACATTCGAAGGTATGTCTGTGCCTCTCAGGCACAGTACAGAGGCAGGCCCTAATCCTGGCAGACCACTGCTATCACATAAAATACAAAACCGGTGCCGATAACATAAAGTTCACGAAAAGCTAATTCCGATTTCTAATTCTGGTTGATCTGCAACTGTTTTGGAAGATTCCAAACAGGTAACAGATTCGGAAAGAAGAGCAGAGAATTTAATGACTACAGCAGCTCTCTTAGCAGCTTTCTTTGCAAGGAAAAGGCTGAATCATTCCCCAAATCTTGTGAAAACGGGTAAGGTTTCCCCAGCCAGAATCAGAACGAAAAGCTAATTCCGATTTCTAATTCTGGTTGATCTGCAACTGTTTTGGAAGATTCCAAACAGGTAACAGATTCGGAAAGAAGAGCAGAGAATTTAATGACTACAGCAGCTCTCTTAGCAGCTTTCTTTGCAAGGAAAAGGCTGAATCATTCCCCAAATCTTGTGAAAACGGGTAAGGTTTCCCCAGCCAGAATCAGAACCGGCTCCTCCAGCGGGGAAGCGAGAAGGTCGCAGCGATAGCCTCTCCGACCGCGGCGACGGCCGGGCTCA
>NW_009259313.1:1543984-1544769 GCF_000687185.1 Egretta garzetta | reverse complement strand
CGGCAGCGGAGAGCAGGGAGCCGCCGCGCAGGCCGCCTCCCCCCGGTACGCACACGCGGTTCTTTCAGGAGCCCGTCCCCCTCGCTGCCTGGCCGGTCACCGCTCCCGTCCCTCAGGAAGTGCAGCAGGGTAACTACGACCTGACTGCGGCCCTCAAGGGGGCCCATGGGAAAGATGGGGACAACCTTTTTAGTAGGGCCAGCTGTGACAAGGGTGTGATGGCTTTAAACTAAACCAGGGTAGGCTTAGACTGGATCTAAGGAAGAAATTCTTTACAATGAGGGTGGTGAAACCCTGGCAGGGGTTGCCCAGAGAGGGGGTGGAGGCCCCATCCCTGGGCACATTCCAGGCCAGGTTGGTTGGGGCTTTGAGCAACCTGATGTGGTTAGTGGTGTCCCTGCTCCTGCAGGGGGGTTGGGCTGGGTGGGCTCTAGGGGTCCCTTCCCACCCAAAACATCCTATGATTCTATGAACTACAACTCCAAACGTTCTCGGCGTTGGCACGCGTACCCCGCTACTCTGCAATACTGCGAACCATCGTTAGGGCATCTAACAATAAGTATTTCCTCTCATACCTCTTTAATTTTCAATTCGGTTGCTATCCTTTTGGTTGGATGTTATTTATTGCATAGTATTCTCTTACTACACCCCATTTTACTGCAATCTCTCTCTAAGTTTTTCCTCAGCCCTTAAACACCTTCTCTCCCAATTCAACACCTGCGGGAATTCTTTAACGAGGTGATCAGTAAGCACAAGTCATTCCAAATGAAGCTGTTGCTAATGTA
>NW_009259313.1:1540127-1543969 GCF_000687185.1 Egretta garzetta | reverse complement strand
GAGAGGGAATCAACATACTTTCTTACGTGGTGCTTCACCACATTCCTCCTGCATTGGTAAGAGCTGATTTTACAAAGGTGATGTTTCACTTCTTGGAAATCACGCCAAAGTACACATACTGAATTTAGAAAATTAAAATTTAAAAAGTGCAATTTAAGCGTTTTTCCTTCCCACCTGGATTGTCTGCATTTATCAGACCTGAACATTGTCAGTCAAACCACTCAGCGTGCTCAAATCTCTTCAGACTTCTCACAGTTCTGTTTTGGTCTCAGCCAACAAATAACTTCCTCCAACACAAAAGCAATTTCTCATATCTAGTTCTTTATCCCTTTTTTAAACTTAAAATATGTTATGGGTTTCACTGAATGTAAAGGCACTTCATAGAATCATAGAATCATAGAATGTTTAGGGTTGGAAGGGACCACTAGTGGTCATCTAGTCCAACCCCCCTGCAGTGAGCAGGGACACTGCTAACTAGATCAGATTGCTCAGAGCCCCATCCAACCTGGCCTTGAATGTTTCCAGGGATGGGGCCTCCACTACCTCTCTGGGCAACCTGTTCCAGTGTTTTACCACCCTCATTGTAAAAAATTTCTTCCTTACCTCTAGCCTGAACCTACCCTGTTCTAGTTTAAAACCATTTCCCCTTGTCCTAACACAGCTGGCCCTATGAAAAAGACGTTCCCCATCTTTCCTATAGGCCCCCTTTAGGTACTGGAAGGCCGCAATCAGGTCTCCCCGTAGCCTCCTTTTCTCCAGAAAACCATTTCATAAATGGTTTGAAGCTGCGCCAGGGCAGGTTTAGGTTAGATATTAGGAAAAACTTCTTCACTGAAAGGGTTGTCAGGCTCTGGAATGGGCTGCCCAGGGAGGTGGGCAAGACCCCATCCTTGTAGGTATTTAAAAGGATAGATGAGGTGCTTAGGGACAGGGTTTAGTGGTGGGATGGCAGGGTTAGGTTAACGGTTGGACTCGATGATCTTAAAGGTCTTTTCCAACCAAAGTGATTCTATGATTCTATGATAATAAATCTCTTACTGGGATAAAGAAAAAAAAATCAGCCACCAAATTAATAATATGTACTGGAGAAGTGGGAAAGGAAATAAAAGCAGGAAAGAAAATAAATCTCCAAGATTAGTTTCCAGAGGCTATGTCTGAAGCGTGCAGCAGATGTGTTTCACTGTGTGCACTCAACATCTACCCCGATCACCCAGATACGTAACCTACTGGACTGTGCTTTGATTCCCACCCCCACCCCCTGCTAGCTCTCTCTCCAGTGGAAACCAGAGAGCTGCAGAGGAGAGAAGTGAAAACAGCTTTAGGAGTGGTCCTTAGCATGAAGAAATGGCTTGGGCGCACCCTGGCAAGAGGAAGCACGCTGGCTCTCCCGCAGCACTGACACAGCCAACAAGGAACCCATTCCGATGCCAGCAGGGATGCCAAGAAAAACATCTGAGACTTCAAGACACTAAACTACTAAGTAGGAAATCTTGTAGGAAAAAAAGGACAAACCATTGTATCAGTCACATAAGTCGCAAGTTATTATTTCCAGATATATGGACAAAACAGGTTTTCTTTGAAAATGCTCATGACACCCTTCCCTGTTAAAACCCACTGTCCTGGTTTCGGCTGGGATAGAGTTAATTTTCTTCATAGTAGCTAGCATAGTGCTGTGTTTTGCTTTTAGTACCAGAAGAATGTTGGTAACACACTGATGTTTTCAGTTGTTGCTCAGTAGTGCTCAGACTACTCAAGGACTTTTTGAGCTTCTCCTGCTCGGCCAGGTGCATAACAAGCTGGGAGTACAGCACAGCTAGGACAGCCAACCCAAACTGACCAAAGGGCTATTCCATACCATAGAACGTCATGCTCAGGGGGGTTAATCGGTCAGTCGGTCGCAGGCAGGGTGATCGTAGCTCGGGCGGTGTGATCGCGGCTCAGGACGGGCTGGGCACCGGTCAGCAGGTGGTGAGCAATTGCATTGTGCATCACTTGTTTTATATATTCTGTATATTCTCTTACCATTATTATTATCACTATTGTTATTCTTCTCTCCTATTAAACTGTCTCTATCTCAACCCACGGGTCTTATTTTTTTTTTCTTTCCTCCGATTCTCTCCCCCATCCCACAGAGGGAGGGGTGGGGTGAGCGAGCGGCTGCGTGGTGCTGAGTTGCCAGCCGGGTTAAACCACGACACCCACCTAGAGCAATTCCCTAATTCTATGTATGGACCTCATTTTAAGACACCAAAATGGCATTCTTACGTGATCTCTCCTAGAACGTGCAATACACCTCATGTTTCAACTTGGCTCCTGCTTAGGTTTCTGGTCACCGTTCTTTTCCTGGCTCCAAGCTGCTGTGAGGCATTTCTAGCCCCTCGCGAGCCTGCAGAAAGAACAATGAGAAAGCACCGTGCATGCAGAAGCACAGAAGCACAGAATCACAGAATGTTTTGGGTTGGAAGGGACCCCCAGAGGTCATCTAGTCCAACCCCGCTGCGGTGAGCAGGGACACCGCTAACCAGATCAGGTTGCTCAAAGATTGCACACAGACCACGCCTGCTGAAATGCTGAGAGAAAAAGCGGTCACGAGCAGCCGTGTTTGCTAACCATGGGGTTCATGCAAATCCAGCGCAGCAAATGGCTGCCTGAAGTTAAACCACCTTGCAGCGACTTCTACAAGTATACACAAAAGTGCATTTTACAATCACAGTCCTACTCTGAAGGGAACGTAAGTTTTCCGTGCACAGTCAGTTGATGAGAAAAATGAAAATAAAACAGTAAATTTAAAATATAGTTAGAATCCATGGTTTAACTGCTTAAATTCTGTATCTGAAAGCTTCTAGTAAAGATATGCATCGTCTAAAATCTGTAAAGACATTTATTTTCCGATTAATACCTCTCTGACCGACTGTCAAAGAAAGCACAAGGATTACTTTTATGTAGATGTACCTTTTCTGAAAGGTACACATTTCATAGGATCCACCGCTCTCCGACTGGAACGCAGGGCCGTCCAAAACACACACACCATCTTCTTAAGCAGAGAGAATCCTAAGAATTCAGCTATTTTTAATCACTCCTCTGTCTTAATTCTGAAAAACATTAATTCAGTAGAGGCACATGAAGTCTGCATGCCTAACACCTTTTCTGTTTTATCAAATGAAAGCAGCACATTCCAAGTCAGCTAGAGCAATTTTATTAGAATTTCTTCCATCTCCTTAACTACAGGATCCTTAGCCACATCTGTCTCCCTCCCTCTCCTTAACCACTTGCCTTCTGTAATTGCCATACGCCAAACTCTTTGGCAGGGTTTGGTTTTGGTTTTTTTTTGGCCTTATTTGTGACCAACACCTCTTACCAGACAAGATTGCTGTCAAAGGTGCAGCTTTCCAAACTGGAAGTGGCGTGGAATGAACTTTCAGTTTCTCTAGTAAGATAGAGTTTCCTCCAGCATTGTGAGCTGCATTTAATTATTATCTATCTAATTGACATTAGCAGTATTAACAGAAGTCAACAAATTTTGCTTGCTGGCTGATAAAGAAGAGATATGGTGTTTCTCAAAACACCTTCTCAAAGGACAATAGGAATATTGCTTGAGCAATCAAGCCTGCCGTTAAACTCTGCCCTGGGGAAAATGATCCATTCGGGAACAGCAGTTGGTGCATACCCCTGTAAAACTTGCTCCGTTGTCCCTTTCAGACCTTCGCCCAAACGCCTTTCGGATTCATTCGCTCTAGGAAATACCGACCTTCGGAATGTCAAATAGTCTTTTAAACCGTACAGGTTCCCCAAATACCGAAATATTTAGAGTGAAGCCATTGACTTTGTCACGACCCTGGTGC
>NW_009259313.1:1504774-1538607 GCF_000687185.1 Egretta garzetta | reverse complement strand
GCCAGGGGGATGCGCGGCGCAGGGAGCCAGGGGGATGCGCGGTGCCAGGAGCCAGGGGGATGCGCGGCGCCGGGCTCCGTGCGTGTGGCGCGCTGATGGGGGCCTCTTGCCTGTTGAAGGTGATAAACGCCCTGCAGTCAAAGCACCACTACGGCGAGGGAGAAGCCCGTGTCATTTGCGATAAGGTCCAGGCCAAGCTTCTCAAGGAGTGTCACGACCCCGCCAAGATGTGCATCACCGACCTGCGGATCTCGCACTGGGAGGAGGCGATCCAAGAGACGATCGGAGGGGAGGCCAACCGAAACCTGGCCGCCGAGTGCTATTTCCTGTGGAAAACCACCCGCCTCCAGCACCTCACCCTGGCCGAGGACACGCGGGGCATGCTCACCGAGCTGCGGAAAGGGCTCCGCTTGCTGCTTTTGACTAACGGCGACAAACAGACGCAGAGGGAGAAGATCGAAGCGTGCGCCTGTCAGCCCTACTTCGATGCCATCGTTGTGGGAGGAGAGCAGAAGGAAGAGAAACCGGCGCCATCCATATTTCATTACTGTTGCGATCTCCTGGGGGTGCAGCCCGCGGAGTGCGTTATGGTTGGTGACTCCCTAGATACAGATATTCAAGGAGGCCTGAATGCTGGCTTGAAAGCAACTGTCTGGTTAAACAAAGCAATGACTACCCCAGTAGATACCTCCCCAGTACCTCATTATATTATCTCTTCTGTTCTGGATCTTCCAGCAGTTTTACAGAAGATGGAGCACAAAATTAATTCTAAGTTAGACCATACGGCTGGTAGTAATGAAGCACATTGACGGTTCCGGCAGACAAATCAATCAGAGACGTGCTGAGCTGTTAGGTGACTCACGCTCTTTTAAAAAATTTGACCCTAGGGTTTTGAACTCATGTATGGTATGCTTTCAGAAACAGCAGATGGATGAGGTAAGAGCACAGTTGTCAGTGAAAACAGGATAGAAACAAAGCATTAGCTTAATTTAAAAGATGCAAGTGCAGTTAATTTAAAAGAAGTGCCTCTGTCTGGAAATTGTTTTGACGGACTGTGGCTAAAGTCTATCTGTCTCTCTGACCTAAACTGCCAGTCTCTTGTTTTTATAGTGGAAAAGAAAATTTGAATGTTTTTGATCTTTCCCATGCTTTGCTGACTTCTAAGTTCAGCAGAAGCTTCAGCTGAAACCTTGTTTGCAGTGTGTAAAAGAAAGAGAGAGTGTGGTACAATCTGGTAAATCTGCACAACTGATCTGCAGTTTATCTCAGGAACCGGAGTGAATTTTGTGATTTCTAAAACCAGAATTTATTACGTATCTGACCATTAGAAAATGCTCTACCTTTGATCTTTTTTCAAGTTTTAGAATTTTCTTCTGACTTTGCAGTGACTTTTCTTTTCTGGAATCTGTACCTCTTGCCAAAACTACATAAATGTACATTTAAAATTTGCATTTCTATAGGGGACCATTTATCAGAGGGACTTGATAAGTTTTTACTTTATATTATCTTGGTGCTTATGCCAATATGCAGTATACTTGTAATTCAGATGATGATTTTTGTTGGAATGTCACCGATAAAACAGGGATATTTTCAATGGTCTTCTTACTGTACTGTCAGACTCTTTACATGCTAATATTACTGTTCTGTCTGATTTTATTAGTGAATTTCGATCAGACTTTTTGGAGAAACCGTTCTTGGTCTTGCTCAGGTGTTTGACTACTGAGAGTCAACAGCAGGATGGGTGCTGGTTTTGACTGTTTTAATGGCACTGCTATACAATCCCTCCTTACTCCAGTTTCTGCATGTACTTCATGTGATTTACTCTGGAGAAAATAATGAGCTAGTTGTTTGTAAATGGCTTTCATGACTCTCTTCCGGGAAATTGGAAAATTATGTCATATGTATTACAGTACTGTGTATAGCTTTATAATGTGTATGTGCTATTTCCACGAGGTGCAGGAGATGACTCTCTAAAACACTAAGATTTCTCTTTCCCAGATCATTATCTTAATCATTTAATTTTTCTGTACTTCATATTCTTACTATAAAATGGGAAGGTATTTGCATATTAAATGAAAATGTAAACACTTGTTGGAAAACCTGTGTTTTTCAAAACCTATTGCTCTATGTACCTTGGGCTGAACATCTGACCCTATATGAGCAGTCCAATTTTATATTTTAGAATAAATCCATGGCAAGTGTTTTGAGGACAGGGGTATCGAGGTGCTGGCAGAGGAGCGTCTGGCACATAAAAGACCAGCAAAGAGTACAGAAACCTAGCAGGAAATGGGTGTGTAGAAGGAATCCTGTATACAGGAAAGGTTCTTTTGTTTACTTTGACATGAATTTAAGTTAATGTAGTCAAGTCTTGCATAAGATGACAGATTCAGTTTAGAGGAGGCTATTACACATCTGGGTTAAATCATTTGGCAAAGAGTTTAAGTTGCATCAAAATATGTTACTCCTACATTGGGGGTGGGAGGGAAGAAATACTCATTAAAGTTTGAATCCCTTTCATCCAGTTGTCCCTTAAAAAGGTAAAGCAATCCAGGTTCTTCAAGTTATCTAGCCAAGACCTTTGAGACATGAGGATCAATGAAGAGAACAGAGGCAGACCCCACCTGTACCCTTGAGGAAAAGGGCATATGCTAAAAATGATCCCATTACAGTGGCATAGTGAGTTGCCACATGCAACGTGAGCCAGTGGGGACTGACTTGACACACGTTACTGAAGTAAGAGGCCTAAGTTAAGATGTTATTTTGCATTTGGAAGAGCAAGAAAAGAGTCACTGGTTTAGCTGAGGAGCAGAGCATTGCTTAATAGCATTCCTCATAAACAACAACTGAGAGAAAAAAAAGATCATTGAGCCTATGAGGAATATTGTGTAAAAATAGAAATGTATCCAAAAGGTTAGATGAATCCCTGAAAAGATAATGTATTTGAAGGAATCTGTTTTAAACACAGTGTCTGGCACAAAAGCAACAGCTTTGCTTACAGCAGCACCCCAGAGGAGCTGCAGCGTAACTGCATTGTTTGCACAGCATCAGGGTAACACAACTTGGGTCAGAATGAGGTTTCCGATAGAGCTGAGATTTAAAATAACAAATAGTAGTAATTCACAGTTCTGTCTGTGGGCTCGGAGGATATAAATACACCAGGTTACCATTTTTAAATACAAGTTGAGGCTCATATTCTCTTGCCACTGCGTCACTCTGAAGTGGGATGCTGAGCCTGCTTACTGTATGAAGGGTCTCTTGTTTTAGAAGAGGCTGCTCTCTTTGTTTTGCACATGGCCAGTCGTTTTCTTAAATCTCTGAATCTGTGAAAAAACACTGTAACTGAACACTCAGGTGAGAGTGTGGTCTGTAGGGGCCACACCCAAGTATATTTTTGCCATTGCTGAGTACTGTACCGGGCTGGATGTGGCTGCCAGCGTCCAGGTAGGGCAATAGTGCTACGGTGCTTCTGTAAAACAAGAAGAAACAATAGAAGGGATTTCTCTATCTAGGGGTCTTCTTGGAAGCAGTTACCCAGTAAGCTGGATTAGGTATCTGGAGTATCTAAATACTCAAGATGTTTTTTCTGGGATGGAGCTCTTGCAGAAAGCCTAATGAAAAATAATTACATTGAATGAAATGGAAACATAAATCTAGTGAAGGGATAACTTTCACATCAGAAGCAGGAATAGATCAATAAAACAGTCTATATTCAGTTCCAGTTAGGTTCTGGTTTTGCTTAGGGTTATGCGCTATTAGCTAAGTTGTCTAGTTTAAATTATATTGCCAAAATACACTAGATAAAAAGAGGAAAAGGAAATTCCAGCTGTATTTTTAAAAACCTTTTTTTTTTCAGATAAATATTACCTCCTGAGGTTAATCTACAGTAACTTTGACTTTAGTGAAATGAACTGAAACAAGTTTAATACCAACTGTATTTTAATTCTTGACTTTAAATAACACACGTACTAGTCTAATAAAAGTATTTTGTTTATAAAACATTTCTTTCAATGCTCTGTAGTACTGTGGATAACCGTGTTTGTGAGCAGGTTTACAACTAAGGGCAAGAGTTCTGTTTGTTTTTAAAAATAGCACAGAGTTAGGCTTCAAAATCTGTGATCTCACATTTGGATATGGTGACTGGGTGTAGTTTCCATCATTTCAAACAGAAGCTGGAACATAATTACGTATTTATGGCGCTTCTTGGCCGGACCATGTGTATTGAATTCCTAACCACAGTTCACTCCTAGCTAAGCCTGACCTAACCAGCGGAACGCCAGCTCAGGTGTGTCCCCGTGCCCCGACGCTGTGGCTGCTGCAGCAGCATGGGGACGGGCTGCAAAGCAGGTAGGATAAATACATTGGGTAATCTCAAGTCAAGGGGCCCCGTTTCAGCAGGTGATGGGTGCACAAAGCCACGTCTGAGCTACCGCCACATTCACCTCTGGGTGACTTAAAGAGAGGGGAGATGGGAGGTTGCGCACCTCCTGGCTCTCTTGGCTGCAGGAAAGCAAACTGTCCCCGATAGTTTTTCGTTGGGTAGCGGAACAAATTGTCCGCCTTCGGGACCTGTGGAGGTAAATGGAGAATCATAGAATCATAGAATTATTTAGGTTGGAAAAGACCTTTAAGGTCATCAAGTCCAACCATTAACCTAACCCTGCCATCCCACTACTAAACCATGTCCCTAAGTGCCACATCTCCATGTCTTTTAAATACCTCCAGGGATGGGGACTCAACCACTTCCCTGGGCAGCCTATTCCAATGCTTAAAAAACCTTTCATTGAAAATTTTTTTCCTAATGTCCAACCTAAACTGCCCCCGGTGCAACTTGAGGCCATGAGAGGTGGAAAGGTAAGTAAAGGTACTCTGGATGAGGGTAGGGTGTTGAACGGAATCAGGGGGGACTCGGCCTCTAACGCGGGCACAGGGCTGTGCCAGCGAGCTCTCTCAAGTATCACAGACCTGTGCACCGCAGCGCCTCCCTTCTTGTTGAGGAAGCTTTGTAGGGGTAAGGCATTAAGCTGGACTGTGAGAGCCTCAAAAAATGAGGACATTTTCTTACAGGCTTGAAAAACTTCAGTGCAAAGTTAAGAGTGCTTAGAAGATGACCCATGTGTTTTATACAGGAGATAGGTACCTTTCATTGGAATACTAAGTTAATGCAAAGAGATAAGATGTCTGGATGGGGTAACAAAAAAGATTTTCACATATTCTGAAAAACTGACAATGGACAGCTAACCCGAGCCAGCTCTCTTTGTCTTTTTCTCTGAAGCTTCTGTTACTTGACAACACCAGCAATAGGGTTGTGACCTAAACTGAGGTAGCCTGAGCCGACAGAGCAATTTCTCCTGTTCACATATGTAGTGATTCGTTTTCCAACATCAGCTCTAAAACGTGGGCATTTTTACTCCCAGGTTATCTTGAGGCCTTTAAACGAAATTGAAAATCCTACCTTAATTCTATACTGACAAACCTCATCATCTGAAACAGGTTGAGAAGTACAACAAATAGAAACACAATGTATCTCTGCTGTATGTGGCGGTATACCGGTCTTTTGTGCACAGCTTGTACTATCAGCCTTGCAGTGGGATTGTCCCCATTATAGCTCGCTTTCTAGATCCCACTGTGCACATACAAGAGACATAACAATGCAGAGATGATGTCAGCTGTGTCTAAAGCAAAAACTGCAACTTTCTGCCTATGTTGCAAGGGACCTAGACACAGAGAATCACGTTGCCTGCGCCATATAGCATGTTTTGACCTTCTATTTCATCTACTAAAAACAAGGTTGCATGAGAGCCTTCTGCTGAACGGTCCTCAAATGCCAGAAAAAAAGGATGCATTTTTAAAAATATGAAATGAAATTATGGTGCTAGTACACGAAATTTCGGTCCTTTAGAAATGCAAGCTGTGTTTCTCAAGTCAACACCTAACCGAAGACCAGATGATAACTTTGCATAGGATCTGATTTAACCTAGGAAAATGTTGCCATTTACATCAGTGGAACGTCACAGGTTTAACTAAGATTTGTATGCTCATTTCTATAAGGTCATCTGCAAGTGACTTCTGCCTCCCACTTCTCCTCCCTCGGCTAATTAATCTCCATCATCTATTTTGTCAAGGTGCATTTCCATATCCTTCTGAATCACAATGATACCTAGCACTCGGGGCAAAGTTTGCAGAGGATCACAATAAAAAAAGTCATGGAAGAGAGCCAGCTTTTTTGTAGCAAGATCGTGTCAAGTACACAGATTTCGTACCAGCTCCTGGTACGCTGCAAGCATGTGTTTGGGTTGTGTTTGTTTTAAATGGCCTTTCTTCTCAAGAAACTTCCACTCATATCACACAGACTCCTAGGTTTTGTCCAAATTCATCAATTTGTAAAAAAAAAAAAAAAAAAAAAAAAAAAAAAATGTGGGAGGGAAAAAAGACCTCTAAACAAAATCCTCTGTTAGTCACCTATAGATATCAAGGTTTATAAGGCAAGTTTAAAATAGTATATCTGAGATACTTCTCTCCAAGTTTCAAAATAAATGTTGATGATTAGTTGACTTAAGAAGTGAATGTTGTGGGGAAAACAAAACGCTACTCATCACTTCAGCAGTTTCCCAGTGTCTGTTCAGTCCATTCATCACGGGCTCTAAACATTTGATTCTTCTGTCAACTATACTCAAGAACAACTTTGTCACACTGAGAAAATCCAACTTCTTTATATTTTGGAAATATATTACTAGGCAACATGGAAGAAACCATGTATGTAGCTTCAACCACATTTTAATATACATTTTACCTAATGTATTAATGCACATTTTTGTTAGGTTCTTTTTTGTATTTTGCCCTGGCAATCTTTATTTTGCTACACCATCAGTATTGCAAAAATGCAGTAAAATACAGGGCCAGTAAGGTACAGAGCATGACTGTGGTCATCTAAGAGCTATGCTTTAGATCAAGCATCTAGGAAATTTTTTTGTACTTCTCAATGATTCTAGGAAGTCACTTAGAATAGGTATGGCTCAGTTTCCTAGAAACGAAGATGGAAAAATGAAGTGGAAAGCGTTTCAACTTATCTCACTTTCCAGTCAAAATCCAGCCTGGCGAGCATTGGATGAGCAAATCTTTATTTACTTGTGCTGTTGCTGAGTCTGCTCAGCCGTACTGCGTTCAGGCAGATGTGGGAAGACCATTTTCCCCAGCTGGTGACCAGTGTGACAGAAAGGTCTGACTGGAAGTGAAATCATAACCTGTCAAAAGACATCAACTACTCATACGTATTATTGGTTCCTTTGCTGCGTGAGTATAAGGAATCTCAGGAAATTCGCCTCTTTTATTCTCCTCATGAATCAGGCCAACAGCTACCCTCAAGTTACCGTGCCGTTTCCACCAGAGCACTAACGTGTTGTAGGTCTGTCCGTTTGATAAAGTCAGGCTTTACCGTTTTCACTTTTGCTACGGGCTGGGTGGTCTTTGCTGTCAATGATGTGGCCTGTTAAATCTCACTGGGGTTAGGATTTATCAGGAAGTCTGCGGTGGCTGGCCTGACAGCCTTTGTTTTCCAAACTGTTGATGCCTTCCATTGTGTTTTGTTTCAGACATTTAAATGAGAAGGGTCCTGAATGTTCCAAGTCCTTTTTTTCCTTTCAGGAAGAAAATGCATAAACGACACAAACGGCTTGTTTATGTTTCTTTCAGTAAATGTAACTGGGTAAAAATACTTTTGTTTGGCTTCCATCCCTCTCAACCAAAAGAATTTTAAAAGGTACCTCATAACTTGATGTCTAAACTACTTTGCTATATTTGTTATCTTTACCCTGTTACTTTGTGAAATGTTATATGTCTGTTTTAAAAACTGCTGCTGCTGCAGCCAGAGGTTCATCTTAATATTGTGTTATTATAGTTTTACACTGTATTTCTATGCTCGATTTCTATTTCTATGTACCGTATCTCAAAATGAAAACAAGCCCCCACCTTGGAGATATTTTACTGTGAGATGAATCTACTCAGTTAACCATTCTTTTTGTTTTATTTTGAATACTGTGCCTCCTGTTTGACGATGTTCTGTCCATGCAAACCACTTTCCATTTGTTTTTCTCTTTTTTTCTGGAGAGCAGCAGTGTTTGTGCATATTTTCAGGGTGAGCAGCATGCAATCGATATACGCAAAGTGCAGAGGAGAAAACCCTTTGGCTTCTAATAGCCTCTGTGTTAGGATTTGCATTCCCAACATTTTATAGGACTTGGCAGTTTTTAGGCTGACTTAATAGCCTTCTCTGCAGCTTAACTTCTGTCACCAGTGAATGATGAGCAAAGAAGATGCTTTTGAATACTGCATAATAATTTTATAATACTCTGCCAGGAAGAATTGCAATTGGCCTGGATTCTCTACTTTAGTGTCACAGTACAACTGTTCAGGTATCAGCTGGCATAAAACACTTTAAGGGTACTCAAAAATAGGCCTCACTCTTTTCCTACTTCTGTTTTCTATTACAAAGGACCAGCGCCGGATTTGGGGTTGTAGGCACTTGCTCTATCGTGGGGTTTGATTAAGGAAATGTCTTTTTTTCCTGTAGCACTGAGCACTAAAGCAATGTCCTTAAGGAGTCATAGTGCTGCTAATAAGCTGTCCTTTCCACATTAAAAAATGCAAATGTATTTTAGGACAATTTTTGGGTGCCTAATTTAGGAGTGAAGAAAGAGAACATCAAAGCTGAATAATAGGACCATTTCTTCATTACAGGGAGTTAGTGTCTAGCGTAGGGTTGAAAAGAAGATCCTGTCATTTGGATATTTTAAAAAACAGCCAGTTTATTATGCTCACAGTCGCTTACCTAAGTTTCCTAAAATCCTTTCAGTATTTTTGTATAATATAAATCTTAAAAGAAATCAATACCAAGAATAATGCAATTAGCAGTCTGCTGGAGACTTCATTCTCATTTTCAGTGTTTCCTCAGCAGGTGGCATTAGAGGTTTGTCAGATGTAGACACAAGCACAGTTTTGTTTTATTTTTTTTCTTTTTCCTGTTCTCCTTATTTTTTTCTCCATCACTGTTTTAAAAATAAAACATATCTGGTACCCACAAATGAGGTCAGAGCAGTCTTCACTTCACACTACCCTCCTGACATTATAAATGATGATGAGATCCTATTTTCCTAGGCATTGTACACACACAGGGCAAAATAGCCCTGCTTAGACGAGGTTTTGATCTAGGTAGCTAAGTATCATCTTTATTTTAAGTATGAGAATCTGTGGCATATTTTGCAAAATGCATGTCAGTTGGAAAAGAGCATGGCCAAGAGGCTCAGCCACAAGTTTGTCGTAACATCATGGTGCCAAACAAAACCCAGTCTTCTAAGGTACAGCTGCATTGTGCTTGAAGTGAATTTGATTTATATCATGTAGGTATTGGATTTATTTAAGAAAAAGGAACTTCTTTTCCTGCAGCTGGTGTTGCAGCGGCAGCTTTATGATTTCAAAATTCTCCCGATGAGCTCCTCTTTTTGTAATTAGACAATGCACCAGCACTTCATTTCTATGACCTCATGCCATGACCTGCTACTACCTCCTATTTTTCTCACTCTCTGGAATTCTTGGCTGCATCCCCAGACCAGCAGTTCAGGCCATGGCTGGAAAGTCAGCACCCCCATTCCTATTCGGGACCCTGCAAACGTGGGCCATCTCCCCCCCTCCCCGGCTACCAACTTGTGTTTTGGGGCTCAGTGATGGCTTCAGCTCCCGCTGGAGGCAGCCTTGGCCAAGGGCAGGAATTTATGCTGCATTTTTCCCAAGGAGCAATTTGCAGCAGTACCAGCCCCCTGGCTGCAAGCCCCCTGGGCAGCTGCAGCAGCCCACCAGGGGGCATCTGGCTCCAGTAACCACACTGACCTTGAGAGCGTAGCAAAACTCATCAGCACCTGCAGTGGGCTTCTGCATTTTAGGAACATGCACCGCGATGCCTAGGGCTCGCCCAGTGCATCCTAAAACACCATGCGGACTTGGCACTCGCCCGAGGTCTGGTGGGTGGGCAGGCAGGCTGCCCGCCACGTGTGCTGTGGGGCTCTCTGCTGGCTGCTCTTGAGCCACCGGCAGCTCCAGGGCTGCCAGACCACCAGCAGCATGGCTGGATCTGCTGCTACTGCTCCGGTCAACTGGAGTAGAAAAATGTATTAAAATGACAAAGAGAACATGCCCAGAGAGATGAAGGGTGGCCCCACTGTGAGGTACAGAAATGCCGCCGGCTCCATCTTAGCAGAGACTCAGAAAACCAGAGTGACTGGCTGATAGTCACGCAGCAAGCTTGGGATGGAGACGGGGCTCACAATCAGCTTATGTCCAGCCCCAAACAGCAGCCTTGGCCACTGAATCATAGGATCGTAGAATCATAGAATCCTAGGTTGGAAAGGACCTCAAGGATCATCTGGTCCAACCTTTCTAGGTAAGAGCACAGCCTAGACAAGGTGGCCCAGCACCCTGTCCAGCTGAGTCTTGAAAGTGTCCAATGTGGGGAGATTATTCCAATGGTTGACTGTTCTCACTGGGAAAAATTTCCCTCTCATGTCCAATTGGAATCTCCCCAAGAGCAACTTATGTCCATTCCCCCTTGTCCTCTCCATGTGACTCCTTGTAAAAAGGGAGTCTCCATCTTCCTTACAGCTACCCCTCAGGCACTGTTATGTGGTGATGAGATCCCCTCTAAGCCTCCTTTTTTCTAGGCTAAATAAAGAAGCAAAGCCTCCTCCAAAGCTCTCCAAGGCCAAGGACAACAGCATGGTGGCAGGGTCTGCCTGGATGATGAGAGTAAACCATGCAGCATTGGAGCAGTTCAAAATGTTCGCTTGCACTCAGCAACTCTTCTCACCCGAGAGCATGGCTGTGCAGAAATATTGCTACAGGGAAACACCTCTGACAAGTAATTGTGAATTAGGGTACACATTCAAAAAAACCCATTTCTGCACTGGCTGTCTGTCTTCTCCTGAAAGCGCCTGGAACATTTGGGGGCTTTTGTAGTAGGCCTAGTGTTAGAAGAGGTCTTTCTCCATGTTAAGCAGTACTATCAGATGTGTGCACAGAGAAAATGAGCTTAAACAATCCCCAAGACCTCTCCTTGCTACTTAGAAGGCAGGATGTTGTATTGCCTAAGTGCCTGCCTGTTTGACACTCACCCCAAAAGCAGGGAATGCAATGATTTCGAAGGATCTTTGTGACTTACTCAGGCCAGAATGACACAAAATACCAAAGCTTTGATGCTAATGGTCTGGAAGGGTCAGTGTAAATGTTCAATGCGGCTTTGTCCACTGAGATTGTAAAAGGCTGTGTCATAAGATTGGCTAGGAACTGTGTGCCTCATGCTATATTTGCTGCCCTCCTTTTCCTTTTCCTGGCCATCCAGCTCCTCTCCCTTTCATCTGCTTTTCAGGATGTGTTTGTTAAGCTCCCTCGGGCAAGCAGTGTGACTGCAAGTTTCTACAGCGCCTAGCATAAAATAAGCCCAGGAGGTTGGCCAGTGCATCATGCCCAAAGTAAGCACAGCTAATACTCGGGGTTTTTTAAGTGAATAATATTTCTTCATTACACAATGAAAAGCAGACCTCCTAAAAGCTTCAGTGCTTTTCCACGTGCCAAAGGCAGCGCATTTAGAAGGTGAAAATCCAACGTGCCTGCAGATTTCCACGGGTCATACCAGAGAAATAACTGGTATTTGTCCTGTTCTTACTTGCTGCTTTTTGGCTCAGACTCCGGTCATGCTTTCACTGGGGTGGATAGAGAAGAACTTCATTAAGAGCAAAATGTGTATGACTAAGGTAAGCGGTGCAAAAGTCTGGCCTGCTGCTTGTGAAGTAACCGCTATCACATCTCCTTGACAAACATTTTACCTGATGTCTGTTACCTCACTGTAGCGAAGCAAACCAGGGGTGATGTCCTCTCCTACAGATCAAAGTCAGTGGGAATTCCCTTTGAGCAAAAGGAGCAGCTGTTACCTGCGAGAGGCTGAGGGATCAGGTTTACCTGGAATTTCCCAAGACGAAACCCATAGCTGCTGGCAGGGATTTGTCAGCATGCGGCAGTCTGGCGTGCAGAACACGAACACGGCATGCAGAGTAGCGAGTGCTTTAACCTGAACGCTGCTGGGAGGAAAGTGGAGAAATCCCAGGCAGCGACGCCCCAGGATCTCTGCAGATGAGCACAAGGCAAGTGGGAATTACATCAGTATCAGGAAACAGAGACATCCTGCATGTCAAATGCAGAATTAATTCCCACAGCATGTCGTGGCTGCCAAAGTATACATGACTTCAGAAAGACTAAACCAGTTTGTGGAGGATGCATCCCAAAGAATAAAAGGAACAGAATGGTCTGGATACAGCTTATGCCTCTGGGCATCTCTACCACACTGATGGCCAGCAGTTAACACTGCTTACCAGGGAAAAGAGCACCCTAGAAAAGGCCTCATTTCCTACCCTCCTCCTCAGCCATCCACTACTTGCCACCCCTGCAGACAGCGCACCAGACTGACTCACTGAGCGGCCCCAGACAGATGCTCTCATACAGTATTTTCTGCCCCAAGATCCCAATAAAATATCCCCAGAATTCAGATAAAATGTATATAATCTGCATATAGCTTGCATCCCTCATTTAGAAAAGATTATGATATGAGCTTCCTACACCTTGCAAGCAAATACCTCAGAAAACCAAGCAAAACGTGCAGGTATTTCAGACACGATCACCGTGCTTACTGGCACCTACCACCTTCATTACCTCCCAGCTTCCAACCGACACCTGGAGGAAAGTGTTTTCAAAGACACTTTTGGGACCTGCCTAGTTCACCCAGCACATGAAATCTCCCTAATAGTTATTTAAAATATCCCATGGACCTGTGTAACCCAAAGAAAATACCTGAGATAAGGTCATATGGAAAGAAACATCTCACCTCTACCTTACGACAAAACTGTAATGCACATCCCTAACTGAGAATAAATCACAGCCCTCTACTTCTCCCTGCAAGGGTGCTTCCTTCAGCCAGTACTTACTGAGCTACAAACATCACGACTGCTTTCCTTATATTCTTTTAAGTGACATTTGTTGTGTTTATTATACAAGGTACTGCTGGTAATTTTTTTAAAATATTGCTTTAAAAGAATATATTTCTATAAATGGATAATAAAATTTTACCTTTCTAAATGTGATATCACTGGATTTTACAGGGTTTGATGTGAAATTTGCCCTGGGAAGAAGTTCTAAGTATAGCTATGCACTGCACAAGTTTCAGTCTAAAACCATCTCTCACAAAGCAAGGGGAGAGCCTACAAAGATTTCAAGGTGTGCAAGTGCTGTCAGCCTGCCCTCAGGTTTCAAGTTAGATTTGTACCTTGGTCCCTAGCAGAGCCTGTGTATGTAAAAAGCACAAGCACATGCAACTGCAGATGGCCCCCCCATCTCCGCTCATAGATATAGTTCTGATCATCTTCAGATATATTTTAAATGCTTACATAGACCTTTTTGCCCCTCCCATTCTCCTCCAGTGCCTCCAGATATTTTTCCACTGAAGTTTTCCAACAGCTTCTTCCTAGATAGGCTAGCCAGCTTTCCTGGCTTTTGTATTTCTTAGGGCTAAATTGTATCTGAAGTTTTCTGTATCAATCCTTCAGAAAAAAATGCAGACACTAACAAAACCCGGCACTTACAAATTAGACTTGTCATTATAATACTAGCTGATCACATAGTAAGTTTTGTTCTGTTTAATATCTTTAATATCTTTACCAATGATCTGGATGAGGGGATTGAGTAAGTTTGTTTACTCAGTAAGTTTGCAGACAACACCAAGTTGGGTGGGAGTGTTGATCTGCTGGAGGGTAGGAAGGCTCCACAGAGGGATCAGGACAGGCTGGATCAATGGGCCGAGGCCAACTGTATGAGGTTCAACAAGGCCAAGTGCTGGGTCCTGCACTTTGGTCACAACAACCCTACGCAGCGCTACAGGCGTGGGGAAGAGTGGCTGGAAAGCTGCCTGGTGGAAAAAGACCTGGGGGTGCTGGTTGACAGCCGGCTGAATATGAGCCAGCAGTGTGCCCAGGTGGCCAAGAGGGCCAATGGCATCCTGGCCTGTATCAGGAATGGTGTGGCCAGCAGGAGCAGGGCAGTGATCGTGCCCCTGTACTTGGCACTGGTGAGGCTGCACCTCAATACTGTGTGTGGTTTTGGGCCCTTCAGTACAAGAAAGGCATGGAGGTGCTGGAACATGTCCAGAGAAGGGCAACGAAGCTGATGAGGAGTCTGGAGCACAAGTCTTATGAGGAGCAGCTGAGGGAACTGGGCTTGTTCAGCCTGGAGAAGGGCTAGGGGGGAGAGGGCTAGAAGAGGCTGAGAGGGGACCTTATCGCCCTCTACAACGACCTGAAAGGAGGTTGTAGCGAGGTGGGTGTTGGTCTCTTCTCCCAGGTAACAAGTGATAGGACAAGAGGAAATGGCCTCAATTTGCACCAGGGGAGGTTTAGATTGGACATGAGGAAAAAAAATTTCACTGAAAGGGTTGTCAAGTGCTGGGACGGGCTGGCCAGGGAAGTGGTTGAGCCCCCATCCCTGGAGGTATTTAAAAGATGGGTAGATGAGGTGCTCAGGGACACGGTTTACTGGTGGCCTTGGCAGTGCTAGGTTAATGGCTGGACTTGATGATCTTAAAGGTCTTTTCCAACCTAAACAATTCTATGATTCTATTCCATGATTCTAAGCAATCCTTCATCTTAATGAACAGCGCTAGATATATTGCTATATAATACATTTAACATAAACCACAAATAGATAATATCATTTTGATGAAGAAACAGAATAGCTATTTTTCCTAGCACCAAGTATGAGCAGGAGTGTTTGTCAGTCTGTTTGGTGTGAGACTATGTGCCAGAAGTTCACTGGGAATATTTACACTTTCACATATATTCTATTTTTCATTATTTGGGCGCTGAAACCATCTCAAAATTAGTTTGTGCAGACCCCTGTCAAAGCTTACTAGTCCAGTTTCGTGTTATTTGAGACAATGATTCAGCAGTAATGGCTTAAAAAGCTTTTTTTGCATACACAAAAATCAGTTCCTTGCCGCTGCCAGGCTAAACAAACTGTGGCCTCTTTCCAGAAAAAGAGAAAGGAACTCCTTATTTGAACCCAAGATGTTGTTGTAAGTTTATCTTAATGAGGTGGCTACAGTCTTCAGCACTCGTTTTTTTAATTATTTGGAGGAATCCTCTCGGACCCAGTGGAATGGCATAGTAGGATATTAATCTGGGCTAGAAAAATCCAATTATCAGGAACAAGCGGGCAGCTTTTCTAAACAACATCCATTACATTCTGCAGGATCCCAGTTTTAATTAAAACAAACAAAGCTCTGGTGTTCTGGGTACAAAGGAGGACTCCAAACTTTCCAGTCCAGTTCAGGCTCAGCTGCCAGTTCTGTCTTCCTTTGGCTTTATCTATATTCAAAGTCATACCAATTTAACTCCCAAGCAGTTTTTAATCACAACTAATGAAATAGATGCTAACCACTGCAGAAATGCCCTTAATTTGATTTAAATAAGGTTTATATCAGCCTAGTTAATTGAGTTTATCGCCACCTTCAACTGGTATATGTAACATTTAAAACTGAATAAAGAGTGACTTCAGATTATATGACTAAATTTAAATTATACAGCCAACCAGCATAATTTTGAAGGTAAATGTTACCTATGTTAGGGAAACCCAGTTTTGGGAGAGGGCTTAGGCACCCACAATCCCCATGGAAAGACCCAAAGGAGAACTCCACAAATCACCAGCTTGGGGCTGGGGAACACTGGGGCACAGGTTTGCACCGAGAGCCGCTCCTTGCACTGTGAAACCATGGTTGGACAGGAATTTCATGTGCTGTTAATGTACTCAGGATGACATTTTGGTGAGCAACCTGTATTGGTGAGTATCAATGGGCAACGGTGAGCATTCTGTATTAAATAGACTGGATAAAATATTAAATGAAACTGGTGTGCCATGACAGCATAGCTGCAAAGGCAGTTGTTTTCAAAAGCTGACAGGCATTTCTGTTTTAAATACCAGAAATAAAAAAGAAGATACGTGCATGTTCAATTACACCCAGCCCTAAGGAGATATGGTCCCTACCCAAAGGAGCAGGGGTTCTAAATAAACAAATTGCATAAGGCAAAATTCAGTGGTTTATAAAAGAATAGCTCATGAGTGATGAACTGGCCCTACTGGTGACAGGATATTGGCAGGATATTCTGGTAGATTCTTCTGCTAAAATAGCAAAATAATTTCCTTATCCCGGGTGCAAGCAAATCCCATATTTTGAGATCTTAAACTAAATGGCTTGTTCTTTCACAACTTGTTGATAATATATCATCCAACTCAGCTAAACAGACCCAGCCACAAGCGAAGAGAGACCTTTTTAATAAGGAAGTCTATTTAAAAAGAATGTGGGTCATGAAAACCTAATCTGTTTTTAAAGAAAATTATAATCTGATATTAAAAAGGTCCTTGCCTGTTCAACCACAAAGCAATCCCAAATGTTTTTGCCTGTATTTGGAATTCCCCCTTTATCAGTGACTCTACACACTCCTTTAAAAAACCCATTGTCGTTGTAGCCAAGACACTATTTGTTATTTTAAGAATCCAGCAAATAGGACAAAAATACTACTGCAATATATTAAAACAGCAGATAATTGTGGTGAAAGAAGCTACACAAATGAACAGCAGAGGGGTTGCATTTAGCGAATCCAGTGTGTCCAGAGACTGCACCACCACTCACAGCAGCTCAGCAGTACGGCCCCTCCATACCCCAGGTCACAGGTGAAGCAGCTCCTGGTTTATTTTGGGGGTCTGATCACTGATTACCCATGTTGCATGTGTTTTCATTTGCTGCTGGGCTTCAGACGAGGGCAAGACAGCTAGTTCCATTGGTGACAGAGCCCAAACATTACTCTCTGGAGACCAGTAACAGTGCATATTAGTTAGGTAACTAATTAGTTAGCTAGCTAACTATATTAATTAGTAGCTGCTTAAAGACACCCTTCAGACTCGGCTCTTCCCAGGCTGAAAAGAGCACACTGCTTCCTATGTTCCTCATGCCAAGGGGAGGGTGGCCCAAGCTCTACATCTCAAGATGGGGCACTTCTTTATGGAACTCCTAATTCCTCCACAGTAACTGGAAGCTGCATTTACCATTCCTCTTTCTTTGTAGTATTAAACCTTGACTTGATTGGGAAGTGTAAATGTCACGGGTGAGATGTGAGCTGGTGTCAGCTGGAACAGCCCCACTGAAGACAGGGCAGCTCTGCTGGTGTACATTAGCTGGGCATCTGACCGAGCTGTCTTTTCAGGTTCATAGCATCCTCAGCTGGAGAAAAGAAATCTTGCTTCACCCTTTATTTTCTTTCTCTTTTCTCTCTTTCTCCCCTCTCTCTTTTCCTTTTCTCTCCTCTCTTTCTTTCTCTCTTCACGACTCATCACTTGGGTGTTTTTTTGACTTCTGCTATGGCACTGCAGGAATTACCATTGCAAATAAGAACAGTCTATTAAGTCCACTCCCCTTTCTTGACAGCTTTCAATACCAGGTGTTTCAGAGGACAACATAGGAGATGTGCTCGGCAGTTCCCACCACGCTGCAGAGTTGTGAATGCAGTGAAGTGAGAGGACACAGACCCCTTATACACAGATAGATTATTGCAGCTCTCTGTAATACGTATTTTTATTACGTAGGTGCCTGATTTGCTTTTGGATTTTACTTGTTCTGTCTGTTAACTCCATTCTTAGAGTTCTTCACCAAACTAAGATTCATTTTAGTATTTCCTGTACATACACACGCACTGCAAAAGTAATGAACAAATGAATATCTTTAAATACCTTCGTGTCATTATTCTTTCAGGAAAAGATGCTGAACTGATCTCTAAACTATACTTTGCTGCATGTGTCTGTAGTATTTCACCTTGAATACACCTTCTCTTCAAACTCCACGTAATATTGTCATCTCTAATCTTACCTCAGATGAAAAGCTCTTAATTTCCCTTACTATTTTCATTACTCTTTTTTTCCATCTGTCTTATGTTTTAATTGAGATTCTTGTTATTGAACTCCCTATCCCCAACCCTCTTCCTGGATTTTTCCTGTTGTATTTTTGAAAAGTCCTGAAATAAAAGGCTCTGAAATACCTAATTACATGAAAGCAAGGATAATGCAGAGGCTATTACACTCTGGCGTGATTTACCTAGCTTGGAGAAGTTAGCGTTTTCTGAGAATACACTTTGAAGCGGTTAAGTTTCATGGGAAAACTGAAATAACTTAATTACATTGGAGTACGACACCATGTTGCCACCCTTACCATCATATTTAATAGCACACTGAGGTGTTGCATCACTTTTAGATCTGAGCAATTTTTTTAACGTCTTGTTTACAAAAAAATGCAATCTCAAGTCCAACAGTCTGGAGAAGATTTGAGAACACTGATTACATCTGGGAAACATTTTAGAAAATTTGTTTTCCAAAGAAAACTCGGAAGCTGAATTTGACTAAATTATCTTTAAAAAGTAAGAGGTGTTGAACCAATATATTTCATTCCCAGTGAAGGCAATAGTGATTTCTTCTTTTTTCCCCAGCCAAAGAATTTAGACACCAGTCATTCACACATTTCTAGTCTCTTTTCTCCAGTCTAGTAAACACTTATTTAAGGAAAACTACATTAAGACAACAAAAAGCAAGTGAGTAGTTCCTAGACTATGGACTGCAGATGATTCAGGAGGACATGGAAAGTGGTCCTCACCTTCTGCTTTTAGATACATCTTTGTAGGGTGACAGTGGCCATTGATCCAAAAAACCCTTGAGAAGTACTGAGTCCTCCCAAAATGCCTATTTCACCAAAGGGAGAAGTTTTCATCCCAGCATTATCACCAGGGTGCTCCTTGCTCTTCTCAGGCTCGCATGACTTTCCCAGTAACCGGAAAGCTCACCATAAGGATAATGAAGGATCACCATGCCCACCTGAAGAGTTAGACTGAGTGATCTCCTGGGAAAGGGACAACCTATGTCTGCACCTTTTTATCCTAGGAAGGCAGTACTATTTTTCACTGTTTCACTGACGATGATGATTCCTATTACTGTTATTACTATTATGTCATTCACATTATACCCACACTTTAGGTCTGCTGCAGGGGAAAGAGCCCACAGGAGGGGAGCCAACACAAGAGAAAAGCCAAAGTCTCTCCCTGCCCCTTGTGGGCGCGGGCTGCCCAGGGCGGGCACGTTGCAGGGACTCAGACAGTGCCTGCTCCTAAGCTTGCACCCAAATTTCAGGGAAGCCCCAGATCTTCCCTCCACAAGGGCTTTGTTTTGGAGGCAGGTCTGAGGGTTCCTCGGCTGCAGGAACCCAGACAGTAAGGCTGGCTAATGCGCAGGCAGTATATTTAATTTCCCATGGGAGTGTTGCTGCTGAGGGAGCATTGCACGGGCAGATATGGCAGAGCTATTGCCAAGGCTTATTTCATTTAATTGCAGTGCCTCGTTACTGACAAACATCCATTCCAGTTCATGAAAGGTGTAGGCTATTTTATAGAGTGCCTTATGGCTCCCATTTATGTTCTCCCGAGTTTGGTCTCGCTAGGTATTTGAACTGGATGCCATCAGACACCAACAAATGCTTATTATGTATAACGAAGAAGGAAGGCCAAGCAGGAGGCGGGAAATTTCTGAAACAGCTCCTTAGCTGAAACTTGAACTAAACACGAAATCTGAAACAGTAACATGTGCAAGGTGTGTATATATATATATATATATGTACGTATATATATGTATAACCCCCTCCCCCATATATATATATGGATAGATTCAATAATTAAACTTAATTTCTTTTTACAACTGACTACATCAAAGCTGAGTTTTGTTAAAACACCGGCTTGCGAGGCCACTGGGTGCTCACAGTGGTCTATTTCTTCGTCAAGTGCCGCTTCCCACAGAAGGATCGTGCCACTGGGTAGAACTTAAAAATTAGGAGTGGGAGAACTCTTCCAAGGAGCACACTGTCACGGCTCTTACTGCATGGTCCCCCGTGGGGAACAGGGATGATGGACTCCACTGCCGCGCTGGCATACGACCATTGAAGTACGGTTGCGCAGTTAACAGTGTCATTGTTCAAAACCGTTTTGGAGTAAAATGTGTACCTGTAATTTTGCAACTTTACCCTTCCTTACAGGCCTCCTGGGGCAATGACAAGCCCACGTTTATGACTATCAGCCTGTCCCCAGCCACGCTCAAAAACTGTGCTCATGCTCCCAAGACCGCAGCAGTGCCAAGCTGACCGAAGCTCCTAAGGATGACAAACCCTGGTCCGCCACGCGTCAGATTTCCTGCCTCTTCTGCTTAACGTGATGGAGGTAAAAAAAAAGCATGCACTGCAGGGCAGTAAAGAAAAAAAATCCACAGGTACGGCCAACTTGTATCCTACAGGTGACACAAGAAGGTCATATGTCAGAAATACTATTAGTAGAGAGAAAAATAAATATTGGAAGGAGCGTTTGGATTTAATGAAACATCATTAAAAGCAGAAGACTGGAGTACTAGCAGCAATGCTATGAGTCTCCCTAGCAAATTGCCTGTGTGTGCATACAGTGACCTAACGAAGTAGCCCATATGTTTTAACGTCGTTAGCAGAAGCGGGCAATGTAATCTAGGGAACAGGGTTAAGCTGAATGGGGAGAGGAGAAAAGGTTTCGTACAAGTCCGGATTTCAGGAGAGCATTTGGTATGTCACGTGAACCTTACTGAAGGCTGTATGTGAACTGGCTTGAGTATATATATACAGCACGGTAGGTTAAAACTAGCTGAAAGTGGCCAGGCAGAGCGTTTCACAGACCTAGCAGGACAGACCCAGCAAGGCTGGGAGAGAGAGGAGGAAGCAGCGAGTGGGCAGGAGCCGGCACTGCCCACAGCCACGCGTGAGTGCCGCCGCGCTGCGCCTGGCTTGGGTGCAAACACCCACCTCTGCTGGGGAGGGGACACCACAGCGTCTGGGAGAGACCCGGCTGCCTTAGGAAAGCAAGAGACCGATCCTGATCAGAGTGGATAGAATGAGTGGAGCCTCGCTGGTGTCAGTAAACACAGCTGAAATTGGGGAGAGGAGGTGATGAGAAGGAGTCCTGAGCTACCAAGTCCCCCGGAGCCCTTCCACAACAGCTTATTCCCACTCGTGTGCTTGGGAAAGCCCTGAGCCCCGTGCCACTGCTCCCTCTGCCCTGGGGCAGAGGAATGGGAAAGCTGTTTCCTTGTTCGGACCTGGACTGTAAGACAGAGTCTCAGCCGCTGTGTCACCAGCATGGAAATGTGAGAACGACCTCTGCTTCCAGCGCACGGAGGAGCTCTGCAATTCCTGGTATCGCTCTTCTGCAGATGTTTCATGGCACATACCTCATGGACTATCTCACGGTGGCTGTAAAATGCTGACTTACCCAACGGCAACGAGTGCCTTTCTTCTCACGCACCTTTAGTGTCCTGACAGCCCACCTTGTGCCATGTCTTCAGGTTCTCTCCAGTTATGAGGTGGGCCTCCAGCTGACATCAGCTCACCCTCGTGTGTCATCCCACCGGGAGCGTGTAACCGGCAGCTGCCTCAGCCGCAACACCTGAAGTGAAAAGGGGTGAGTTTCTCAGGTGGCAGCTGAGGGAGGGAGGGATTAAGCAAGTTGCCGAGACAAAAACCACATCAGCGCCCTCAACGCGGCTCCTGCCGGGCTGGCCCTGGGCCAAGGCTTGGCTCCCATGGCCGGCTTTCCTCCTCTCGCTCCCCAGACTCGCTGCCTGCACAAGCGCCCAATATCCCCCCAGCCAAAGGAAGCGACGCTCCATTTTCCATAGCGGAGGCAATACTCCTGCGGGGGCGGGGGCCAGCCATTAGAGAAGTGCCTTTAGGGCCCACATTGACTTGGGGAAGCAGAAGTGACCCAGGGGCCAGGCAGTGCTGCAGGACCAGGATGCCAAAGCTGAGCCTTTGAAGAGGGACGCGGTGTGTGCAGAGGGGAGTGCACAGAACGCAGGTAGGTGCCATCGTGCTAGCGGCTATTTCAAAGCTTTCAAAAGACTGAAAATATCCCACATTTTGTGTTCCTTATCGCCACTGTCACCATGTTGGCAAAATCAGGCTTTCACTCATGACTCGCCTCGGGATGCAGGGGCTCTGGGAAGAATTTACTCAGGGTAAATTTATAGGATGGGTGGGAACTGAGCTAGGTTACAAAAAATGTCTTTGCCTGCTGCTGTGCACTTGTGAAAAATGATTGCCCTGAGATCAGTGGGAGCAACACCAAAACCAGGTATTCAAACACCAAAAGGCAGACCCCTCTCAAAAGCACACCCACTCGTGTGTGTGCACCGGTGTGTGTGACCATGTAAAATAAATGGCGACGTTTGGATTTTGCTTTTGCAGGGAAGCCACTGAGGCATTTCAGGGATCATTTTGTGTCTCAGTCTTAGTTCTACAGAGGTGCAGGTGTGACCATGAACCCACCTGGGCAGCTGTCCTCCTTCCCTAGCCCCTGGCACAGGGATGGGGCTACTCCCCTCTCCTTTAGCTTTTTAAAGCATCTCTCTAGTCATGCCGCTCCCTCTTCCCCACTCTCCTCTTGTCTTTTTACCCCATCTCTTCTCTTCCTTCTTATAACTGACCTACCTTTTCCTCTCATCCAGCCCCATCTTTCCTCTCCCTTTCCTCACGCTGCCTCCTTGCTCCACAGTCTCCTCTCCCATCTCTGCTCCCAAATACCGCTGCCAGCCTCAGCCCACGCTGGGAGTGAAGGACTGGGGTCAGGCTGCCGATGCTGAGTTGGGCCATGCGCCACTATCCTAAGACTGCTGCCATCCCACTGCCAGCGCTGGTGGCACCAACTGCTGCGCTGGGGAAATGGCAGCACCAAAATCCCGCATCGCCCACAGCCACACCTCTCCCAAGCCCAAGGCGGAGAGCAGAAAACACCTTGTTATTGCTACCAGCCCACAGCATAACCGCAGCTGCGTGCTTGTTTCTCAAAATAAATAGGAAAGGCTGTCCAAGCCCTAAGGCTCATCGCTGGTGGTCCAGGGTATCAGGGAAGGTGCTGCCGAGTTCCCGAGCACTTCACGGTTTGTGGCAGTGGTAGATGAATTTTATGTCAGCTGCCCCAAGGCACGGGGTCCAGCTGGAGACAGGTCCCTTTCCTTTTATCCTGGGGGACCTGAGGCATAAAGAAGGGCGCTGGCAGGAGTCGGAGCTCCTCTCCGGCAGCACCAGGGAGTGACCCTGCCCCATGTCTGCCGGCAGCATCGCCCTGCAGCCGGCAGGCACCCACCCAGGGGTTTCACCCTGGCAGCTGGTGCACTTGTTTCCTGAAAGTCAGAGGTGGGTGTTCGCCTCCCCCCTCTCCTGGTTTGGCGGCAAACCTTGGGATGGGCTCTGCCCTGGCGAACCCGTCGCTTGCAGTCAGCAAAAAGCATCTGGCTACATAAACGAGGCGCCCCACTCTCCGAGTCATTAGCACCACTGGCTTTAGGAGCTGAGTAAGCCGTTAGTTTCTCCCAGAAATATCACTTTCCCTTGGCAGCTTTCCAGGGTATCGTTGCCAAAGCCTTTCTGGATGGTACAGGTAACACCCTTTCTCTTTTATCTTCATTTTAATTCCCAGGCCAAGCTGCAAGCCAGGGATGGCTCCCTGGGTGTGATACCACTGTCAGCAGGACCAAAGCTTTCACTGACTCTCTTTCCTCCCCCAAAGCCTAGCTCTAATCCTCAGCAAAAACCTTTAGTCCAATTTACAGCATATTTTCTCATCCCTAAACAGCTGAAACATCAAGTGCTTCTGCAAATCTCACACCATTACAAACCAATGATACATAATGAAATAACAGTGCCAGCTTACGGGAAACAGGCCCCAAGAGCACAAACCCATTTTTTCCTCAAGGTTGTTTGTCCTCTTCACTGATGGGGCAGGTTTTAAGAATCCCAGTCCTTTTTTTAAAAATCACACATAAAAATACGGGAAAGCACAGGCAAAACCTATAGTGCTGTGTTAAGAGGGCACATTCTTAATGGTCTTGAAATGCTGATATTATTTTTTTTAATTAATGCCCCCAAACAATTCTTCAGCTTGTCTGAAGATAAGACAGGCACAATGGGAGAACTTGATTCATTTTCTTGTTCCATATTTGAGCAGTATTTGACAATTTGACTTCCTAAATCCTTTCCTTCACTCATCACAATCCTCCCCCTTTCCAGTTCTTCCCATTAACGCTTTCTTGTAACAGCTCAGGACTGACTCTGGCTTTTGAAACCAAAGGCAGGAGTCTTATGATGAGGCATTTACCAGTAAGTGAGAAAAGAAATACTGCCTGCCTGCCTGCCTCCAAATACTCCTTCTAAGGAAACATGCCTGTTTCCCAGCTAAATGAGACCACAGTGATGTGTGGGCCAAACTACATGGTTTCCACTACAGTCCGTGGGAATTAATTTTCCCAAATATCTTCACTAGTCCTGGTTCTGTGATAACTGAGTTTCATTTCATTTTCATGGATCTGAGGATTTGCCTCAAGTGACTTGCAAAAGATTGCAAAATAAACTCATGCAGTGTAAAAAGGTGGTGGAAAATACCCGTATTCTAAGTCCAGTTCTCTACATGAATTTTCATCTCATGTATCAGCCCAAACCTGCCATAAGAGTTTGTTACATAAATGACATTTAAGAGCATAAGCATTAACGGGAAAGTTAGAGTCATGCTAGAGTACTGCAGCTCCAGTCAGCCCATTCACTTTCTCACCAAAAGAACCTAAAGCATATTTTAAACAGACATGTCACTGCTTCCTCACATCACATATTTAATTAGAACAGATAAATTAAATTACTTCCTTTGCCTGTACGGCATAAAACCCCTGTATAATTACAGAAGAGAAGGCCATCCTGCAGGCCATTTTGTGGCATTATAACTGTGCTGATTCACCTGATCTTGAGCCAAGCTCTACTTTAATCTTTTGAGTCTTGTTTTAGTTTGAGGAACAGCCAAACACACCCAGTTGAGCAGTATAGATCAGGTTTCCCACTATTCAGTAAAAAAGGGAAATAAAGATTATGTTACTTTTCTGACATAGGATTTTTTTTTTTCAATAGTAAACTATTGTGATCCATAAGATCCATAAGGGTTTAATGAAAAAGGAGAAGAGGGGAGGGAAGATTGCTAGGCAATTTCTTTTATGCATTTTATTAGTTAACAGGCAAGGAAATTTTCTTTGGGTCAGGGAACGCTGTTGCTCTAGTAGCCACAGAGTGTCCTTATAGCCAAAAAAAAAAAGCGGTCCTGATCTACAGTGATACAGATAATAATGATAGTAGAATGAGCACAATGGTGATGATGATGATGATGATGATGATGATATGACTGCAAACATTGTCCCAACCAGTACTGAGCAGCAGACTTGATGTGGGTTGCAAGTGTCCGTCACAAATCCAGACACAATACCCGCAGAGCCTGGGTGACGGTGTAGCAGGCTTTCTGGTACAGCATGGGCTGTGGACTCTTGGTCAGCAGCTGAGATCTTTGGTCTGTCCCTGGCAGAAACAGCCAGCTTTTGTGTGGGGACTCCGAGTGCTGGAGACTTTCTCACCTCCTGCCATTTCAGCAACGAATTGCGCCCAGTGCTAAACTTGGATGAAACTAAATCTTGTTCTGCCTTTATCTGTGAGATTAAAGAGCCCCATGGGTTCAGGTATCCTCCCCTTCGTGTACACACTCAGACTCTGATTGAATTACCTCTTGACTTTCTCTGCAATTAGTTAAATGAACTGTGCCCATCAGCCTCCTGCTCCCCAAACCACAGCTCCTCTTTGGAGCTGCCCCAGTCCCAGGGCAGACACTGCCCTCCTGTCCCATCCTGCACTCCTGGCGCTGGGGTGCTCAGCACCCTGTAGCCCCCATGGGTGTCTCCTTGGGCACGGGCACCCCTGATATGGACACCCTTCAGTACAAGCCTCCTGAGCACCCACAGAAGTGATACAGACCCCCTGCTCCAGGCTTTCATGCTACCTGGTTGCTATCACACCAAAGGAGCCACAGCGCACTTCACTGCCTGTGGCCTCCCTTAGCTGTTAATTCCTATTCCTCTGATTTTTTGTGCCACCTGCAGTTGCGTCTTCAGTCAGCCAGCAGTTTGTGTTTCTTCGATATCACTGGTGAATTCCAGCCAGCCTTTTCATGGGACTCATTCCCCGTGAAATGCAGTTTACCAAAATCCCCTGTGGGCTGGTAATTCCTCACTAACACTTTGCGATCCCTTCAGGCCAGTTAATTCAGCAGATGACTTCTTGACTACTGTCTTTTAGGCACTGACTGCAATAGGAACAGAGTCAATCCCCCAGGGCCCAAGTGTACCTCTGATTTCTTAAGAGCAGGCTTCCTTTAACCAAAAACCTTTTTTTTCTTTTAATTGGAAATTGAATCTTGGAATCCAGTCTTTAACTGGAAATCTTCTTCAGCAGAAGACAGCGTACATGTGAGTGCCATGGGGTTGGCAGGTTCCCACTATACTTGGGTGGACCAGCCTCATGGATGTCCTTGCTGTGGGTCCTGCAAAGAAGTCTGGGGTGGCCTGGGGGTAACCAGCCCCTATGGGGCAGGGTAGGCAGGCCCAGGTGCTTTAGAGGGAAGCCACATCAGCCTTTGCATGCAGTCTTTTTATCTATTTTCTGTAACTCTTACATCCAGAAACTATCCCGAGTCTTCAAAGGATCAGTCCTTATGGTTTTGCTTTTTACTTTAATAAAGTTCACAGAAAAATATTTTTTTTCTTTGTCAGGCACAAATCTCAAACCTAGCAGAAAGGCAGATAGACCTTCCATGAAATTCAGAAGGAAATCCTGGTTGAACGAAACCAATCAGAACTATCAAAATGAATAATCAACAAGAAAGCATTTGTATTTATGGATACAATTGCTTTTCCCTGCCTAAAGGAAGGGACAGAGTAGAAATTACTGAAATTCATTAAATCTTCATCTTACCCTGTATATTCAGTGGCGAACACTGAGGAATTGCAGTCTCAATTTATGCCAGAGGACTGTTTAGCTTCCAGTCTCACTCACGGGACCAAGTTAAGCACTGACTTTCTAGTCAACGTAGTCACTTCTACCTGCTAGCATTTTAGAGGTCCGGTGAAGAAAGTAAAATATGGCTGCCCCAGGAGATGGAGCTGAACATAATGGACCTTATCCTGCAATTTCAGAACTGGCAAGTGATGAAGGCTCCCTTTGCTTCTGCTAAAGCCTGGCTAACCACACAATTATACTGTAGCATAGTGATGGAGGATGCAGTGTACAAAGAATGAATACATAGCAAACATGAGAGTATTTGGTGATAGTGCTATAACTGGTAGATGAAGGAAGGCAACAAGAAGCCATTAGCAAACCAGAAGCTCTTTGCAGCGCACAGATAGATGCCTCTCAGTCCTGGGAGCAAGAGGACAGTGAGTGGTGAATGAATAACCATTTGGTTACTTAAACCCCACATTTCTGCAAGTTACACACCTGAAGACCTGCAGTCACTATCCTCATTTCCTCACCAGTGACAAGAACAACTTTCTCCTCTGCCCATAACCTTAGTTTGAGATATAAAGTCACAACCATTTCAGTGTTCCTAAACCTATAATGAATGAAAAGCAAACATCACAGACAGGAATACATCCTGTAATGCCTGGTGGTTGAAGAGATAAAGAAATCACTTTCTTTGCCAGTATCCCGTGCATGTCGGAACTTAGTAATAAGATGTTTTGATCTACCAGCCTGCTATGTTGACATACTGAAACAAAAAGTACTTCCACTCAGCCAAAACCACAATCTTGGCAGTCTACATCCTGAAAGACAACAAAGATGCAGTCTAAAAACTTGGCAACTGTCCTGGCACGCTACACCTTGGGCTTAGCAAGTCAGTCACGCTATGCCGGCTCTGGTTTTACCATAATGCAGTAACACATTGGGAAATTCTGGAGTTTTGGTCCTCAACACATCATCTCTGCTGGCTTTCAGAAGCTGCTTCAGAAGCAAGGTAAATTGCTGAGCTAGGAAGTCATGCTCCTTCCTGCTATCCATTCCTGGTGAATGAAAGGTGTTCAATGGAGAAAAATATTTAGTGCTTACTTTAACTCCCTTTCTCTTATTCGCCTATTTGCTATGGTAGGTGTTTTATAAGACCTGAATAATTGCACCATGGATATAACACTTGCACACCTCTTTTTAAACATTAACCAACAAATTAAGATATCAGATATCAGCCAGGTTCCTGGAGGCAGATTAAACAGAGGTCTCTACACTTGGTGAAAAGACACTGCACTAGCATGTTTCTAGTGGGATGCTAGGCTGGAGGAGAGCAAAAGAGAGAAAATGGGGAAAACTTTGGGGTTTTAGGAGGGGTTTGGGCAATTTCCAAACAGGAAGCAGTCATCAAATATTATTTCTTATGGATGGACTGTGATACCCAAATTAAAAAGTCATTGTGCTAATTGCATAGAAGGGGAACTAGTCACCTCTCAGTTTAGCTTTATTAGTTTTAACACAATGCTGAAAGCACCAGAGCTACGTTAATCTGTGCCACTTCAGGATCTGGCCTTATTCCGCAGAATGATGGCTGTGAAAACATTAAATCAACTTTTGAGGGCTTAAGAAAATATAAAGAATCTACTGTAAAACCCTTACAACACAATGAATCTCACCTTTCTGGGCTGAAGCCAGTGCATAAACAGTGTACTGTGCCAAAGAAATGGTGCTGGTTAATACTGGTAGATGCAAAAATAGGTTGTTTCACTGCAGATGCAAAAAAAAAAAAAAAAAAAAAAAAAAAAAAAAAGGCAAAACAGCAGAAATGTTCTGAAGAGCACAGGCAGTAGGCACGTGGATAGGTACAGTACATCAGTGAGAAGCTGTAGGGTTTCTGCACAGTGAAGTCGTATGTCACAGAGTTATCTGAAAGCAACAAACATGCAAGAGAAAGAGAGACTTCGCGGATGGATTAAGGCTGTTAAAAGTTAAGGAATAACAATGGGAATAATGTGGTGGTTATAAAGATGCTTGTCTTCTCTTCTCACAGTCTTTTCTCCCACACCCAACATAGACCCAAACCTTCAGCTCCTCACTTGAAAATTGGGATCAGTCAGCCACAGTTTTTTTCATCTGTTTTTCCCTTTGAAAACCAAGATTTTGCTCCTAACTTAAGAAGATAGTACTGCAGATATTTTCTCTTTTCAGTGACACTTCAGAGGGAAACACTGGCACCACTGAAGACAGGAGGCAGGGAGAGTGCCTGTTGGCAGTAGATCAAACATTGTGCCTGTGTTCTGCAAGGACTTGGCAAACAGTGAACCAGCGATCCTACCCTCAATACCAGCAGGAGTTGTCAAACAAGCGACTATACAATCAGTTTGCAAATACTCAGAAGACATCAACAAGACTAAGAATGATCAGCATGGGTATCTGAAGAACAGAGCCTCTGGCTTGGTGGATAAGTTGGAAGCATTAGATGCAGATACTTCTTGACTTCAGTAAGGTTTTTAGTAGCATCACATGATGCAAAAGCAAATTAATGGATATTGGTATAAACATAATGTGTCCAGATGGTTGAAAAAAGCACTTCTCAGGAGTCTACCTTTATGTGTGCTCCTGCAAGGGCCTTTCCTGAGCAGAGTTGTAATCAATATTCCAGTTGAATAGCTTAGAGGATAGAGGAGAGTGGGCTGAAAGGTGACACACCATGATGGAAGGTTTTTAAAGCATTTTGGAGAATGAGACTAGAATTCAAACTGAATGTGAGGAATCACAAAGAGCAAAACCCACACAAGGATGACACTCAGTAACGACAGTGCACAGTGCGACACTCGGGAAAGAAAAATCAAATGCACAAGTGCTTAGTCAAAAAGGGAGGCTGGGGCTGAGGCTGATTCTAAGCTGAATATGAAGAAATAATTTAATGCTGCTAATTCATCTCAGCTGTACTAATGGCAGCATCATACATATCTCACAGGAGATAATGATAGCTTTCCTCTCTTTGCTGGAAAAGACCTCAAATGCCACGTAGTGTTTGGTGGTAAAAGACATGGAGAAACTGGAGGGAGACAGAATCTGGACTGTAAGGTGTTGAAGTATTGGCTATGAGAGACGTTTGGCCTTGCTTACCCTAGACGCAGGCAGGTTTGGGGAGGGCAGTTAGATAGTAATCCAATGGATTGCTCTAAAGGTTATTTGAGAGAGGATTGGAATAAACTTCTCTCCACAGACACTCAGAGAAAATAAGAAGAAATTATCCTAATTTGCAGCAAAGAAGATTTAATTTGGATATTGGGAAAAAAAAAAAAAACAACTTTCTGATCAGAGTCCTGAAGTAGTGGAATAGACTCATTAGGGATGTTGGAAGTTTTCAGAAATTCACTGGACAAACCCTTTCAGGGAATGCCTAAATGTGGCTCATCCTCTCTCAGTGAAAGGACTTGGCACAGATCTTCTCCAAGAGCTCTCCCAAACACCATCTTCTGAGTCTGAAATTTCATTTTTAAGTAATGGATCTTTGCTTCTGAAGTTATATATATATATCTATATATAGAGAGAGAGATATGTTCACCACTTATTATTCGCACTGACATTGAGTCAACTTTATACACAGTAATAGCTGGCCCATGTGTTGCATGCTTCACCAATTTCTATATGACTGTTATATTTGCTGTTCTCAGCTCAGCCAGATAACGTACAGACCTTATATGCTTCACCAATAATTTTTCTACCATCCACTAGTAAATGAGAAAACAAGTATGAAAGGCAATGATCCCACAGTGTCTGCTGTCCGTGCGGTGATACTGCCTACAGGCTGTAACTGACAATCCACCAAATGGGTACAGCCCGTGTGAATCACTGTTACGAGGCGTTCAGTACATTTACAGTTCCATGCACCCCTATAAAATCACATCGTGGTTGCCAAGAAAATGTCTCTAAGCTTTAAAGACTCTTTTTTTTTTTTTCAACTACTGGGGGGAAACACTCTGACAAAAATTAATTCATACGTGTGAAGTTCTGCTCAATACTTTGTGACAACTGGCAAGAAACCTCTTGATATACTGTGTGGCATCTGTACAGAACAGAATATGCTGCACACAAATAGGAAACAGATGTCTTCTGAATGAAAGGATGAATTCTAATCTCAGTCATTACATGCTGACTTTTTCTCTTCCCTCACAAAAATCTGTTCCTAAGGTTTGCATTTTCTTTTTTAAACTACACTATTTTTATTACTGATAGCTACAGAATATTTTGTGAAAGTCAGGGCTGCTTTTTTTTCCCCCAGAGTAAATGTTAAGTTCTTGTTCAGTGAAAATATAACCTTACTGTATAAAAAAAAACTTCTTAAGATAGCACACTTACCTACCCTAATGACCACCCCTGCACAGGCTCTATGTCAGCTATTAGCATCAGTATTTATTCACCCAACACAGACTTTCTGTTTTTCTTCACAGGCCAGGCTTTGGAGAACAGGTACAGAGGTAGCACCCATGGTATCTCTGCTTGTCTCTGTGTTAGGTCTCATGACAAGTGCAACATCAGCTCACAGATGGGGCCCCTAAACATTGGCCACCGTCAGGAGGTGGCATCCAGGGAATACAGTGCTGCCCTTAGATGGGGCCTACAGTAATGGAAAGAAGAAAAAACTTGGCAGATTAAAGTAAAACATTTTAAAGTATCTACCAGACACAAACTGACATGAGTGCCAGAATAAGAGGATGCTGAAACAAAAGGAGGGCATAAAACTAGGGTAATAATAATAACAATAAAAGTACCAGTAATGTATGGTAAGTTCATTTCTTTCATTGCTCGCCTGATTGTCCTAGGGCAGGAATCTGTCACCAGAGAGCAGTATTAATAACATCAGTCAGGCACAGCCCAGTACCTCTTTGTCTGGTTTAATGTGCTATAGGAGACAGGGACAGCTGGAATCCCTTGCAATTTTCAGCTGAGTGCTAAGGAAACCTAGCTGGTTTTCATCCAGATGTGTTCAGATATGCAATTTATGAGTTTAGGTGGAACACATCTGAAAGTCAATGGTTTTTCATGGTATAAAGCCTTCTGTCTTATTTTGGCTAGACTTGCCGTTTGGAGGTTTTGTATTAATCCCAGCCTGTAAGCCAGAGCAACATTAGTGGGTGTGAACCTGGAGGAACCATCCAAGCAGAAAATGGTTTTCATGAAAACCCAGACCATCACATTTTGAGCAGCTCTGCTCTATTTCAACAATTTTTGGCTTAAGAGATTAGGCAGGTGACCTGGGCAGAAAGACAGCAACATTTCATTTCTGCAGTGATTGCAAGTTTATAGTCCTACCTAGCCTGTTTAAATGTGGTAGGTTCCTGATTATGCTACATTATTATGCTTCAGCTTGTCAACTCTGACCCTGTAACGACAACTTTTCTTAACCTGGAAATACCTTACACAAGATGACCGGCCTCAGCTGCTCTAGCTTTTAGCTAGAGAAGCCTCACAGATGCCTGATGCTGCAGATACGGACTTGTCCTGGCAACCTGTCATACGAGTACAGCTTTGCAAAGAAATGCATTCAAACACTCACACACTAACTATGATGATTTTTGTCCTCTAAACTTGATTTCTAGGGGCAAGTCTTTAAGCTGTTGGTTGGGGTTGGATGCATGGGAGAGGATCGCTGAGGGGTGTCCAACAGGACAGTGCAGATCAGAGGTGGGGAGCAAGGGCGCTGCTCCCCTCACCCCCCACTGCGTCTGCACTTGTTCTTTGTAATGCTGAAAAGCTTTTTACAATGAATGATGCCAGTGGTACAGTAAGAAATCTGGGCCTTGGATGGATGCAGGAATACATAAATAAGCAAAGAAATGAGAAGAAGTGAAAGAAAAAGCAAAAAAGACTTCAGCGGCTGCGCTGTACTTGTTTTCCTTGGATCTTTAGACTGTTTGCTTTCTCTCTCTGAAATTATTTGGGTGAACTGGTGACTCCATGGTGTTTATTACTTTAATTACCAATGAACCATGTAGATGAAATTTACTGAATAATAAAGCTGTATACAGAGGTACTCTGCAAATCATCATGCACAACTGTAAATTTGGGAAAAGAACAAGATCAATCTCACCACATTTAATTGGGCACGGACCAGAAGGACTCAGGAATTTATAACTAATGTTTTCATCCATAAAAAAAAAAAAAAAAAAAGGTGTTTCTGACTTGTAAATCGTTGCCTTAATTCAGTTTAAATCACATCAGCAGGAGCACCTTGGAGTCATCATTGCTTCCAGAGCTTGACTTACTTCAGGGAAGTCCAGAGGAGGCAAGAGCGAAAGTCAGGAGGAGTTCAGAACAAAGCACACTGCAAATAATTAAAAGACACAGGGAACTTAGCGCATTGGATAAAAAACATTGATTCGTGTTTTCTTGCAGCCAGTGACCAGTGTGGGGAGTATATTAGAATCACAGAAAATAAGAATTCCCCATCAGCACCAAGTGGGTTGTAAAAGGCAAGTGAAACTGCCAAAGGCCCTGGAGACACAGGCAACTGCTGCCTGGCTCCCAGTTACAGGAGAGGTCGCTCGACACGGCCACGTCTTTGCTGTACCCGGTTTTTAGGAAGTATAAAGACTCTCGCGAGGAACGAACTTTGAACTGGTCATTAGCAGAATTCATTTGTCTTCTCCCCTTCAACAAACGGCATCAGCTCTGCTCATGAAAGAGGAAAGCGGAGCAGTAACCACGCACAGCCAGGAATGGCAACCCCAGGGTGCAAACAACTGCAGAGCTGCAAAGCTTTCTTTGGCGGGGGGGG
>NW_009259313.1:1491458-1504627 GCF_000687185.1 Egretta garzetta | reverse complement strand
AGAAAGGGGCAGTGCAGATGTGGCATGGAAAAGGTCTGTGCCAAGTGGCCCCACACCTCATGCTTCCTTATTTAATTTTTTTTTTCTACTCCCAATAAAAATCCCTCAGATGCTGGCATTTTCTAGACAGAAATTATTCTCTTTGTGCTGTGTTTAGAGTGTAATACCAATTACAGGCTCATCTGAATGCCCATAGGAAGTCTTTCCATTGCCTTCATTGCTCTTTGTCTATTCTCTGTATTCTCATCCCATTGTCAGCTTCTTGCTGATAAATATGTGATAGAAACAATTATTGATACTTGTAGTGTGGCAAAATGGGAAAGTAAATACTTAGGAAAGCAGTGCCTCTGACAGCAGGCAGCCTTTTCTGAAATGATCTATTCTATGATTTTGAAGATTTTGAAGCTATATCTTAAAGTGCTGCTAACTAATAAGCGGACGTCCTAGCTAACGAGACTGTCATTGCCAGCCAAAAGCATCATGTCATTAACGAAGTTACGTAACGCCAATAACCTTAAACATGAAGAACTAACAACCTTCCTTCATCCAATGCCCTACATGACACCAAATGCAGAATCAGGCTCCTTTCCCCTTGGCAGAGGACTGGCAAAAGTACTGCATTTTTCACAGCCACCTTTAATCCCAGCAGGCAAAGCTCAGGGAATACTGCAGGGGATTTCTTCCCAGATTCCTTAGGTATTGGCCTTTCCGCCAGCCACGGTTCGTTGGGTCTTGCTGGGTGCCCTTGGCTGCAGAGCTGCCCAGCATCATTATGCACCAAAAAAAGTGACAAAGGAGGCTCAGCTGGCTTCAAAGGATGCAGGACCCGCAGCCCGGGCTGAAGGGGGCTGGCAAAGAGCAAGGAAAAGTCAGGCTTCAGTAACTTTTAATGACAGCTCTTGTTAGGGTTAAAAAAACAACTCAGCCATCGTGCTGTGATTCAATCTAAAGGGGAGCCCATCACGCTTGCCGCTACAGGTCGCAGCACTGCAAAGGAGGCTGTTATCCTCAAAATTAATCATTCAGAGCTACTGCAACAGGCATGTGATGCCAAGCCGAGACGCAAAACTCACTGCTACCTGCCTGACTGGAGACTGATTACTGCCACTTCTGCCATTTCATCCTGCCCCATCTATCAAATTACATTTTTGTTCCAAGTGGGAAAAAGCAAGTTGTTTCAGCAAAGTCCGTCTTTGTCCCCTTCCCAGGCCCCCTAATCAGCCCCTGGAGTAATACACTGACTGGTACAGACGGACACTTCAAATGGCACTAGCTGGGAAAAGTCACAGATAAATTACCGTTCTTTATTTGTCTTGTTTCTTAGTACTTCTTTGGCTAACAGGAAAGAAGACTTAACATTTTAGGAAGGTCTTATCATCCTTTCCTGCTTTACTAGAAATAAAAAATATTAAAGCAAAAATCAGCGGTCAGGATTGGTAGGAAACAATGGAGGAGATGTCCCAAGCCTTTGAAACTCTCCAGAAATGCCATAAACGTGAGCTTTTTTCTCATCAGTCCCACCTACATGAGCCCCTGGATATCTTTCTGGCTTTAAGAGCGTTGTGACTGCCAGCATCATGGACAAAGTCTGTCCCCATCTTAGTATGCTGGCCACATCACTTGTGAACCTCTACTGAAGATAAACTCTCCTCATCATTCACCTCTCAGTAAATTTCCTGTGTCAAGAATGGACTACGTTCTCATTAGATGAGTGAGGCAAAGTGAAAATCCAGCTGTTGATGCTTCTTTTCTTGTAAGCAGTATTTACCTACTATGATTTGTGCTATAATAGCTCCTGAAAGCCCCAGTGGAGGCACTGGCCCTGGGATGATATGGGCTATACGTGAGATACAGCTACACACCCTGAAAGTTTACAGTCTAAAATAAGAAGACAAACAACTCTGATGTTATTGAAGACAAAGAAACTCAGACATCATGAAATTAAACAGGCCCAGTGGGAGAAAGATTTGCTTGGGTCTGTGGATAAGACTGGCAGAAATTCATCCCCCGAGAATATCAGTACAAAATGTGAGCTTAGAACAACATCAATTACTGTCTAGTTAGTAATATAAATGACATATATTTCATGTGTGCCTCATTTAAAATCAGAATAGCCCATTTATTTCAATGGTCAGCTGTCTTCTCTACTGGATGGATTTCTGCTGTACTACTGATAGATTAACATCCACAATGAGTTTTAGCATCGATTCCTTCTGAATTCCTGTTTCTTGGGCACTTCCATTCTGTAAAACAGCTCTTTGTAGCAGTTATGTTGAACTTACAATAGCTTCACATTGAGAATTCAGAGGTATTACATGACTGTTATTTTAACGTCATTTGTGTATTCAGTTGCACGGAATTATGAAATGTAACTATGGGAAGGGGTTTAGAGAATTTATGTACAAGACATTTCGCAGTCATTAGCAACCTCAGCAAAGCCCTGTTGGACCAACACAGGAAGGCAGAGAGAAATGCTCCCATTTTTCTAGCTCTCTGGAGTGTTTTTCCCATTTGTTGATTCAAGAAATTTTTTTTTCAAGTGAAACCTAGTTCCAGGAGCATGGGAAATCGCCCCAGATTTCCATCCATACACTGCAGAGGAGAAAAAAAAACCATGATCCCACACAATAAATCATTTTCCATTTCATTTCAATATGCAATTGCATGACAGCACGCTGGGGAAAATGGAAATGTAATGGTATCGCAGCTGCACATGGGCACACGGGCGGGAGGACAAACCCAAGACAATACTGAGTTCAGAAGTTCAGATCCAGCACAGGGTTATAAAAGCTGAATTACAACCTTTGCTGAATTTGAATCCTTAGAGCAACTCCCCTCCCGCCACACACGGACACGGTATCCTGTGTCCTACAGCAGAATAACTGGGGTGCTTAGAAATGACAGGCCTCAAGCATGAATATTTCTGCCCTTTACTTGCTATTTTTATTAACTTCTCAGAAGAACCGTGAACTTGCTCTTCCCCTCCAAATTAGGGGAGTTGCAAAAGACACAGAACACAAGATTTTCAATACTCTTCGGTCCTATTTTTCAGCATCATGGAAATGTCACGGCAGTAGCATGATGCATTCACACATAATAACAGCTTTGTTTGCAGGAACAAAAAAATTCCACAAAATGAACATACTTCTCATTGCACATAGGGTAAAAACCTATTGGATTTTAATGCCCCAGGGTGTGAAAAATCAACGTTTAACCAGGTGCTCATTACGTTCAGATGGAAGCACCACTCCTAACCCAAAACGGCTGCTGGGTGGGCTGGGAGACCAGGGAGAAGACCTGCAGAGAACGGGTCGGGTCAGGCACCTCCACTGGCCAGCAAACCGGCCATCTCAAAAATACCACCTCAGCCAGGGTAAGGCTTCCTAAGGGTTTTCACCCTTTCACACCACTAAGTGTATTTTTAGGAAATAGATCTCCCTGGGGTAGGATGCCCACCCTCTCTCCACCCACTCAACAGTTCAGGGCAAGCAGAGTCATGACGATCTTCCCTAATTTTTGTTTTAATCACCAGTCCTGGGTTTCTTCGCTGTTTTAATTCAGAAGAGAGTCCGCAGTGGGAAGAAGGTGTGGGAAGAGGACAAGGGCGCCCTACACAAGTCCTGGGAGGGCTCCCGCCTGCCACAACTGAAGCTACAGAGATTTTTGTGGGACTTCAGCAAAGGAACAGACCCGAAGGGAAAGGCAAAGGGAGCCAGTGAAGGAATTTAGCAAAATGGTGGTTTTGTTGCTGTGGCTTGCTGCTGGGCTCCTTTCCAGTGGTGATCCAAGGAAACTGCCAGAAGGTCAGAGGATGTGTACCGAAGGGGTTTATTGGCTTGTGTGGCCCTGGAAAGACCTCATCGGTGCTGGACGCAGTGGGTCTCTCATCTGATTTCTTTTGCTGTTTTCCTAAAAAGGGTACCCTTTTGCACCTGATAACCTAAAATTAGGCTCTTAAATCTGAATGTAAGCCCTTAAATAAAGGTTGCCAAAGATTTTAGTGGGATTTGGCAGCGCCTGGGCTATTACTGAATTCCTCATTGCAGGCAACATCTCATATGTGCAATACAACCACGTATTGTTAACACAATGGATTTCATAGCAAACATGAACTCCATCACAACCCAGAGGAATGAGCTGAATCTAACATCCACTGGGCCTCTGTCTCACAGGAGATATTCATCACAATCTGGCCAAAAGCACTGCAACAGTTACATCTCATCATGATTTATAAAAGTGATCAAACAAAAGAGTTCCTGCAATAAAGTCACTGAAATCTGCTTCCTTCAACACACCTTACACACTTTTCCTCCCAAATTTATCTTTCTTTTATCATCTTTAGGAATCACTAGAACTATAGCTCCCCTCTCTTAACCTACGGCCATTTCTCACTCTTTCAGTTGACCCACCATGATCTCATACCAGTCCAGCATTATTTCACCACGAGCAAAATCCATGTACCAATTCATATTGTGTATTCCCTTCTCCTCCTTGCCTAGATTTTCCTAAAACACTTCTATACTTACACAGTCATCTACAACAAACTAAGAAAAGCCCTTGGAAAAACTATTTCTTCCCAGTAGAAATGGCTTTTGCTACTCTTTCAGTTATATTAGCTGCTACAGTGATAGGGTCCCCATAGAAGCTTGAGTAGATATGTTTTGCTGCAGGCTTATGGCATTGCTCATGATTTCCACTCAGAGGACCCTGGAACAAACAAAAATCATAATCCTGTCCCCCCATCTTTCTCAAACGATATCTGAGAGTAGAAAAGAACACTCATTTGTCTTTTTTAAAATTATATTTTAATTACTCATGTCATGCCTCAGCAAAATGGCTAGCCTTTTGTTAAAATGGGGCTTAATTGCGTTACGGAGCCTTCATGGGACCCTCGCACATAAAGCGCTTTTCTTCAGACTTTCAAGACCTAAATTTGCAGTTGGCTCCTGACCAGCGCACTCGAGCAGATAGGCACGTAGGTAGTGGGCAGACCCCGTGTTGATGAAGTAATCATAGTTGACTGCCTCGCCTGTGCTATTCCACAAATATGCCTGCAAACAAAAATTGGATATGCATGTTGGTTTTCATTTTGAATTCATGCAAAAAAAAATGCCCTTGGTATGTCAGAAAGCATGGAGACACCTTCACGGACTGTTGGCTACGCCTCAGCAAAGCTTTACAACAGTCTGTTAGACAAAAAAGAGACTGATGCAGATACCTTAATAAGCATCCCATCTGTGAGGTCATCGGGATATTTCAAACAACTTTCAGCTCTCATTAGTTTAGCCGTTTCCACAAGCATGTCCTTATCTTTTGTAACTTTTGCAGCCAAACTTCCTGGGAAAGCCTCTGAGCTGGGTGACATTCTTACCCATGGGTCAGTCTGCAGTAATGAGCCACCAATTTATGTGTCCTTTGCACTCTCAGGCAGTATATGTTTATATTAACCTTTCATGTTGTGAATGTTTTCCTTTATCCGTGTAATTCTCTGGCTTCTACCATGCAAATCTCATTATTCCTAATAGGCTGCAATTAGGATCTCCAAGCTGTTGATCACAGTCATTTGGAACAGTGAAGGGCATTTTCCAAGAATAAGTGCTTTTTCTACTATATTAATGATGGAATGTGTAACAGAGACTATGCCCGAAAAGTAATAGTGAATAATGGAGCTTCAGGCTGATGGGAATCCTTATCAACTCTCCAGTTTTGTACCTTCAATTAACACAGAAGGTATAGCATAGTCTATTGCTTCACATAAAACACGCTATGCACAACGTTGCACGGAAATGAGATTTACGATTTTTCAAGTCTGCTAGGCCTGAATGAGTAAATGGGTATTTATTACAATTTCTTTCAGTTTTATGCACTTGAAAGAGATAAAGCAGGTTCCTCAGCACTTGCCCACATGCTAGGTCTTTATCGCACTAATGAGTACCCCTTCAAACAGGATGTTGTAACGCTGTTTTCTTTTCTAAGAACTCCCATGTCTGTATTCAGAATTTGTTGGACTGACATATGATGATTCTTAAGGTGCAAGAGGGTAATATCCACAGCCCTTAGTCAGATCTTTCTTTGGCTGCTGCTGTTTGCTCAGTTTTGCGTGAAGGACATGGGTGGAAAAGAACTGCTGAAGCACTGGTAGCAGACACATGCAGTATGAAGAAGAGATGCCAACAAATATTTATCTGCAGGGCCTTAAAAGATAAAACCAAGACTTTTGAATAGGGTGCAAAAAGCAAGGACAGCCCCAGGAGTAAGCCAAAAGTGTGTGTGCATATGCGTGGTTGGAGGGGTGTCTGCTCAAATCAAAATGAAGAGACAAATATGATTTGGGGAAGAAAGTTAAAAATGGAGGCTAAGCAGAAGACATTGCAGTATTTCAGGAGTGGGATAGTCAACAGTTGGACTAAAGTTTTGGTGGGAAGACTGAAGTAGCAGTTAAATAGAGATGAGATTACAAAAAAAGACCTGGATGGGAGCTGTGCAAATGGGGAGTAAATCGTCAAAGACCTCCATGATCTGAAAAGCCCAAGGCTGGGCAGGGCAATGGTGAAGGTTAGGAAGGACAGGGTAGGATAGGAGAGACTGATTTAACATTTGGAGGTACAAGGCTATATTCTGATCACATTTTATATTCCAGCTGTCTTCATTTTGGTCTGCTGCAAATTGAAGATAAGGTTTATTTTCTGCATTATTAACCTTCCTTTTCCAGTGCTGTGTGTCAGCTCAATTGACGATACAACAACAGTTTTCTCAAAGGAAATACAAAATGTTTATGAAGCCCCAAATGACCTGAGTAAGGAGAGGAACACTCTCCAGTCCAGACTTTCTCAGCTACCCACTGCCTACATGGGGTCCTCTGCCTTCCCGTAGATTCCCACTAAAATTAATAAAACCTGAAAAAAGTCTGTTAGGAAGCACCGCTCAGGTCATATTCACATCCCCAGGAAGAGCCTTGAGTTTGGATGTAACTAGTTCTGTGGGTTTGATAACTACTTCTCATGTTTCTTTCTTGATGCCTACCTAACACACTAATTTTGTTCTGCATTGACTATTTACAGTTTACAGTAGACACCAGCACTGGCTTTTCTGTTGGTGCGTTCCAAAACCACCCTTCCTCATAGAGGAACAATCTGCTCTCCCAGGCAGGGCTATCTTCTACGTTTCTCCCTTTACTCTTTTTGTACTCCCTTACAAATCTTAAAAGTACAACCCTTAAACATAACAATCATCACGATATTTATCAGTATTTTCCTGTTGGTTTTCATCTTTACAACTTGTGTGCTCAGATGGAGTCAGTATGGTTTTCCTTTCACTGTTCCATAAAATAGGAGTAGCTTATGCACATTTGAAAAGGGAATTTCAACAACAGTAAAATCCCTTTCCTATCTCAGAGGAAAATATTATTATGGGTTAAACACTATGTTTTCCTGATGCAAACTTGATGCGATTCAGAACAGACAAGTGAAATGTACAGTTGGACCAAAAAAAAGTGAGGTAAGGACAAGAGGTTAAATAGCCAGTCCTGTACAATGAGAACTAAATGCAAATATTAACTGAAGAAATTCTGCAAAGATATATCAAAACAGTATTTTCATCCCAAAAAAATGCTGTATTTGTATATGAGATTGAAGATTTGTATATGTTCTATAATCCTGAATAGGTGCACATAAACCGTTTATGAAACACAAAGCTTTTGCTGTGGATGTCCTCCAAAGATGTCACCTTGCCTATACTTTGTGATAGGGGATATTAACTTTTGGAACTGGCAGAAGTACAAACATCTAGAAGGAGAGCAAATTTAACCCAAACGTTCTAATCAGGTCTTAGTCTCCTCTCTTCAAAGGGCTTCATAGCAAGCTCCTTCATAGGACTTGCAGTAAGAGCAGGGGGGAATGTTTTAGGCAGCTAAGTTAGCAATACCTCTTTTGTTCAGTTGAACTGATACATCTCGGACTGGTGATTCACAGCATCATGGTCACTGTTCTGCTGAACCAGGTTAAAGAATGCAATTTAGACATTTTAATGGCAGGTTGTCAATAATCTGTCCACTCATCCCAATTATCTGAGAAGCAACTAATCTGTAAGATATCCTTTCTCTCTGTTTCCTGTAAGCTCACAGAGATACAATAAAGGCGGCTTTGCTTCCAGGAGCCTGGCGTAGCCTCGCACGCTGCCAGCCGTCTCCATCTGCGAGAGCACACAAACGCTGTGTGGTTCTAACTCCACAAAGCATTGACCTCAAGATGCAGATATGTGCTTAGTCATACAAAGACTTACACAGCCATAAAAAAATGTAAAGCAAGTAAGATTATCAGGAAGAACAACAACTACTGTCAGAAATCTGACTTTATGCTCTGTGAGATAAACAAAAGCAGTATTTATGAATAATTATTAGCCCTCCTGTACCCTTCGTAGATTAATTACTCTATTGTAGGGGTTTGGGGGGGGGGAGCAGACATAGCCTAGATCTCAATGCAGTAGCTTAAATGTGGGTGTTTAGAGGCATCTGAAGAAGACTGTGTCTCCTGTAGATCCTGTGTCACGTTTGTCCATCCTGCACAGACATCTCATATCCGTATGTACGAGAAATTAATCATTCAAGAGTGGACTAGCAAATTCCCAGAGCATCTAACAGCCAAAGAGTCTGCAGGCCAATACCCCACTGGCCCAGAAGCCTGCTCATAATCAGGCAATGAAAGCCATCACGACTTGAAGAGACATCTCTTTCAGCAGGCTGCAGTCTCGATTTGTCAGCGAACAGTAAGAGTGGAGAGAACGTTCAAAACAATTTGGTCACCTTGAGCCCTGCCACGAGGGCAAGAAGGGACCCTGCCCATACACCACCCCCTTCCCCCTGGGAACGTCCCTGTTTGCAAACAGGGAACCATACGCAATGCACAAAGTGAAGTGATGGAGAACCTGCCCTACACCTGGATATACCTCTTCAGTATCTTAACTCCAAAAGCACCTTTCCTCCCTTAGGAGATCATCAGATGAAGGAGATACCAAGGCTGAAGCCAGGCCTGAACTAGTTGCGTGTCCGCTACTCCTCAGTAACTGGTTGTGGTTATATGGTCTTGCCCTATGGTACCCATAGGAAACGCAAGGGACTTAATCCCTCCCAGGAAGCCTATGCAATATAGCACAGGGCAATAGCGCAATCATGACCTATAATTTCTGGCTAGCTGACTTACTGCCACAGTAACTTGTTTGCCCACATAGACCTAATGGAAACCTAGTGCATGCTAAAATGCCAGCATGAAAACAAGATAAATTTCCATCCGATTGTCATCAAACCAATTTTAATCTTAATCTTTCAGGGCTAAACAATCCCTTCTGCTGAGGGCTCCAGATGGGATAAAAAGAATGCAAATAGCAGTCTAACCAGCGTGACAGAAAGGGAAGATGTGGGAGCAGAGCCTTGTTTTCTGCTATTTGAAACCCAGCCAATGAGTCATTTAATCTGCAGCAACATGTATAGTACCAGTAGCTTGTAAATGAGACGATTAATATAAATTTTAAAACTTTTTTTTTTTAAGATGTAAAGTTGCAGATAGTTTCCTGTAGGCAGGTGGAACACCACCTCTGGCAACATCCAAATTGTCTGAAAGAATTAAGCCTCAAATTTCTTTCAGCAACCTGTGTAAGTACTTAGCCAATTTCAGTAGATGCAATCTCACTAATAATATTTCTTGCACTTTCTTTCACATTGTTTTTGGTTGGATCTTTTAAAGGTTTTGGTTTGGAAATCAACTGAAATAGAGAGAGAGGTTTTAAAAATTAGACCCTCTCTTTTTCCGAAGATTTACTTTTCATATCTGACTAAGCTTGTATTACAATTACTCTGTGTTTTCTAAGCTGGAAAGGTGCTTCATGCTTAATCAGTAGGTGTTGACGTGTTTTTGTCCTGCTTTCTATTTATAAAGAAATCCTCCATAAAGGGAGAGAGCAGGGAAAAAAAACACAGAGGGGTAGGCTGCAGAAAAGCAGCTATGTAAGCTTCACTCCTTCAGCCTGTATTCTCCATTTACTTTTAGTAGACTAAGAACAGATATTTAAAATGAACCAAAACAAGGGACTCAAAACGTGCATGCAGGCACTTACCCTGCCCGGGCTGAAGCAGTCTCCACCGCACGCAGAAAGGCTTTGGCACCCCAGCGAGAAGAGGGACAAGGACACCAGAAACTTCAACCTCTTCCAATTTTAGTTAGATTACTGAGAGCAAAATACTGCCTGTGGTTCCTGGGGACAAAGTGCCAAACCATTTGCCTGTGTGGCCACGTGCGGGTGCTGGGCTGTGCCAGAGGAACACAGGCTCGCTGGCGGGATGGGGAGATGGCAGTGCTCCTCCGCGCACAGGGTGGGCACACTCGCTGCTCACTTTCAGAGAGGTGGGTCAGGAAAGTTTGTTCTCAAAACCCATACGAGCCATGGCTTTTCCCTCACCTCACCTCACCTCACTAGTATTTCTCTTCCAAAGGCCTATTTGTAAAGCTGGCTCTATGGGATTTGGTAGTATCCTTAATCTAGATGATTTTAACTGAGATGCTGGTGTGGGAAAGCAGCCATAATCTAATAGCTCAATTTAAATCCGACTGAAATCACTGGAGAGATTCCTGATGGGTTCAGTGCACTTCAAATTAGGTATAACGAAACATTGTCTGCCAACATATTACAGAAGATGGTTGCAAAGTGCTAACCAAGACAGGTTGCCTTGACATTGGACCAACATGAGGGCAGTTCAAGCTCCTTATGTAAAAAGTATTTACAGACTTGTATTGTGTAAATATCCTCTCTTTCCAGATGAACTTAAAGTCCCATTTGGAGAAACTTCAAGGGTTGCCAGCAGCTTCTAGCATTATCCCACATTTCTGCAGATTCAAATGATAAATTGGTATCTCTTTTACATTAAATAAGATTGAATAAAGTTTTGTTCAAGAGTAAAACATTTGTAAAATAAATGGAACTGTAGCGCTCTCATTATCTTTCATAACTGCTCAAATTCCCCAGCCCTCTCTACTCCCATGCAGCGGATATTCCACTTCTTAAACATTTGTTACAGAACTAACTACACTGACTTTATTAAGGTGATTCCATTTCTGCTGTGGTCGAAATTGCTGTGGTGACTTTGCTGTAAGGTTCAGGGATGATGATGCAGGGAAAATTAAAAAAAAATAAAAGGAGGCTAAGCGTGGATTAGGCTCTACTTCTGCGAATATTTCTGTACAGATGGGTGGACGCGCAGAAGTGATCTCACTGAAGTCAGCGGGATGAAACACCAATGCAAAGTATATAGGTAAGTGCCTACGGTAAGGTACCTAATTAAGCTTCCGCAGCCAACAGATAAATTGGATGTAACTGGGGAGGTAAGAGTGTGGACAGACCCTGGAGGCAGCTAATGATAGGACATGCTCCTCAGAGTTTCTTGCTGCAAGCACAGTTAAATGGTTCTTATTAAAGCCATGGCCAAATACCCTGTAGGATGGAGAATACAGATTCAGTGTTGGCTGTGAAACAGCTACCCATACAAAGAGCCCGAGAAGTTTGCCCTGAAGAAAGGAAGCCCTCTGCTAAACCAGTTTGAAACTAATTCACATGAAGTGGCACAAAATGAAAGCCCCTCTGCAACAGTGAACCTGTTTCAGGACCGCCTCAAGTTCGCTACAGCAGGTTTTAATTTGTATGCAAAAGACCACAGTTAGTGAGCTTGCTGCCAATTAAGATTATTTATAGAGAACATGATGTTTAATTTCAAACCTCACAGTTTCAAGGAAGAGAGGGCAGGCCCTGAATGAATATGGATGGGAGACTCCCGACAGCGCTGGCATGCGGCAAGAAACAACATTTGGCTGCGGACAGACATCCCAGAGTGATGCAGTGGCCTGGGGACAAGATGTCCCTGCCCTCCCTTGTCTGGGCTGCCACCTCCTGGCTTGTAAGAGCCCTCCGGTCCCTTTCAGTCCCCATGAGTTCAACTAGTGGCAGCAAAACCAAGTAATTTCAACTGAGAGAGTCCTGGGAGGGGGAGGAGGGGGGGACATTTTGCAGGAGGTGGGGGCTACAGCCAGCCCCCCGCCGTGCAGACGGGCCACAGGCCACATCTGGGGATACCCCACAACAGCAAGCCTTGCTCCCGAAGACCATGGAAACCTTGCTGCTGGCAGGCTCTCTACCCAAAACTTTGCTTTTCATGCAGGTATTTAGAATTTTAAAAATTAGTTGAATGTATTTTTGAAAGTGTCACTTTCCTGGCAGGGTTACATCAAACCCAGGACAGGTTGCACACACTACAAAGGCACACAGCAGCAAGCCGAGAGCACCCCAGGCTCAGAAGCTGCCAAAGGGAAGGAGCTGCTGGCAGGTTTTAACAGGCTCCCTCCAACGGAGATTTTTAATAAGCGCAAAACACCACAGCACTAAAAACGTAATGTGCTAACCTGGGGTAAGCTGGAGAATGAGCTTCCCGGGGAATCCTTGCTGTTGATTTTCAGAGGGGCACAGCCTACGCCTTATCCTGCTCCATCTGGCCTGGCAGCTACCAAGCCTGTTGGCACAAGGCTTATCCTGTCCTTAACTACAAATCTTAGCCATCAAATTAAAATTCATCAAAAAAAGGCTAGATGAGTTATTGCTAGAGATTCTTTTAGAGGTGATGACAGTGTACCCTATGAAATAGGCACACACTATGTTGGATCCTGCCAACTACACTGCATTGTGCTGAATGTGATGAGGTATTTCTCATTATTACCTGCTGAGAGAAAAAAAAAAGGGTGTTTCCAGCAACAGTAATGTTATTGCTAATGTCACAGATGAGTAAAATCTCAGTTACAATGGTGTATAAAGTTCTTGCTATCTGTGTGGTTCTTGCTATCTGTGTGTTCAGTAAAGATGAATTCAGTCTGAGACAGGCAGGGAAGGGTCACCAAGATGATAAGAGAAGGGGAATGCATGATGCAAGAGAAAACTGAAGGAATTTATCCTGACAAAAGAAAATATGAGGTATGGTGTTGCTGCTATTTAATACCCGGAGGCGAGCACCATGGTAGGAGAAGATCCAGCCAAGCTAACTATCAGGAGGAGAGCGCTCTGGAGCAGACTGCCTGTAGGAGCAGTGAAGGCAAGTCACCAAATCTAAGAAAGAACCTCATTTTCATACAGGCTTTAAA
>NW_009259313.1:1466103-1491429 GCF_000687185.1 Egretta garzetta | reverse complement strand
TGATGTACAAAAATCAAAAAAGGTCCTTCCCTTTCTCAGTTCTTCTATTTTACAAATTGCCACACTACGTCAGCAGAGTTTCTCAGCTCTTCCCCACTGCCTTCTGTGTTTTGCACATTATCAAAATACAAAATCCTCCAGCTTCTGGTAACATGGTTGGCCAAGGTGACTGGTGTCAGCAGCGACAGGTGGGAGATGATAACTTTCCTGTGGTCAAGTTGCAAATAACTGATCTGTAATCTATTACATTGAAAAGAGAATGCTGTAACGTAGTATTAATATAGCTCCATATTTCTTAGCCCATTAGGGAGAAAAGCCCTGCTTTCTGCTGTACACATTTAAGATTTTTTGTTGGTAAAATAATGTGAAGTATTGATTGATCAATATCAGTAGATCTAGAGAAGGGTAAAACACAATTATGCAGGAAACCTGTAACCACGGGTCATCCGTCAAAAAGCAAAAGATGAATTTTCTGGAAGCAGCAAATATACTGATGTGAAAATTCTCCGTCGTGTTTCCTAAACATATCGCCAAATCTGCTCACATCCCAAATGCCTTGCTAAGAAGAGTGCAAAGGTGGCTAGCACAGTTACAGTCACCAAGAGATGATAACTTCTGAATCGTTCCTATGATCAAGTTGAAAATTAGAGACAAAGACTGGGACATACAGAGTCAGGACAGGAGTCCTGATGGGGTCTATCTTGGCAGGATTGGTAAATAATAACAAAACTGCCAACCCAAGAATGAAAAAACCCGTAAATTGGACCTGAGTCATAATAATGATTTGAATTTTACGATAATTTTATATACCTAAGAGAATTTAGAAAATGTATTTGTCTCCTGGTTTGATAGCCTGTTTTTTTCCCTGAAACCAGAAAAACTGAAACATACCAAAAGCAAAAGGGAAGGGAAGAAACCGGCATTCACGTGCCACCAGGAGGTAGCGGAAATATAAGGGGTCTGTGGGCCTGAATTAAACAATGGCAATGCTGCCTTGGCTGAAATGAACAAAATGCTCACATACCAACTATTTCAAAAGAAATTAAGATAAATGGCTTTCTCAGAACAGCTCTGTTTTCTAGTTACTAGATGTTGTTTTACTCCTCAGTAAGGTAAGTTTGGTGAGAGATCTCTTTGATTTACCAAACACTTTCTTTGTTGCAAAATCCCATCTATAAACAAACAAATTTATTGCAACTTAAGCTGCAATCGCTCCTATTATACTGTCAGTTCCGATTAACTTCACCGTGATCTGGCACATCAGTTTATTATAACAGGCAGACACGGGCTTCTTCTCATGAGAACGAAGTAATGGATATGGGGAATGAAGACCTTTGTTTTTAAGGCTGTAATCTGTTCTAATGCAGCGAAAACCAATAACAAGACCGAGAACAATGATTTTGGTGCTGGCCTAAAACAAGCACTGGCATTCTTCTCACTGAGAAAATCCCCCATTACGAGACCTTGTCTGGTATCAGTTTAATAGCCTCTGCACCGCTCGCTGTAATGGTGAGGGCGCCGCGTTCCAGCCCGCATCGCCCAGGCGGGCAGCCGGGAAAATTTCGTTTAATAATTTTCCCTTGTTGTTTAAACAGGTTAAGTAGATTTCATTTTTGCCAGAATACTTTACACAGAATAAATCATTCGAGAGCCCAGACAGCTATGCTGAAAGAATTAATTTCTTGCGTGACAACACTTGTCATCGCTTTTCCATTGAATCAAAAAACAGATCTCAAAGACAGCTACAGTTATTTTCTTATTTACAAAGCAAAAAGTAACTGTGCTTCTTAAAAACTTCAAATATTTTGTTTGATGGCTAATGTTAGAGGGAAATAAAACAGTTTAAGAATGAATAAGAAGATAGTCTGAAATGCCTTACTATGGTTTGCTAAGTATTTTTTCCCACATGACAAAGCAAGCTTTCATTTTATTTGCTGGCTTGTGGGTCTAGATTTCACAAGGTGGGTGATACAGGTGACACAGCTGTGGGCCTACACCTCTTGGCTCTTCCCTCTGGCCTTACCAGAGGGGCATGGGGACCACAGCCAGGTCCTTCCTCTCCTACAACAAGAACTTAACCTTTTCTTACCTGTAGATTCCTTCTTAATCTCTTGACACAACCCCTGCATTCAAAAGAGGCATGCCCTGAGCAGATAAAAACTGGGGGGAAAGGAGCAAGCAGTGACCATGCAATTGCCCCCAAGGAGAAAAATAGGGAGGGAGGGAGAATCTTGCAGGCTGACAACTTCACAGGAACAAAATAACATATCAATAAATCTCTCCTGCAATGATCCAGCAAGTACCAAATTCCTCCTTTCTGGAGTGGGAGTACTTAGATCTGGAGGTGACCAACTAGCACGCATACCAATAATCCTACTCTGTTCAAATCTTACTTGATGTTACAAGTATTCAGTGCTTGCTCAAATAAATCCCCCAAACAAACATTTCCAATAGGGAAACAGGCTCTCCCACCTGTCTAAAATCTTGAAGAAAAAGGAGAGGCTGAATTTTTCTCCCCAGGAGATGACACTGAAAACCCAAAGATTGGGAAAAACCCAAACTAGGCACTGACAAAGCGTTGTCCATCAAACTGCAGCACCCCATAGCAGCTAGGCACACTCTTGATACACAGGCAAATTAATATGTTGCTTAACACCAGTGAGGTTTGACAGGTATGTTTACCTACAGGCTCAAAAGATCAAACGATGAAGAGCATTGAAGTTGTAAGTTGAATGCTGAGAGGGTTGATTTGTGCAAATTTCACAACTCTCTCAGGATTTATATCCCTTCTAAACCTGCTTTTGAGCCTTCTCAAACAGAAGTACCCAGTCCTCTTCCCAGTCTTGCTGACTCCTAAGCCTAGTTGCTGGGTTTTGGCAATGAGTCTCAAGCTCCAGCTGTACGTTACAAAAAAATGGATTTCCTTTAATCTATTTGAAATTTGCTCATATTTCATCTCCTACTGTCTCCTTGCTCCTGTGTTGTGAGAAAGGTAAGAAAAGCAACAAATCGAACTGCTCTAAATGCTCTACAGTGTTGTCTAATTTTGCACATTCCCTTTTGCTTATGCCCTCCCAAATGAAAAAGCTCCAATCTTTTCACTTTGTGGAAGCTTGGATTCATTGGAGGGGGCGGGAGCAGCCTCTTTCTTCTCTTTGTGTACTAGGAGGGGCAACTGGGAAAGCTTTGCTACCTCTGCAATCAGAAAGGGACCGACACATCATGCCTGGTGAGGAATATCTAAAGACAGAGAGATCAAACTGCTGGACTAAGCATGTTCCAGAGAAAGCAAGGGGGTTTTTATGCATCAGCCTGAGGCATCATTAGAAAATCATTTGCTTGTAGACTTCTTGGTTCTCAGGTTGAGGAAGGCAATGCGTAAATTAGACTATCAGGTGCTTTCCTGGGTGACTGTCTCTGTGCTGTCTGTCACTAATAAAAGCAGCTCCCACCTCAGATGTCAGTGGATGAAACATGAGTAATTCATTTAGTCACCTTAAGACGCTTCTAAATCCAGTGCTGCCTTCTTTCCTTTCAAGTTAGAAACTTCACTCCTCTTCTAAAGCATTGCTGACGGCAAGTGTTGCAGAGTTGTGCAAATCATTATCTTTCAAGCACATTTATTGAGTTATTGCTAGGTTTCAACATTACCATTTCAAATCCGTCTAAGAAATGTGTTTCCTAAAAGGAATAGTGATTACACTGCGATGCTGGGCTAAGGAGAATACAAGCTTTGTTCTAGGTGAAAGCTGAGACTCAGATTTCAGATGTCGTTGTTTGCTTAATACTTTCCACAGCAAAATCTGTTTTCCCATATTACAGATATTAAATTACTGAAGAACAGAAAACTACCATGAATGGGTCGTACCACATGGTATAAAACATACTGCAAGCAAGAGTCCTCATCTCAGAAACCTTAGCAGAAAAGTGGACCCCAATGTCTTGTTCGTGCAGTGCATGTAATTTTTAAAGAGTCACAAATTACAAAAACTGAAATACTTGGATTTGCCACAGCTCAGGCTATTTTAACTTTCCTCCCAGAGCCACTTCATTCCTTTGAGCAACATCAGTGACTTGGGTAGGTCTCATACTTTGTTTTATAATGCAAAAACCAGAAAGCTTCATCTGAAACTTGAAATAATTCAGCTACTTCTGAAGTTGTAATAAGGGAGTATGGACAGAAACAGAGGGTTTTCTCATAAAAAAAATGCAGATGAGAAGAATGCATCTAGATCTGGATCCCTAATTACTTTACCATGGTTAGTTGTCAAAAAGACAGAGCAGGGATTCAGGCAGCAAATCTCTCTCTAATAGCTGTAGATGAGTTTGTTGCTGCCCTGTCAAGAAGCAAGTTGTATCGAATGTAAAAAAATGTGACTTGGGATTGACTAGTCTGAGGCCATGAGGAAAAAGGCCTGGGCTGACTGCAACAGACTTGGATAAACCAGCTGCTTTGGAAACCCAAGCCGGTGGCCCAAGTCCTGATCATGCATATTCACAGTATCCAAAATATGCAGACTAAATAGCTTAGAAAAGGCTCAAATGACCCTGGAAAGCAGCTTGCCCCTGCACTGCTGCGAGGTGCGCTCACTGCCCAAGCCGTACGATGCGATACCAACTTTTAATGGTGTGCTGAGGCGGACGCATACCTGCTGTGCAGCCTGCCCATCCCCAGACCAGTCCCTTCTGGCACTGGGTCCTCCAGCAGCTCTGGTGCGACCCCCCCCACACCACTGGGAGGGGATGAGGACAGAGGAGACCTGCCAGCCTCAGCCCTCTGGGCATCCAACTGGGTCTGATGCTGCTGCTGGGAAAAGCCATGTCGAAAGGCTGACTGGCAGTCAGAAACTTCTCCTTGGAGATGAGAAGGAAGAGAAATATCAATAATGTTACAGTTCTCTAGATTTAAAATAGATTATAAATAGAGGCTGAAAAGGCTGTCACATAAACAATAAAATTGGCAAAATATCACTTTGGTTTTGCTCAGTATTGTTTTTTGATCAAAAACTCGTGTGCTATCAATGCTCGCTCTCCAGCACAGCATGAAAGAGAAGAACATGACACATCAGGAAAGAAGGAGCACTGAAGAATGATTGATATAGCAATGCCTCATACCTCTTTAGTGGAAAGCTGGACTGAGAAACAACATATATGCATAACAAATAGGTGCAGTATTAAGCCCTGTGCAGCTCCATAAGGCATAAACTAACCAGAAAACAGATTTATCAAGAGGCTGATGTGGAAGACCAAAGAAATATGCTCTGATAAGGCTTTAGCACCCACAAAAGCACTGCCTTACTCCTGGCCAAGAGACTTAAGCTACTCACCGCGCACCCTTTCATTAGTCCTACCAGGAGTGGCGAGAGCAGTGAAACTAATGAACCTGCCCCTGTGAATTTGTGTCTTGTGTCTAATTGTCTATTAAAGGATGAGCTTGTGATGAAGCCTGCCCTTCAGCAAACCTCTGATGATACATCTCTCTTCTGTACAGCTGGACTGAAGTTTATAGGGACATCCAGGACCACGGGGATCTCTGTCCCTCTAGTCCAGAGTGGCCAAAAGCTCTTTGTGGGGCATTAAGAGACACACACATGTGCAGTTGGCAAGTACTGCGCTTGCCTTGCCTTCCCGGGAAACTAGCTAAAACCAGATGCTCTTCTCATCTGCTTATTAAAGGAAAGCATCCAAGAGAAATGTGGACAAATATTTTGCAGAACTGCTGCCTACTTCTTTTAAATAATTGCTGCATTAAAGGAAGTTGGAACAGCCTCAGAGATCAACACATACTTCAGATTTCATGAATAGCTGAGCTTGAAAAGCCAGGAAAGAAAACAGTCCAAAAAGGCTGTAGGTGGTCAAGCACATCTGCTAAGACACTCGAATGGGATCAGACTGTGGAAAAACAACAATGAAAAACAAAGTGAGAGACCAGCGCTGCAATGGCAATAGGACACAGAGCCTTCCCCTTCTGTACCATTTTCTGACCAAAATGTCCCAGGTCCTGGAGAAAGGCAGCTGTGAATCTGTCCTGGAGCCAGGCACTGGAACCAAAGTGGCATACAGAGAGCTGGGTTTACTCCATTTCACACCTTCTGAGCACATATTTTGCATATGTGCTTCCAATGTAAAAGATAACAAATATCAAATAGACTTAGCAGGCAAGAGCTGTTTCCAGCCTCTCTAACTGCGTGAAATTGTTTCAATAAACATAAACACAAAGAACATAAAGGGAAACTAATAATTCAATAATATTAACAATCTTTGGTTTTTCACTCCTCTGATGACCCAAAAGGAAAATAAATGTTATCAAGCTTGGCATGCGACATTTTTGTCACTTTTTGTCTAGTAATCTTGTACAATTTATTATGTTTGTCGTTTACAACTTAGATAAAAACAGATCAGCGTCCTGAAATACAGACTTATAAATGTCAAAATATAAGCAAACTTGCTTCTGCACTATCAGACTATATATCTTATTAACAACTAGTCTCATTGCATAAGATCTATCTGCTGTGCACTTCTAAGCCACATTATCAGCTTCATTTAACTTCAATCAAATTCATGCCCTAACAAGTATTTATCAAGATAATATGAATGACATCACATATTTTGCCATAAGGTGTTTTACAACTCATACCTGGCTAGACAGTGTTTATTCCTCAAACTCTTCCGTAATTACAGATATTGCTTAAGTATCCTGTGTGTGTGCTAGTGCTCTGAAACGCTCCGTGTAAACACACCTTGGAAAACCGACTTACCACCCGTGGGGGAGATGATATCATACTTCCTTGGTGGTATTACCATAAACCCTCAGCTCGCATTTGCTTGTAATACAAGACATGGGAAACACATGCTGCATGTAGCCAGAAGAAAAAAATGACACATCTCACTTTTTAATAATTTCAACTTTCCGTGGCATAGCCAAGTTTTTTGTGGTGTTTTTTTAGTGTAACATCCTTTACCAATGATTCTTGTCTTCATTCTCACCCGCAATCTTTTCAAGCTGGTGTTCTCATCGCGGTGTAGGCCTTTCACACTAGAAGACACCGGCTCTGTCATTAAAGGCAATGTTAGTGAAAATAAAGGAATCACCCACATATACCATGGAAAAACTGTTCTACTGTCAACACACAGATTTAGCCTGAATCCTGCCATCTTCCCTGAAGAAGGTCCAAGTCAAAAGAAATGCTACTGAGTGTGCTAAACCAGAGAAGATTTGTGGGGACTGAACACATGAAGGACCTTACTGGGATACAAAAATGCCTTGTAACTTCCACCAAATCCCATAGCAATCCCACATTTCATGCGGCTAATCGGGAAAGTGCCTGATAATTGGGTGCAGTGATTAAATGAGTCCTCTAAATCAGCTACGAGCAGAGAAACATACCATGGTCACAGAGCAACTGCACGTCTATCAACTTCCGAGAGGAAATCTATCCTAGTGGGAACTGGTCTCTGCATTAGGGTCTTGCATGTCTGCCCAGTTTTCATAATTGCCCTCTTTCTGTTTTCTGTACAAAAGAGAGCAGATATTTTAAATGCCAAAAGATAGGCCATTGAAATGTCTTAGTTCCACAGTCACCAGATAGTTTCTGAAGAGATGACGTGGACAGTTACTGAAGGAAAGAAATGAAAAATAACTTTGATGAAGCAGATGGTCCTACCTGTGTACTCTACCAAATACTGACACATTGATGTGTTGTTTTGAGCATCAAAACAGGCTAACTGGGAGATGAGAAGTCAAGAACAACAGAAGTGTTTCCCAAGCACATCATAAAAATAGCTCCTGCTAAAGTAGAAATAGCTGCTCCTGGGGACACGTAAACCCCTGTGTCATTCCCATGGGAACAGGAAATACTCCTAATAATTACAACATGGTGATGATAATAAACTAATAAAAGCAATGAAATTCAAAGGTAGCTACACATCCACATATTTAACTATTATAACTTCTTCATACTGCATTTGTTCAACCTTTTTCATTACCTCACAAGACCTTGCTGCAGGACATCTAATATTGAAAAGAAATTGCTTCCCGCTCTGAAGAGAGAGCCACAAGGTAATATAAATAGCAATCCTGGGGTTGTGTGCCATAAGATTCATCTTAAAAAAAAATAAATATCTTTTTGTTCTACTCACTTGTGCTCTTTCAGATACTCTGTCCAGTTTTAGGCTCTGGCTTTAAGAATAACACAGAGCAATAGGTACAGAATATAGAATAAGACAATAGCAAGGTGCCTGGAGAAAACATTAACAAGAATGACCATACATCTAGGAGCTAAAATCTACAAGGAGGCTGGGGGACTCCATTTAGAGAAGACTGAGGGAAGACACCACATCAAACTTCAAATATATAAAGAGCCCTGGGGAACTCCACTAGCTACCGGCCTCCATCTGGACTCTGCCCCGCCGATCAGAACTCTCTGGGCCCTGTCATTCAGCCAGTTCCGAATCCACCTCACTGTCCACTCATCCAACCCATACTTCGTGAGCTTCCTTATGAGGATGTTATGGGAAACAGTATCAAAAGCCTTGCTGAAGTCAAGGTAGACAACATCCACCGCTCTCCCTTTGTCTACCCAGCCGGTCATGCCATCATAGAAGGCTATCAGATTGGTCAGGCATGATTTCCCCTTGGTGAATCCGTGCTGGGTACTCCTGATGATCTTTTTGTCGTCCACTTGCTTGGAGAGGTCACTTAGAATGAGTTGTTCCATCACCTTTCCAGGGACAGAGGTGAGACTAACCGGCCTGTAGTTCCCTGGGTCCTCCTTCTTGCCCTTTTTGAAGACTGGAGTGACATTGGCTATCTTCCAGTCATCAGGCACCTCTCCTGTTCTCCACGACCTTTCATAGATGATGGAGAGTGGCTCCGCAATGACGTCTGACAGTTCCTTCAGCACTCGCGGGTGCATTCCGTCGGGGCCCATGGACTTGTGGGTGTCCAGCTTCCTTAAAAGATCCCTAACCTGATCCACATCAACAGAAGGAAGGTCTTCCTTTCTCCAAGCTAGCTCGCTTACCAGCCAGGACTGGGGAGCCTGAGGGCCAGCCTCGACAGTGAAGACTGAAGCAAAGAAGGCATTCAGTAGCTCTGCCTTCTCTGTATCTTCTGTCACCAGGGCACCCGTTTCATTCAGCAGCGGTCCCACATTACCCCTGGTCTTACGCTTACTGCTGACATACTTGAAGAAGCCCTTCTTGTTGTTCTTGATGTCCTTTGCCAAACTCAGTTCCAGGTGAGCCTTGGCCTTTCTGGTGGCTTCCCTACATGATCTGGCAGCTTTCCTGTATGCCTCCCAAGTGGCCTGACCCTCCTTCCACATTCCATGGAGCTTACCCTTTTCTTTGAGTTTCACTAGAAGCTCCTTGTTCATCCATGCAGGCCTCTTACCTCGTTTACTTGATTTCCTGCTCACAGGGATGCACCGATCCTGAGCACGGAGGAAGAGCTGCTTAAACAGCAGCCAGCTCTCCTGGACTCCCCTACCTTCAAGAGCCATAGCCCACGGAATTCTTCCAAGCAGGTCCCTGAAGAGTCCAAAGTTAGCTCTCCTGAAGTCCAATGTGGTAGTCCTGCTTGTTGTTCTGCATCCCCCTCTCGGGGGTCTTGCATGTCTGCCCAGTTTTCATAATTGCCCTCTTTCTGTTTTCTGTACAAAAGAGAGCAGATATTTTAAATGCCAAAAGATAGGCCATTGAAATGTCTTAGTTCCACAGTCACCAGATAGTTTCTGAAGAGATGACGTGGACAGTTACTGAAGGAAAGAAATGAAAAATAACTTTGATGAAGCAGATGGTCCTACCTGTGTACTCTACCAAATACTGACACATTGATGTGTTGTTTTGAGCATCAAAACAGGCTAACTGGGAGATGAGAAGTCAAGAACAACAGAAGTGTTTCCCAAGCACATCATAAAAATAGCTCCTGCTAAAGTAGAAATAGCTGCTCCTGGGGACACGTAAACCCCTGTGTCATTCCCATGGGAACAGGAAATACTCCTAATAATTACAACATGGTGATGATAATAAACTAATAAAAGCAATGAAATTCAAAGGTAGCTACACATCCACATATTTAACTATTATAACTTCTTCATACTGCATTTGTTCAACCTTTTTCATTACCTCACAAGACCTTGCTGCAGGACATCTAATATTGAAAAGAAATTGCTTCCCGCTCTGAAGAGAGAGCCACAAGGTAATATAAATAGCAATCCTGGGGTTGTGTGCCATAAGATTCATCTTAAAAAAAAATAAATATCTTTTTGTTCTACTCACTTGTGCTCTTTCAGATACTCTGTCCAGTTTTAGGCTCTGGCTTTAAGAATAACACAGAGCAATAGGTACAGAATATAGAATAAGACAATAGCAAGGTGCCTGGAGAAAACATTAACAAGAATGACCATACATCTAGGAGCTAAAATCTACAAGGAGGCTGGGGGACTCCATTTAGAGAAGACTGAGGGAAGACACCACATCAAACTTCAAATATATAAAAGGCTGCAGACAGAAGAACCTATTCTCCAGATCCCTCAGGGATAAAAAGTGATGTGTCTGAACTGCAAGAAGGAAACCTGAAGCCTGACTTTTAGGAAAGGGCAACAAAGCCCCAGACACGCTGTCAAAGGGCAAAGTGGGATCTCCATCGGGAAGGGTTTTCAGGAGAGCTGAGACACACATCTGTTGGAAGTGTAACAGGCATATTTGATGCAGGCTCGGCAGCAGCAGGGTGGGCTGCGTTATCCCTTGAGATCCTCCTCACCCCTCCATGGCTCCAGCTCTGTGCTCCCTCTCTGCAATTTCCAGATGTATTTTTTGGCTGCTTGACCTCCTAGGCTGCCCCACGTTGCGCATGGGGACACAAAGCCAAGGAACAAGGGGTCGCAGTGGGGAGCTCTGTGTCCTCTGGATGCTCACACGTGCGTTGCTGGTACTGGGAGCAGTGCATCTGCAGCCGAGGCCGTGGCTCCAGCTCTCTGCACGAAAGCCGTGCGCATGTTTTTTCTCCCATGAGTCAGGGCACGGCCACATCCACGGTGGAGTTGGAGTCATTTGTCCCAGGTTGATACCTAACAGATATAATAAATGATGCGCTCCCTGACCACATGTGGAGTTGACTGGTTTTTGCCACAAGTATTTTTCTACCATGTTTGGTGTTTTAAACCTGTGTTTTGTTGCCAGATTCCCCAAAAGAGTTTATAAGAGGTGCCAGGAAAATGTTTCAGGTAGGGTGAGCCAGTATCATCAGTCAGCTCCATCACTTGGCATTAAGATGGGAGTGAGTGTGGTGGCTAGGTGATTTTAATACAGGTCTGGTTTGTCTAAACAAACTTTGAGAAACAGCAGAGGTCGGTGTGTGTATTTATTTCTCTTGGTATAGAAGATGCTTGGTTTTTTTCTCACATTTTCTTAGTACGGTGGAAATTTGTCAGAAGTTATCTATCAGTGGGAACACTTAGCAAGGGCCTGCTTGAATGTAAAAAGATATTTGGTATAACAGGTAATGCCAGGCAAAAGTATAAAAAAGGAACATGAGTCTGTAGATAAAGTACAGGAACAGAAGTAATTAAATTTTATTTTACTGCCAAGCAAGTAAAAAATGCCAGTGATGGCACCCGGAAAGTCCCTTATCATGTTGTTTCAGTGTTTTCCTCTCTAAAATTGAATTTATTAAATTACCCACCTCACAAGTGTGCTGTACTGCTGTGCTTAGGAGTGACTGTGAACGGGTCTGCGATTACCTCACAAAAAAAAATGTTATTCGCATTACTATCACTATGATCTGTGTATATTTATGCAAATACATCTGTGTCCCCAGGTGATTTATTTCAGATGCTGGCTGGAATTTAGAGGTAAGCAAGTACTTACACTTAGTTCCTCCATAGCTTAGTACAATTGATTGACAGAGATACTTATTCCAGATTACAAACTGTTTTGCTGTATAATCTGGACAGTTGCCTATATCTTAAATCAAGAGCAAATAGTGAAGAGTCCACTCAAAATTCACCCTGTAATATGTAACAAGGATGCTGTAGAGCAATATATATCAAGGAGTAAACCACAGTAAACAACCTGTTTTAAAATGCCCATTGTGGGCTTACTAAACAGAATCCACATACTTATCCACAGTCCACATACTTACCTGCTGAAATAATAATCATTTCAGCTGACCTTGACGGAAGAGTAAGAACTACGCCCTATACAGAACAACTCAGGCTACAACTCGACAATACAACTCCACAAGGCAAGTATACTTGGAAAATAGATCTAAAATACCTGGGCTATGTAAAGCTGCTACAAGCTCACTCTGTCAGGTCAGATTAGTCCAGAATACTCTGAAGAGATACGGTCACCTATGCAGAGTTTATGCCAGACTATGTAGGGGTTTTTTCATGCTGCTCTTATGGGTATCGTATCTCCTTACACATCTGGCATAAAGCATAAGAACTGTGTTAGAACACGTTTGCCCTGCCAGATAATCTGGTAGCGTGCTGAGGTGGCATTAGTGTGCACCCAGGGATCCTACAGCTCAGCGTGCTGGGAGAGGACTGGCCAGAGGGGTGTGTGCAGGCTTTGGCTTCCAAGAAAGAAGAGCTGAAAGGGGGGTTAAATGAAGGGATTGTAGTTGTTATCATTACCAGGAAAGATGGATGCTCATCAATGTGGTCATTAAAAATCACAGTAAAATCATCTAACAAGACTGCCAACTAACAGGATTGAAAAAAACAATCAGGACTGATATTATCAGGACTAAGAAGAGTGAACCTTAGACCCATGCAAGAGAAGAGGTGCACAGACCTGCACAGAGCAGGCAGCTCACTGGCTGCCTTCCACCTGTAGTGCTTGGTAAAAGGACATTAAAGTGCATAAAAGTGCACCAGGTCCCCCAACATCCCTGCTCCACAAAAGCCATCTCAGGCCACAACAATCCTGAAACAGGCCACTGTCAAACTCATTTACCCCATCAAAACAAGGTAAAACCATGTACATGCCTATGACGGCAGAGAAACTTTTTTCTAACGCAGGCCAAAGCCTCCAATGAGTAGCCTTTTCCAGTGCTCTGTAGCCTTGGTACAAAGTTTTTCCTAGTGTTTAAATCTCGTGTAACGATCAGGTAAGTTTTGACCACACATCCATTAGAGCTAGAGAAAAGCCTTGGTCCTCATTGCTTTGTAGACATCCACCTAAATACTGAAGTCCTTATCTGCCTAAGCAAGCCAAAGGGTTTTCATCTCTTAAACTTCACTATAGTTCTTGCTGCTCTGCTCTTATCTCCCTCCAGTCTGTCCACATGTCTCTTGAAAATGATCCAAGGGCTGGAGCACCTCTCCTATGAGGACAGGCTGAGAGAGTTGGGCTTGTTCAGCCTGGAAAAAAGAAGGCTGCGAGGAGACCTGATTGTGGCCTTTCAATACCTAAAGGGGGCCTACAGGAAAGATGGGGAAAATCTTTTTAGTAGGGCCAGCTGTGACAGGACAAGGGATGATGGTTTTAAACCAAACCAGGATAGGTTTAGACTAGATATAAGGAAGAAATTCTTTACAATGAGGGTGGTGAAACACTGGAACGGGTTGCCCAGAGAGGGGGTGGAGGCCCCATCCCTGGAAGCATTCAAGGCCAGGTTGGACGGGGCTGTGAGCAACCTGATGTGGTTAGGGGTGTCCCTGCTCCCTGCAGGGGGGTTGGACTAGATGACCTCTAGGGGTCCCTTCCAAGCCAAAACATTCTATGATTCTATGATTCTATTCTATGAGCTCAGTGCTTAAGTTAAATTCAACAGTGTTCCCCTGCTGTGACTTCATCGGTGCAGGAGGAGACTTACAGTCACCACCCATCTCTTACGTATTATTCTGCTTCTTACCCATTGCAGACTGACATCTGCTTTTTGCAACATCCCCACACTTTTGTTTAATTTGTGATCTATCATGACACCAACCTCCCTGATGCTTGTGCAGAGGCTTCCTTTTCAGGCAAGGTTGCCGCTTAGGGGCATGAGCATTGAAATTACTATTAGAAAGATAACATGAACCAATCTCACTTGTGTCTAGTGCTCCACACTTTTATTCCTTCATCTTGTTGGTGTCCAGCCTTCCCTGCAGTATACCCAAACCACTTGGGATGCTAAGCCTGTTTCCTGTACCCACAGCCTGCCGAAGCCTTCCTCTCTAACTTGAATCAGTGTGGAAATACTGACTTACACCAAATGGCCCACCACATCTCTTGATTGGAATAATTGGATTAAGGAAAATGATGCTGCTTAAGTCAAGGGGGTAATTTAGCAAATGTTGAGTTTACCAACATTTCTCAGAACTTTTATTTTCTCAGCATTTTAAGAAATCTGCCGTGCAAAAATGCTTAATATAAGATTGGCACCATCACTTTTTCCACAGGCACTATAAACAGTGAAGCTCTTCATGTGCTGATATGGTTGCTTAATCGCACCTACTGAGATTATCTGTATCACCCCCCTCTCTCAAACCTGGGCTACACACTCTTTTGGGAATTGACTTCCCACACTGCTCTGCCTCAACAGCAGCAAGTGCTGTGCAGGCAGAGCTCTGCCCGCTGCAGAAACAGCAGCAGTAAACAACACTGCAGCAGACTTTACTGCTACCATATTTTATATGTGCACTTGCTTCAGACTCGGCATCCATTTCTGTGATCTTTATCCAGCTGAAGGTCACAGTAGCTGGTTTGTCCTCCTGATCTAATGCCAGGTTTCCTACCTGGGAACTCAAAATCTTCAGCAGACAGGAGACATACCCCATGGTCCAGCAGCTACTGCTTTGCGACTTGAGCACTGGAAATGCTGAGTATCAGATAGATACCGCGAAGCAATCTCAGTCACTCCACTTTCATCACAACCCCCCTTTTCTTCAGTAGGACTTTCTCTTGCAGCTACAAGCGAAACGTGGGCCTGATGCTTCTTTACAGCTTCTTCATACCTGCCTCCTCACACTTCTCTTTTGATAATGTAACCCAGGATTACTTCAATAAAGGAAAAGGAAAATATTTTACTATGCTTGTCACATGCTCTTTCACAGCCTGTATGCTGGTGGGCTTTCTTGCCCAAGGGAAAGGGAAAGGTCAAGGCACAGAAATACCCAAGTCTTCTTCAGCTTTCGCTCCAGGAAACAGTTTATTATCTAAACATCAAATTCATAAAGTAACACAAAGCAAAGCTATTCCCTCCTCCAAAGCCAGCTGCAGGGGCTCCCAGGCTTTCCATGCCAGAAAAAGGGCACACATCTTCATCTAAACCCCTGCTGCATCAAGTGACAAGCAGGCAGCCTGTAACCCTTTCCTGACTGTTTAACCCTGTCACAACAGGGTTTGCTGCTGGGAATGTTTTATTCCAGGGCTGGAGCAGACAGGTTTGCACTCTTTCGGGTTTTTGAGCACACAGCACTTTAAGGGTTTGATTTGTGCATCAGTACTTACAGCAACAACAGATAATTTTGCGAAATGTATTTAAAAATCAGGCCGTGGACTGCTATATGTGATTTAAAAAAAAAAAAACCAAAACAACAACAACAAAATAGAAACCTTTCTTCATCAGAACAAGTCTGTACATACATTTTAGCTTTCAGAAATATACTGACCACAGAAAGACCAACCAAGTTCACGACCTCTGAGAAGCTGCTACTAGATGTGAGTTTTCTACACCCAGCCAAAGTATCGAGGCAAATGGGGAAGAATAACAATGAAGATATGCGAAAGTGTTATGTATTTTGGATGCTTAGAACTGAAAAGCATGATGGTAAACAGCAAGCTAATAAGGAAAAGAAGAGTTTTTAAAAATAAAACTAATTCCTCAAAAGGGCAGATAAGCTGGAGGGATGCAAACAGGAAGCAAAAAATAGCAGAGCAGAGAGGAGAAAAGAAAACGGATTTATTTTCAAGGCTGCTTCGGAGAAATGCCTTTCACAAACAGACCGTGGTTGCCTGCTGTTCTGGGGGCTTGTGAAGACAGAAGGCAACACTGGTTAGTTTGACTTAAAAACCCAGTCCCTCAATCACTATCCCGCAAATTTAAACATCATTTTCCTGGATGCTGGCTGTACAAGGTCTATCTTAACAAGCTAGAGAACAGTAGAACGGATACTAGGTGGATACTATTATCACTCCCAATTTTATGGGAAAGCTGAGGCACAGAAAAGGTTAAATGTCTTATGTCCAGAAACATAAACTTACACAGCGCTCTCGTAACAATAGGTCCATCTTGTCTTCTGTTATTTTAACAATCATTTTATGATGGCCTCATTTGTAAGAGTAGCACTTGACTCTCTGTACCTTGTCCCACTGTCTCGGAGGGAAATGTGAGTAGCAAAGTCTGTCCCGTAAGTCCCATAAAACTGCATTTAACTTATGTTGTTCTCACTTCCCTGGAGATAAGAGCTGGTGCTGAGAATGAACGGGATCCTTTCCCTTTCCTGAACCTTCAGACTAAATGTCTAATTAATTCCTTTGCTGCAGCCTTTAACACTGGGTTAAGACACATACCAGAAATAAACCCGCTCAAGTTTCAGACTTCAAGGTTAGTTTACTCGCCTGGCAGATAACACCACTTCCTTTCTGCTTGCAGACCTAGCTAATTTGATGTGGAATCACTGAAAGGAAGTTTTTAAAAAATGTCACTAGGCTTTTGCTGTGGTTACTTTCAAGGGTGAGCAAGTTGGTGTGCCGGCACAGCACTGGAACCCGCATCTCCTCCTACAGTCTTCTGCTGTAACTACTAGGCTAACTACTCTCCCTTCCTCTCCTGCAGGACCAGGCGACCCATAAGTGGTGGATATTCTCTAAATCTTGCCTAGGGAGGCTAGCTCAAGTGAAATCTCTCCAAGCAGTGTGGGGGGCTGGGACCCCGGCAACAAAATGTGGATCCCCTCTCCATCACAGGTCCCCACGCCTCTGTAGGGCTGCATCCCTGCACACTCAGCATTGACTCCATTGCCACGAATCACCTCACCTGTAGCTTCCTCATCCACCTCCAATCTTTTCCCTGCCATGCCAGAATACGTGCAAACAAGGAGGTGTAAATACCCTACCTGCTGGTTTTGCCTGATTTTCATAAAGCTTTCACGAGCTCAGTTGCACGAGCAGCCATAAACAAACTACAGCCCGGATAACGTGATCATACATTCCTTGCCTGAAGAGAGGCAAGACTTGGGCTCTACACAAAATCGCAATATAGGCCTTTACATAACTGGTGGATGAAGTAGGAACCAAATCAGGTTCTGTCACTTTAAAACTTTCCTCCACCCTCCATCACCTCCATCCATCAGTTGCCTGCAGCATGTATATTGAGGAATCGCGTGCAAACCTTACCATAACCCAAGGCTTAACATAAACTACATTTTTTTCACTCTTTCAGGTCATTGGCAAATAACAGGTATATCCGGTTGTGCCTTTGTACTTGCCTGCACGCAAATTAAAAGCGCATGTAAAGTTACAATAATCAAAGTCAGTCAGGGGGAAGGGGAGGAGAGCAGGGGGATAATAACCGGGGGATCAGGTTATTTATCTTCACAGGGAAGCCACTGAGAGGAGCCTCCTTGCATGCCATTTACACCTCAAAAGAAAGACAGGGGCAAACCTGGATTTTGGCCAAAGCCATCCCCTACAGCGCCCCAAGCTGTGCCTAATCCTGCCTTCCCCCTGCATCTGGTAAAGCACCCTGTTACTTCCACTGCTGCTACCTCTTCCCCACAGTGCCCCACACAGCATTTTATGCTTCCTCCTTGACTGTAGGGTGAGAGTGTTTCTATGGGAGAGGACGGCGGCCAAGATGAACTTTGGGTTTTCTTCGTTGGGAGCCCTTTGCTTTCATGGTCTCAACCACTGCTGCTTTCGCCTCTGCCATGACGGTGCACCTCCAGTGCAATGCTGCTTCTGTGGCTGCTTCGTCCCCTGGTCCCTGATGGAGCCAGCACCCCGCAGGGTGACCCCAGATCTGCCCCACCACCCCAGGGGGGCCATGGGGTCCTGCACTGCGCTCCCTTCCGGAGGCAGCCAGCAAGCCTTCCTGCAGCCACCCTGACTGAACCTGGGTGTGGGCTGCTTGGAAAAGGGAAGAATTTATGGCAATTTTTTTTTTCTGTCTTTCTCCCTTGGCGTGCCATGAGATTAACAGACATTAGCAAATGCCTCTTCCCGGAGTGCTGTGACAAGATGAAACCTGCCCTGACTGGCACCTGCAGTCTGCTTCCCTCGTGGTCTTCAATCTGCCATTGCTGAAGGTTAGAAGACCTGAATGGTTCAGAAACAGACACTTCCTTGCATTTGCTTCCATATGCTAGGAGCAATCTGTATGTGTCAAGACTGTTTTCCCTCCCTCCCAAATTTACTGAGGGCTAAAGGAAATCTTTATTATTATTATTATTTGTCTTACAGGAGGAATCAACTGCCTTGATCAAGATTGCAGCCCTTACACAGAATACTGTAAAAATCTCCTAAGCTCAATTTTCCATCATTGACCACAGATACCACAAAGGGAGTTTCCCTTATCCCCTTGGTTTGAATATACTTTCTCCAAGTCTTTCTGCAAATTAAAAAATGTGCAAATAAACAACTCCCATTTCCCATACCCCAGGGAAGAGCATGAATAATTTTATAGGCTAGAGTATTACCCACATACATCCCAGTCCCTAGAATTTGAGTCATTTCATTTACCACTGAAATGCAGTTACTGCTGGAGGCAAATAGACCAAACCCTTGCACAACAGAGCGGAGGAAGCCAAGAATGCCCTGCTTTAGAGGGATGTGCAAATCACTGCAACCAAATCACTGAATGTCCTGGTTTGGCTTCACGCATTTCCATCTGACAGGATACTTCAGCAAAGCCAAGGTAGCCAGAAACACTATTTCTGGTGGAAAATCTTTCACTCTGCAGCTCTTCACAAATACTGTTCACCATTTTACTGACCTGCAGTAATGGAAGGGAGAAGGGGGGTGAGCATGTTCCCTCCCTCATTTCAGCAGGGCTATCTAAGGGGTGGCATTTCCAAGCAACTCTTTGACTGACATGAAATTTCTTAGGTCCGTGACTTGAATCTCCTTTGGGAAATCCCAGCTAAAGGCCTGTCTGTTCATGACCAAAAGCTAGGGAAAGCCCTCACAAAGCACAAATTACTGTGCTCCTCTTTGGTTCAGCTGCCACCTTGACGATAAATTTGTGCCTAGCACCGCCTCCTCTCTCAGAGCACCTGAAAACCTGAAAGGACCAGTACCAAGGATAATATTATTTTTAAATGTTGAAAACTTCCCATTATAAAATTTCAAGCCTTTGAACAAGAAATTACCCCAGACCCTATGGAGTCCACACCTAACAGTGCAAGCAAGTTTTGTGTATTCACTTGAGCGTGCAGGTAAGCAGAACAGGCCTTTCAGAAGTTAGAACTGAAGCCCAAACAAGGGAGAGCCACACTGCCAGCCCTGTGAAAACACCAAACGAGCACAGGTAGCCAAGGCCTGCCTTTTGTACCTGACACTATGCTTCAGCAACAGTCCTAGTCTGATTCCAAAAGAGAAAGCATATATATATATATATATATGTACACACACTATACTAGACCCCTGACATCAATTTCTGAAATACTCTTCCATGTTTGCAGCCCAGTCCGAGAACCCCCTTAAGCAGCAAGATTGAAGGTACCATAACAGGGGACAAAGCAATGCTCACACCTCTCTGCAGCTCTCTTACCTAGGTCAGACCTGCATCCCCCACTATACAACCAGGTTTATTCTCCAAAGGAAGAATTCTGAAATTCAACTTGGATTGATCTAGAGGCTAGTAGAGTCAAATTGTGTTGCCTATTTTAACAAGCTGTTCAGTACCAAACATGCAATACAAACTGAAGAACCCAATGACCAATATCTGTATCATGGGAAATTATTGCTTGGGCAGTGGTGAGCTGAACATTCACAGGCTGGGCACCTAACACAAGATAGGAAACCCCATGTTCTCATCAAGGAACTGTAAGTTTCTTCACACCATCTGTCCTTCACCACTTTGTCTCTCTGTGCAGAAGAGTCATGGTGTCTACTTGTACAGCTGGAAACTCCAGGTCCTCCGTTACTTATAACTTTCTCCAACTTTAATCATCATCTGGCCTGAAATTTTCTATCCCCAAAAAATCCATGTTTCACATGTTTTTAAAAATGTTCAGTCCAAAATCTGATGAAGCCGTTTATGAGAACAAGGAAAATGTGTTCCTTTTAAAACATGGTTGTGGCCTTTTCTTTGAAAAGCTTTGTAGCCTGAGGCTCTAAGGCTTGGACTTGACATTTGTCTGGGTAATGTCTTTTCTCCTACATTTGTGCCTTTTGTTCTTCCCTTGATAATTCTCTGGAATTTGGACAAATTTCCGAAGTCTGAAAAATCGTATTTTGCACGTCTGTATTAAAGACTTTGTAGAACTTCATAGGTAAATCTTCAAAACCTTCACCCCTACAGAATATGCTCCTGCCTGTGAGTGAAGCAGACTTTGTTTTCAGCTGTAGCCCAGGGCTGTTTTGAGCTAGCATCTGTCACTACACTTGAGCATACAAGAGCGCTGCCATTCTCTACAATGGCAAATACTAAACTCTTGGAGTTAGTAAAGCAAGTGCGCTACAAATTTTGTATCACCACTACTAATACAACACTCAATAAAGTCTCGCAAACAAATGAGAAATATAATATTACTGCTTGTTAACGTGTTAAGAATACTGGCCCTAAGCAATGTTATCCTTTTTAAGCTTCAGAGTGACCTAGCACGTCACACAGACTATAAGGTTTCCACACTTCAAAATAAAGATGGACCTTGGCAACGCAGCTTTTGGGTCTGCAAACCTCAGGAACAGCATGAGGATGCAAATCTGCCAGATGCCCCAGGGAGCCCCTTTGCTCAAGGGGGAGAGCAAGCAGGCACAAGTTTGCCCACACATCACATGCTGACGATAGATACAGTAATTCACATCTTGAGCAGCATCTACACTTTCCTAAATGTTGCTGTTTTGTCCGTCTTCTTCAGAGTACTTCTTTCAGGGTACATTACTAAAAAGCATTTGTATAGGATAAATACAGACACATATAAAATGCCACGGATGAGTGCCCAACAGTGTGTAAATTAGATTTTGCTCTTTTGCCTCAAAGCAGAAAACAGTTTAAAAAGGCTTCTTGAAGGGTAGCCGCAAAGTGACCAGCTCTGTGGTTTCCTCTCAAGAAAGGCTTAGCTATGTGGTTTCATCTAATACTGTCAAGAAACGACAGCAAACTTTAGAAAGAAATATGTAGGAATTTGGCAATGCAAATTTAAAGCAATTTCATAATCAAGTTTGATGCCTGAATTAAGTATGTCCTCATTTTCTGTAATCATACCCGTGTGTTACCTGTGCAGAAGCAGACCGCAATGTATGCCCTTAATTTGCAAATAACGTGGAAAATGCAAACAGATGGAGAGGCTACAGTTCAGACTAGCACCGAGCAGAGCCCCAGCAAGTACTGGGAGGTTTCTTGCCTTCCCGCAGCAGCTGGGAGAATTTGGCTCAGAATAAGGAGCCCAATTTAGGCTTTTCCATACTGGGGGAGAATTGAAAATGTGAGCTGGGAAGTCAGTGGGAATGCAGGGAAGAGTAAAAGCCCTAGGAAAGCTGCAAGTTAATGAAGGTTAAGAATGTGATATGTAACCACGAATACATATGCTTTAAAAAGCATACCAGAAATGATTTATTTTAGGCTGCAGTGAGTGGCCTAAACATATAACCCTGAACCATGGAGCTACAACTAGCTCCTATGTATGCCCCCCCCCCGCACTAAGGATGCGGCTTCGTGTATTTTGCGGACATCTCATGCTTGGCATCACAAGAAAGCTGCCAAACTGAGCAAAACCAGGAACCTGCATCAGACCCGACCTCATTATCATCCACACTTGTGGTACCCCAGTCTCAGGCAATTCAGAACAGAAATTCAGTATCGCGTAGACAAGCCCGAGCAGACAGACACATCTACATGGTGCAGAGCAGCGAGCACAGACAGTGGCTGGGGAGCCGGCCACCCCGAGGTGGCACTGTGTCTGGACTGAGTGGCTGGTGCAGATTTTCTGCTCCTGGAAATTTGAAGCATAGTGGTAACGCTGCATTGTAATGGATTGTGGTGTAAACATAATCTGAGCCAGCTGTCGTAAACGCGGAGGCTTACACATTCTAATTCTGATTGTAATCTGACTGATTTAATGGTGATTTTCCTGATTTACAGCAGTATTGCTGAGACTAGAGTCAAGCTCCAGAGGTACAGAAGAATGCCTGCACAATTTTAAGCAGCCTGAAACAATAGGATATTGTATTTTTAAGTTTCCAAGCGCTCTGTGTTTTACAGCTACATTACTTGTTTCTTCATCTTATATACTATTGTGCAACACCAAGAAACAGACAATATCAGAAACAGTATTTCCAAGGGATTATTTAATGAAGAATGGCTTGGATCAACCTATAAACTGTAAACAATTGGTACAAGCTCTCTACTGAAGCAATCCCAGGATAAAACATTGCTCAACTGTCATATAATCCACCCTGAGATTTTGTAAAATCAGGAGAGAGGAGGAAAAGATACATAGTCCCAGGTATGGGAAAGAGACAGAAACCCAGTGTGGGAGGGCTCTGCTCGGAAAGCTGCAAAAGGAAGAGGTAAGGAAAGAACCCGGGAGATGGTGAAGACCTTGAGAAATTCCAGTCGCTGCTCATGAGGATTTATGAGCACCTTGCCAGTGTCCAAAAGAGAAGCCAACAGCTGTCATAGTTAGAAGAAAAACTGAGAATTGAGTCTGCAAACCCTTATTTAGGTAAGTAATTCTTAATACTTGTAAAAAATCTCTTAGGAGTTAAGGGGTTTTCTTGGAAAAGGGAGGAGTGTGGCAGAGGGATAAAAATCTCCTCTCACAGGGCAAATGAAGGCTCTCCAGGTTGTGTAATTCCTCCTCCTTTATCAAACTTCTACCTCGACAGCAGAGACTCTTGTCCACATACATAAAGCACCTTCATTCAGAGTCGCAGAGGTACTGATGTCCCCACAGACTCTGCCAGCCCCTTGTGTCTGACATTCCTGTCAAATCAGTCAGGATTTTTAACAGATTAGGCCCGAATTCCTTTCCCTTAATCCCAAACCTACCCACTTCTGCCCTTTCAACTCCTTTTCTCCTCCATATCTTACATCAAGTAGGGTTTTCTAGGCCTCAGAAATAATTAATCTTAGGTGGCGTACGTTTTCAGTGATTCAGTCTTCGATGCCTAACAAAGCTAACTTTGAGTCAGGAATTTGGCAGGACCTGTGTCTGAATTAAGTCCCCAGAACTGGGAAAAAAGAAACATGCATTATCTAAGAGCAATTCTGAACTTCTGTGCTTCTAGAAACAAAAGAAGCAAGAATAAATAAAGAGGTAGGCAGGAGGGCAATTTGTGGAATATAACAGAGACCACTGCCTGCATTTTGTACCACACAAATTCATTGATGTGATAAAATGCTTCACGCAAGCTATGCTTTGATTGTAAGGGACTAATCAAGGTCACATAGAATCAGAGCCTAGAAAATTGCGTGAAAATTCATTGCATACAGTCAAAATAATACTCAGGCTGTAATAGATGCAATAGTAAGTCAAGACTGTAAATATCCTGATTGTACAGCACGTAGTACAGGCGGACCCGCTGGTACTACCACGACAGAACAAAAAATCTAAAATAGATTTTTCTTTCTCTCCTACCTAATAGCGACAGAACTCCTGGAGACCAAAGAGAAGTGAAATAAAAAAAATAAATAAAAGAATGTTTTCTTACAGAATAAAAAAAAAAAATGTACCAGGACTTGTAATTCCTAGGCTCATGCCTTAAACTGTGAATCTGCAGCTCAGGCTAGTGGAAGTGTGCTCCTTCCTCTGTACTGCCTGCTAGCGGCCAGGGAGCAATCCCACTCGCAGTATGATGTTGAGAAAAAACGTCAGTGGGATGCAAAGGGTAGAGCGCTCTGGACCCGTGCTCCCTCACTGAACGGATGAGAAAGAGAGAGGTGGGAGCAGGGCCGCTTGCAGCAGAGTTTGGCCACCTTGAGGCCAACTGCTTCCTTGTAAATTCAGATTTACATGGGAGCTGGAATGCAATCTGCTCTACTTGCTCCAAAGTAAATGGCAATCTCTCACTCGGACTGCAATACCACTAGTTTAAGCGCTGCGTCAAAGAAAGGATTTAGGGACTTACTAATAAGAGCTGTAATGCCTGCAGTTTAGGCAACTGATTACCACGGGCACCAGGAAAAAAGCAAATTTACCTGCTGGCAATGGCAAATGCCCAGCACTATAATCCAGAGCTCAGGTAACTGATCCAAGACAGTCCTTACCACACAGATCCAGTGCCCAGAATGTTCTTTGCAGGGAGAAGCCCGCATCTCTAATTTGACATGCAACCGATGAAGAAGGGGAGGGTGGCCCTCAGGGTGGGACAGGCCACTTCACCATGGCTGAGTGGTTACAGCATGGGAAAATTGGTTTCAACCTTCTGACGGTGATGGAGAGATGAAACTGCCTAGTCTCTCTCCGTGCCACAGGGATGGAGCTATCTTTGCTCCTCTTTCCAGCTGGGCCACGTGCTGGGCTGGACTGCAGGATCCTTCTAGCTCACCCCAAAGATGGGGCTGGTAAGAGGGAAGCTCACTTTTTCTGGCATTGCTTGGAAAAAGTGGTTTTGACACCTCCATCACTTGGCAATGGCAGGAAGAAGCACAGTGGGCTCTGAGGCACACAGGCAGAGGCGGCTGATGCCAGCCTGAGCTAGAGGTGGTGCCGCTGAGTGGACAAGCCCGGGACAGTGACAGCAGCCAGGATTACACTTCTGAGGAAAGGCAGAAGCAGTAGCAGCCTGGCCAGGCCTGGGTTCACACCCTGAGCTGGGCTGACTCCCAGCATCTAATTTTGTCTAATCCCTAAATGCTACCAAAACACCATCTTTTCTTCTCATGACGTGACTGTAGAGAATCTGAAATAAATGTTGTATTTTCAAATTTTGCTTGGTTCAGCAAAAAAGACGACAACAAAGCAAGAGCGTTCTGATTTCTTGGGGAACAGTTTCCCTGACGCCTGGGGGTCGTGCAGCCCCCGTTCCCCCCGGGGAGCCGGAAAGCCCCGGGGCGCTTGGAGCACCGCACCCCACCTTGCCAGCCTCCCCGGGGAGGGCGGAGGTACCAGGTTTAAGAGCTAAAAAGGTGCCGTGAGCGGAAGAGAGACGGGAGCGAAGGTGGAGGGCAGCGGAGCCGGCTGGGGTGCGAGCTGCCCGGCGCTTCCCGGCCTCCTTTCCCCCCCC
>NW_009259313.1:1465095-1465626 GCF_000687185.1 Egretta garzetta | reverse complement strand
CGGCGGGGCGAGCTCCGAAGGGTTAAAGCGCTGGGAAGGTGATAGCAGCTCTGCGCTGGGACCGGGTGCGATTGGCATTTGCCTGCGTGCGACCTGCCAAGCTCCGGGTGACAGGAGCCGGGGCTCCCAATGAGTTTCCCAGGGGCTGAGATCTGAACGTCGCCGTCGCCGCTCTCCTCCCCGGGGCCGCCCGTTAGAGCTGCCGCCGTGCGACCTGCCAAGCTCCGGGTGACAGGAGCCGGGGCTCCCAATGAGTTTCCCAGGGGCTGAGATCTGAACGTCGCCGTCGCCGCTCTCCTCCCCGGGGCCGCCCGTTAGAGCTGCCGCCGGCTGCCCGGCTCCTCTCCATCCTCCCCGAGGTCTCGGATGGAAGCAGCGTGCAACAGGTCAGTTCTGCCACGGGCGCCCGAGGTGCCGTTCATCTCACCCCTTTTTCCCCTCGCTGCTTCAGAAAGGCTGGAGCAAGCGGCAGGAGCGGGTGGTCGCCGGGCGCGGGGATGGGGAGCAGGACCGGGCAGCTCTGCCGCGCCG
>NW_009259313.1:1452751-1460049 GCF_000687185.1 Egretta garzetta | reverse complement strand
CCGGCGGGGGCCGTGACACCTCCGGGGCTGCCGATCAGCCAGCACAGACAGCCCGGGAAATCTGCCAGAAAAATGATGAGAAAGGATAAAACCAACAAAACCCAAAGCCACCAACCCTGCGCTAGCGGGCAAGTGATGGTGCATAAAGAGAGGCTGGCAAAAAGGCCGCTTCGTAAGACCTGAAAGTAACAGATTCTACCAGGGCTAGATCAAGGAGATCGTAGGAAGAGGGTGACAACCGCTTAAGCAAGGTAAAGGGTTCATGCACCGGTTTGCAAACCCGCTGTTAACATTAATTTGCCGGCAACGTGGGCCTTTGGTCGCCGCAGCGTGACCTGGGGAAAGGCAGGGGTGAGCGCCCGCACCCGGCCCTGGCACCAGCCCTGCCAGGGGGAGACCTCAGCTAGGGCAGGTGGTTTAATAGAAGGCGGCGTAACGCTGATTTTCTTGCCTGTCCTGGCTTTTTCTCTCACCATCTGCGTAATTTGCAGGCTTACACAAATGTTGTCTACTCAGCCGCTTCATGAAAAACAGGCAAATATTTAACGCTTCAAGCTAAGGGTATGGTGCCCAGGGTGCACGTAACCTGTTGGGTTTCTCCCCGTTTCTTATGTTTGCCGAGCATTCAACGCGCTGATCTGCTGCAGGAGGAAAAGGCAGGGACACAGAAGCCAAACTTGAATACTTAAAGCAATTAAAGGCTCCGTGATGGAGCGCGTGCTTTTAGACAAGCAAAAGGAAATAAGCAAAATGTATTAATGTTTTAATCTTGTTTGGTTACTGTGTAGTCTTCCAAACTATCCAGCCTTCAAGACAGTCATCTTAAAACACATTATAAAGAAAACATATTTAGATGTTGATTAGAAAAAGTACACACGAACTAAAAGTGGGATGTTCATAAAGCTATTCTGACAATTATTAGCAGGGCCTTTTTCAGTTCAAAAACCTGCAGACTTTTGTATGTGTGCAGTAAGTCTAGTGATAACAGGCTCCATGCTAACTTTCAGAAGTCACACACACAGCTGGAAAACCAAATTCTCATTCCCACGGAAAGCCCAGCATTTAGAAGAGAGAAGTAATTTTAGTTTTAGAATGAATTTTCAAAACTGGATCGGAATATTCAAGTTTCAGCACATTATAAGTTAGTTTCATTTTTTTGCGTTAAGAATCAGTTACATGTGACATTAAAGTAAAAGCTGAGCAAATCTGAAATGACACCACTGCATGGGAAGTCTGCCTTTTTCTCTCAAAGTTTTCCATCGAGGTCCACATGTTCGTGCAATACATTTAGACTTTGCTCAAACTGCATTATTTAGAGTAGGGGTGAGGTTCTGCAAAAAAATGTTTACAGCAAGGATTATTTTAAAGAAAATCTTTTGGAAGTGTTATGTACGTACACACATCTTGCTTTAAACGACAGGTATCCGAAGGTGCAGGCTAAAATGCAAGAAGAAGTGGACAGGATTGTTGGAAGAGACCGTCTGCCGTGTGCTGAAGATCAGCCCCACTTGCCCTACATCATGGCTTTCTTGTATGAATCCATGCGTTTCAGCAGCTTTGTGCCTGTTACTATCCCACATGCCACCACAACCAATACCTTCATCATGGGCTACCTCATTCCCAAGGACACGGTGATTTTTGTTAATCAGTGGTCAGTGAATCACGATCCAGCAAAATGGTCCAACCCGGAGGATTTTGACCCAACGAGATTCCTGGATGAGAATGGATTCATCAATAAAGATCTCACTAGTAGCGTGATGATTTTCTCATTGGGAAAACGTCGGTGTATTGGAGAGGAGTTATCCAAGGTGCAGCTGTTTCTCTTTACCTCCATACTGGTGCATCAGTGCAATTTTATTGCTAATCCAAACGAGGACCCTAAAATGGACTTCACTTATGGGTTGACCATTAAACCTAAGCCATTTACCTTGAATGTTACGCTTAGAGATACCATGGATTTGCTCGATCAGGCTGTCCAAAGACTGCAAGCAGAGAAAGCAGCCAATGAAAATCAGCTGTCAGCAAATGCCTAAGCAACAAACCTTGCATCTAAAGATAATCCCCCCTCTCTCTTTCTAGACTTAAATAAGTTATAGTTTGTTCTAGCAGTCTTTTTGGAAAATAGCCAATATTACAAGTTAACAAGAGCAGGAAGGAAAACTGCACAAGGTATGATTCAGTCCTCTTTTTAATTCTAGATGGAGAGCCAGGGGAACAATTTAATATATTAAATGATAAAACATACGCAATTTGAAAGTAAGCCTTTTCTTTTCTAGCTTGTTCACAGAAGTCGCCATTGTAAAGCGCTTTTTAATCTACTGACTGGTTGGAGCATCTCCAGGAACTGTTTGTACGGTCCTTTCCATGTCTCCATACGCTATGCCTTAACTCTAAGTTCGCCTTCAGTGATTCCACATCCCAAAGTGAAATTTCTTATTTCAAAAAAAAAAAAAAAGGGGGGGGGGGGGGATGTTGCTCAGAACGCTGCAGCTTGCCTCTGAATTTACTGTACTGGGAACTGCCAGAGGCACGTGGCAGCTCCTGTGCTGTGACTGCTGGGATGTATATTAATGCCTCAATAATAAATGTTCAAATGATTTTTGGTAAAATGACAATGTAAAGTCTGTCCTTTAGCATTCCAAAGTGTTTACATAAATAACAAAAAAAAAAAAGGACTTGCTTATAAGCACATTTGAAAATAAAATTCATATTTCACATAAGAATGAACAGAATGTCCGAATATAGTAACTTTTCATTAAGTTTTGAAGGATCGGATTTGATATGTCACCAAATGACAAAGGTGATACAAAACATATGCTAGTCTGTTCATTAGCATATTCATGAACAAAATACATATTTGAATTAGAAAGTTTTACAAATATATAGCTGAACTTTGTATTTCTCTAGTAAAGAGTTAAGAACCGTGTCCCTAGGAACATAGGTAAGTCCAGTAAAATCCACATGGGACGAGGTATTTAGAAGTGAGAATTTGGGGGGTTTATATTAAAACTTTCATGCCGCAAGCCTCCAGTAAAGCGTACAGCAAACACACCCCTGCTCACTAGTCATTCTGTTAGGTCGAGTTAAATGGTATATCCGAAAGTTAGCTATGTACTTTTGGAACTCTTTGCTTGGAACAAAGTCCCAGAAGAAAAACTAGTATTACACATCCTAATTAATGTACCCATTGACTGCAGAAAAAGTACTTTTAAAAAGTTTTTGTGAGGCAAAGGACATGAAATTAAAAAAAACCAAAACCACCCCAAACCTGTTATTTTAAAGTAAAACACACACGTGAAACTTTATGGACTTGAACCTCTGGCTAATGTTTGTGTACACAAAGCTGCACATATTTCTCTAAAAAGCAAAAAACCCGGTGTACATGCCTGATTTTGAAAAGTGTTGGGCACGTCTTTGGAGCTGCAGATCACCTTCAATTACATATGAAATCCATCAGAAATGAGAGTACCTCACATGACTTGCTGTGTTCAGCCTAGTACTAAATAAGGCATTAGTAGAGCTAGAAGAGTAAGGGTACAATGCTACGTGGTAAAGTAGCTCTGCTGAGACCTAAGCAAGTACAGATTTGCACTCAGTCTTGCGATAGATGGCCAGGCTGCCTGTCACCTTGGCAGCAGTGACAGAACTCTTACTGACACTGGGAAGAGCTGGGTTAACGACACAATCCTGATCTTCCCAAGCAGAAGCTTCGCTACTGATTTTAAAAACCCAAATCGAGCCTAAAAGTACTGCTCCATAACCCCACACAGTAGCAATGTACCTGTTTAAAGTCTCTGACTTCATATGACATCTATCTTCTTTTTTGAGAGCTAAAAAAGCTTTGTTACATACACAAGGAATAACCTCAGGTGTTTTTCTGAATTATGTACAAGTTTGTGATATCCCAGAACTTAGCCTATACCTGTGAAAAGCTTTATAAGATACTCGGCATTTTCATATGGAGATCTACATTAGATCAAATGCTAGCAAGACAATTTTCCTTGTACCTTTGTAAGTACTGTTATTAAAAAAGTATCAAGTATGTAACCCACAACTGAATAGTTACTCTAACGCAAGGATCACCCATTCATATTTTAATAAAAACAGCTTTTGTAATTTTGTACTCTTCCAAAAGCTTTAACTACGCATTGGCTACTAATGCAACATCCATTCACACTGCTCATGTCTGTCAGGGGGTCACACACTATACAGCTGTTGGTCAAGTAATGCCTCACGTAATCTGTGAAGTTACTCACATTTAGTAGCACCCATTTAGAGTGCATGCAGATGTTCAGCGAGCTAACTTTTATGGTCATTTTGAGATGTATCATTGTGTTACCAAAATACTAAATAAAACTATTCTTACGCTGCCTTTGCTTACTTTATGTATGGCTTTCTAACATCAAGATGAAGAAAATTATTATTTCTGATTTGGAAAGTAGTATTATTTTAACTATTTGTTCATATCCTTTTCACCTTCTTCCCATTTCTGGATTTTAAGGTTTTTCTCCATCCTGCCCTTACAGCCTCTCAGGTCTGCCTGCTTATTCATATGTTGCCATCTGTGTTCCACTTCCTCATGCTTCTTGCTAAGAACATTGCCTGCTGCTCATCTCGGCATCCATCTGAATTCTTTCATGTCTTTTGCTTTCTTCCAATACCTGTTAATCTCTCCTCAGCCTGCACAATCTCCTGTGCTACATTCTTCCTTCTGGCATTTCAGTTTACTTCCACCTCCCCTTATTTCAAGCCCCCAGACTGGTTTTCCTCTCTCTCTTCCCCTCCTGTATCTACCGCTGGCGTCTGTGTACTCCTGATACTGGATCCCTACCACTGCCCTTGGGACCCGTTTGTGCTGGTTTGGCCTTGGTGTATAGTCAGGAGCACCAGGAAGGAAATCACAGGGACAAACAGGCCTTAACGTGCCCTCGCAGAGCAACCTCTCACAAAATCAAGGCAATCCTGTGGTGAAGGGTGGCCATTACTGCACGCGTAAAACATTTCTTCATGATGCAGCAGCACCCATCACCACCACCACCCCTTTGTCTTCTTTTCCCCAGTCTGCTATGCAAGCCTGCGTACTGCAGAGGACCTTCACATCTTCCCTAATCCCGAGGAAGGGGAACAAAAGCTGGGTGGGACAGATGGCTGGGCAGACTGACTAGCACTAGTTCCCTCCTGATTTAGGATATTTTCAGCTGAGTTTTCTCCCTAAGGGGGCAGGATTCCAGGTACAGGCTGAGTTGGCAAAATCAGAGGGAGCACAAGTTGAAGACAACTTACAAAGACCTCCTCAAAGTAGCTAAGGACCTGTGGAGTAGGTGTAGTGTCCAAAGATACCCCATGCAGTGCATACATGGCTGGGGCTGACCAGTGGGACACAGCATAGGTGCAGAGCAGGTGTCCTTCCTGGGTAAGAGCCAAGAACAACCTCGTACAGTCAAGAGATGCTGCCACACTGGCCCTGCTTTCCGTTAATTTCCAGGTATTTTTCTGCTTTACCATCTACCTACAGCTGAAATTGAGACTCCCTCTTCAGTGTTGACAGGCACACTTTTATAGCAAGACCTGCTACTTTAGTGCCAAAAGATGCAGTGCTGATGCAGCCAGAAGTTGGTGTAAAGAAAGCATTCTTGGACATCACTACAAATACTTTTTATAGCAGTTCAGTAGGAAACCAAAAGTTTCCAATTGCCCACTGTAAGCCAGTACACCAAGTATTAAGGAAACAGAGTAAGATTAACTCAGCAAATTGGCTTGGTTTGGTTTGGTTTTAATTTTTAAATTCTGTATTTCCATTTTTCCATCTGTCTCATTGGAGCAGTTGTTAGAAAAAACTATCATTTTCAAAACTAGGCAAGGTCACATCTAACAGCAAGTCATGCACATCTCATGAGATTCTGTGTTTGCGCTGTCACCGCCTCCCTCACCAACTTGTGACTGGATGTTGCCATAGCAATACTAGACAAATAAATCTTGCTCTTCCTTCATGAAATAAAGCACAAAGAAGTTAAGCAGCTGTATTCAAGGGAAGATTTTTCATTTAAAAATCTTCATGCTCAGGCTGTAGTGATTTTGATGGGTCAGGAAAGCCAAGCGTCATCTCACACTTGCTTTCTCTGTGTATATGCGCACGCACACACTTAGTCCATCTCCTGGAATTTTAGTAACATCTTTCATTCAAGTTGAGATAAGGGATTACAAGAAAAGAAAACAAACCCAAGACCAAAACGCAAACACCAAACCAACAAAAAACCCCTCCCAAACCACAAAACAGAAAGCACAGGGAGAATTTAGGACAAGCAGACCTTTCTCGGAAAGCCAATAGCTGTCGGGCCACCCCACTACATAACAAGGAGGGGAAGCAAGTAGGCTGAGCCAGCAGAGTTCACATGGAATACATTTATACTATTCGAGCCTACCATTACATTCCTTATGTAGCTAATAGTTAAGCATGCTGGCTTCAGGAGGAGTCGGTTCAGAGCTGCTGAAATAAATAGGAATAATGTAACAATAAGGAACAAGACTCATCAGAACTTGAGGAACAGCTGCTAGAAAGAGGAGAGTGGGGGGTCAGTCCAGGATCTGTGCGACAGCTATCAGCACCAGCAGAGTCATGGCACAGTGTAACTAAATGCAAATTCACATCAACAAATTCCAACTAGCTTTGTGTCAAGACCCAGTATGTTTTTGTGAGTGGCAGGGACTGATGCATAGGTCAGTCAGGTTCAGGCAGAGCAACCAGAGACCGGGCAACTGGGAGCTTACATTTTACCTGAGAAAAGTTGAGGAATTAGCCATGCAAAGCAAACAGGTAACATTTGCCTTTGCTGTAAATTTGGTTAAATTTTACTTAGATCTCCAACTTGCCCACATAACAAATTCAACTTGGGTAACACTGAAGGTGGATCTGGCTTTCTCATGGATGAAGAAAAGGGCTGGATTCTGAATAGCGCCGTTGTTTTGGGACACAGTGCAATACAGATCCACTGACTCAAGTTTCAATAACTTCTTTGCTGTTTAATACCCTGCATTTCTACAGCTGAGTTTTTTCATGTTCCAGTCACTTGTACTCAGACCAGGCCAACTCATTTAATGGTCAGGTGAAAACAAGCTCAGTGTCAAGCACAAACAGCCTGGAGCATTTAAGATGGCTGTAGTCAATGCTTTGATAGCCCTCCTTCGGGGCTTTTTGCCAACTTTTCAGACAGCTCTACTAACAAAAAAAACCTCTTTGCTTTGTCAGTGTTGCCCTGTCCTTCCATACTTAGAGCAGATCTCGCTCCAGCCTGAAAGCA
>NW_009259313.1:1441714-1452697 GCF_000687185.1 Egretta garzetta | reverse complement strand
TCCATCAGTATAGTTAACTCACAAGATGCAGGCTGCTGAGGCATTTCAGCTGCACATGTGCAGAGGCGGGGAGGGGAGTGAATGCAGAGGGGGCTTATTAAAGGTGCATAAATCAGCTGCAGAGCGATATAGGAGTCATTAGCTGGAGTGGCCAAGAGCTAGCAGAGGAAAATATATGTCTGAAGTGTAGGAAGATTTCAGCTAGGGAGGAACTGTGCACAGCGTCTCCAATTTCCAGGAAAAAGAGAGGTGGTGATTTTACATTGCTCGTACACACAGCATGTGAGGATTAGGGTGATAAGAACCTGCACAGTACTAAAGAGGTTCACTCACATCAGCAGCAGGGAACATCAGACTGAGAGCACCTGGACCAAGCCTTACCTTTGCACCAGGCTGACGACAGAATGAGCAATTATTTTCCTACAAACTTCGGACAAATGAAGGATGTCCAAATACTAACTCCTCATTGCCTGTTAGCTCAAGTAATAGATTTGGAAGATAGCCAATGTGGAAACGAGAGCTGAGGAACTAAACGCGAGGGCTGGGGCTATGCCATACAGGCTGTGGGATTTGAAAACAAAACCAGTCTGCAACAGAGAGCCATGGAGAGTCTGTCATTCGCCTCGCCTCAGCACCCCCAGCGCCTGAGAACAACTGAGAGGAGCAGAGAGCCCAGCTGCAACAGCCCGAAAACCTTCTGGCGAAATTTTCCTCTTGACATTCAGATGGAGTGGTGGAAAGAACGGGCACTACACCAGACAGAAACACTACGGGTCTAGAGGATCCATTCAGAGAAGGTCAGTGTCATTTATTTGAGCAAGCTGAGCAGGAAGAGGTTTGTATCAGTTGGCTATTCCCATGCTATGCAGTTATGTCTTCAGTCGTAGCTAGGCTTGCTCAGTATCTGCTACGGAAGATTGGTGTACATATTGCAGGATGCTCCAGAACTGCCTTTAGCCGCAGATATTATTGGTATATTTTCAGTGATGGACCACCTTTTGTTGGCAAGGACAGTTCTACAGAAGTAGACTTTATTTCCACAGTCTCCCTTCTCCCAACCTGAGTTCTAGAAAGAGCGTAACAGTTCTCATGCAGATACAGGCTTCTAATCCCCTCATGATAACAAATGGGATTTCACGTAATCATGTTTTCCATGCTAAGAATAACACAACACCCTCCACCTATATGGACTACTCTACTCATCATAACTGACATGGAGATGTGGTGTGAGAAGACACCCTTGTTCCCAGTACAAAAGCAAGATTCAAGACAAATTTTAACTTCATAAAGCAAGTATGTTTTGCAGTCAGCTGCAGAACAGCATGAGACAATATGCTTCTTCTATGCTTTGTGTTCTGTGAAAAACTTCCAAGCTGCAGTTTGAAAATTTAATTCTACTTTATATCTTTTTTTTAATTATACTTTTTCACTCTACAGAAAAAAACCCCTATAGATTATGAAGCTGTTAATCTTTTGTGGTTCAGGAAATTTGAATAACTGAATTCAAGTAAAAAGAAAGTGCCACCAGAAATTAAACTCAGACTTCACAATAATTACCCTAATGAAAAATGAGATTCCTAAATGAACCTTTGTCTTATTGTAACAGAAATCCCTTTCCTTCCTTTCATTCATGTATATAGCTGCTGGGACACGGTGTCGTGCTGCAACTTGTTCCGAGCCATAACTACATTTGTCTTTCTGTTTCTGGCAGAAGCGAGGAAGAGCTGTACCTACACTCCAGAACAATATGCCCTGCAGGGGAGCTCTCTGGGCAACCATTCCAGGTGGCACAGGAACAAAAGAGAAGTGTTTTCCACCAGCTTTCTCTGGACGAAGCGTTCTTTCTCTCAGGTGCCTGACATCCCATCAAGCCTGCATCTTCCAAGGATGTGACCAGCACTTGTGCCACAGTGAGCGGAGGGCTGATCAGCCAGTGCACTTTGGTAAGAAACACTACAGAAATGTTTAATAAAATTAAGCGAGGATGAATTTCCATAAAGGAGGGGATAAAAAAACCCTCCAGTCTAGATAAATATTTAAATTGAGAAGGTTCCCCAGAGAATTACAAGGCAGATCCTCCAGTGGCATTATACTTGAACTGAAACCTTGTACAAAAAAAATCCTACTCCTGCTGGCATTAAGACCAAGATACCTGGCATCTGTGCACACAGATCTACAGCACAGTGACAATATTGTCCTCTACATTTCAAGAGTAAGGTGCTAATTTCCTTAAAGTCATCAGCAGAGCCAGAATTCAGAGCATTTGGCTGATAATGTATTCCCTGTACAACACTGATTTAAATATCTTCATGTCTTACTGAAAGCCAGAAAGATTCCTTCCTTATCTTCACAAGCTATCTCTAACCCTAATACAATACTTTTCTCCTTGAGTAAATAGCTCTAGCCTTTTCCCAGAGTTAAGCACATACAGTAGTTTTCATTGGGTATAAAACCATAAAACTGTATGGCAGAGCAGAAACCTTCAGGGAAGTTCTTGGAATAAATAGATGCTCCATCAATTGTCTGAATGGCTGAAACTGTGAAAGCAGAACAGATACATAAGGATTGGATACGAAAGAGATCTTTTGCTCTCAAGAGAACAGATGCTTGCTTCTGGAGTGCATGAAAAGTCAATTAATGAAGTGACTGGACCTCTTTAGCTTTCTTTATAGCCCCCAAACCATATCCTGATTAGACCATAACGTTTTCCCTGGCAAAGATCCAGTTAGCAGGGTTTCCTGCATCCTTGCATTCATATACAGTCAAGGTCTTCATGTAATTATGAACAAGTTCCTCCCTGAGGATTTGTCATCCCTCTCTTCTTCAAATATTCCCCTGAAATACACACAACTGTAGCTGGCAAAAGAATTCTAGTCAGTTATTTCACTGAACTCAAGTCACATCTATTTATTTTTATTTTTCTAAATAGGCACCTTCCTGTCTTTTGAGGAAATCCAGCAAGATTTGATCATATGCCAATAGAAGCAGTAGTTCGTCAGGCTCAGTAGCAAAGAAGATTCTGTATGTACGGAGGAATAAATACGGGGAAAATTTGGGCCGTTGGGAAGTGAGAAGGAGAACAGAGCAGAGAAGGAGAAACACTAAAATAGAGGCCAGAGGAAATAGAAAGAAATGTTTCATCACACGAAGGAGAATGAAAATGAGGAAAAAGAATGCGAGCTGCTGCTAATGCCAATTTGCCCCATCCCCGGGTACAATAGCTCCCCAGGGCACCCTAGGGACCACAGGTTGAAACTGATGAAGACACACACAGGCACACGCCCCTGCAGAGGGCAATTCATCCCATCTGCCCTTTTATCTCCACTGACTGGAGAGCCCAGCCAGCCTACCTATGCCAAACACCTACCGATTAGGTTATTGATACGCCGTGTCCCTCCCTCCCTCCTCATCATATGGGAGAAATGCATATTTAGGTCTGCACTGCTTAGAAACAGGCACGTTAAGCTACAGAACATCTTCTAGATTGGAAAAAAACAGTACTCCTACACTGGTGGGACGCATTTCCCAAGGGACCAAGGAAATAAGGCCCACTGATTTAACCAGACCATGTTACAGAATCTACCCTGATTTAACGACCTGATGTCAGAGAATTGCAGACCGGTTGAGATGGGAAGAGACCTCTGGAGGCCATCTGGGCTGACCCCTTGCTCAAGCAGGGCCACCTGGATCTGGTCTAGTCATTTTACCTTCCTAATAATAACAACTACCCACCACACTACAGGCTTTTTTCCTTTAGACTCTTTTTACAGTAAACACACAGAAAATAATATGTTCACCACTGGTTCACTTTCCTTTCCTCTTGAAGATAAACCTATGTGGGCATTACCCTGGGAAACCCACTGCTGTCCCCAGAAACTGCTTCTCCTCAGCACCCCCCAGATGAGGGAAGCCTTCCCTTCTTCACCTTCCTTTAGGAAGCATCCCCAGAGGCAGGAAGAAGGAAAGGCCAGGCAAGACAGCCATTGCTGCCCATCTCTTGCTGTTTTGAACTGGATTTTATGTGATTTTATGTGCGTTTGCTCCCTGCTTTGGCAGATAATGGAGAGGATCTATCTGCCCAGAGCGATCCATCACAGGCTTTCCTGCTGCTGAACTGAGCCAGTAAGTCATTCACGTCTTCCCCAGATGTTTCTGTTTTCTGAACTAATGGGAACCATATGTACCCCCCACTTTCCCTGAAGACTTGAGCCAGCACAAATGGAGAGGGGGGGGAAATTCTCCACTTGCCTTCAGGAACGAGGGGCTTGCTCACCCGCAAGAGCAGGGTTGGTCCAGGATGCTCCACAAGCGAAGGCTCTAATGAAGAACCACTCCTAAAACACCAGGACCAGCATACACAGGTATGTCCCACTGGTGAAAACCCCTACATCTTTCAAAGGTTTTAATCCTTTTGAAGTTCTAAATAGCACCACTATTGATACCTGAAGTAACAATTAAGCACTACATGCAGCAACCTTACCTATAGCAGTAAGTGAAGCAGCCATGCAATTTAAGACATGGGTAATTAACAGTGCCTGGCTTGCTCACTGATTTTTAGCACAGAAGTCAGTGTTTATTTTAGTGGTGATAAGTGAAAGAATCTAAGCTTTCCCCCAGTATTAAAAAAAAAAAAAGAATTCCTTGCAAAATACTGTCATCTATTCTCAGGTGTTTCCAAATATCAAGACAATGATAGTAAATGCATGGCATGTCTTCAGTCAAACTTTGTAGTCAGGATTTAAGAGAGGAAAAGCTATAGCGCACCATGTTTGCAAGCACCTAAGTCCCTAATCTGGCCATTACATTTTATTGCATACTTTTTAATTTACTGCATACTGAAAATTAAATTTTAGAGACAGGAAACAAATTACAATTTATGTCAATCCAAACCTGGACAGGGGGGTTCAGGCCACTGAACAGCGCTTCAAAAATAGCTGTAAATTAGAACTCTACATTTTTCTTCCCAGTGTTTTGTTTGCGGGTTTTTTTTTTTCTTTTCTCTCTCATCCTTGCTCAGCTATTGGTCAAAATCATTTGCAGAAGGCTTCACTTCCCAGCATTCAGAAACATTTTGCTGAGTTATCAAAAAGAGGTATCAAAACTGTGCTTCGGATTTTGTAGAGGCTTTCTTCTAGCCAATGCACAAAACCATTTGTTTACAGATGTTCGCCAGAACAAGTTTGATTAAACTGTGCCACAGAAATTGTCTCCAAATTTATTAGGAAGTACATGTTTACAGCTTAAATGCATGTGGTTTATCGCCTTTTTAGTTTTGACAGCTAAATAGCAGTAGAATTAAAAAAGACTCTTGGAGAAATAGGTTCCAGTAGTAGCACAAGCTTGCATAGTAAAGATTTTTAAAAGGCCCAGTGTCTTGTAGAATATTTCTTCATTTGTCTAGCACTGGCCAGGTTGGATTTTTTTTTTTTTTTTTTAATGCTTCTTTCAAGGTGCTGGCCCTCCACCTGTGCTCAGTAATTGGCTTGCACTCCTGCAGAGGTTCTATGAATTTCTCTATTGAAACTTTTAACTCCCAAGTCAGTTTGAGTCCATTCCTCACAAAGGCACTCAGACATGATTTGATAACAAAGTAGAGAGAATCACGACATCCCTATCCTGGTCTAAAAAATTAGACCACCCTCATAATTCTTCACTTGCAGTTGTCAAGTGAACAACCCCAGGATCCTTTTATACATGGTACCAGAAAGCTTCTCTGCCAGTAGCCTGCAAGGCACAAAGCAGCCACTTATCTTGCCCAAGAACAAACTAAAACATGGGGTTAAAGTTCATCCTTAACTACAGCTCCATTCAAAGCCCAGCAATCTTAATGAATATCAGTAAATTTCAAAGACTGCCAGGTTACTTTCCTCCCCCAGACAAGCAAAAGGGCTTCCAGGAGACAAAAAGAACTTGATGTCTGCCTCCATGCCCCTGAGAATTATTATTATTTTTAATGAAACACATTGAGGGGCCACATTGCTGTCAGCTGCCTGCAACTTGGTTTATTTTTATTTTATAGTTAATAAAAAACAGGTACAACCCTCATCCTGCTTTAGAAGCACATCTTGGAAATCGGACAGCTGTGCTAAAGTCATCCTAGAACAAAATTTTAAGATGCATCTGAAGAGCCATAAACCAAACTGTTCTTAATATGCCGTAAAAGCGCTGTTTACCCATTTGCATGCATTGAAACATCTGATGTTGCCCTTTCCCATTTATAGGGAGAGCCAACCCTGTTCAGGGAGACCACACACTATGCCACATTTAGCACCTGTTAGGAAAGTTTCAGTGTGATTTTAATTATTTCCAAGCTCAGTAAATCCCCTTCTGGCTCCTTTTTGGAAGGGTTTACACCAATTAAAATGGCGTGTCATGTAAACCCTTTAAGCCCCTAGAAAGCTTCGATTTGCATCTTAGCTAGCAAATTTCGCTCCTTTTCACTCTCCAGCTACAGCTTTTTGGTCATGACAGAATACAAAACATAGTTTCACAGAGTACCTAGAATTCAATCCAAAAATCCCTATGTTGCTGTCAATACCTGTGATGAACTGCTTGCACTCCCTTGATCCATCCTGCTCTGACAGAGAAACCAAGCGTGAGCGGACGGGCCACTTGGCTGCAGTGACACCAGGCTCTTTCAGCGTTTGTATCTAAAGAGTAAATGCCTAGAAAAGCTGGGAGCATGAACTTGGTATCTACATCTATGTCTACGGCTGTTTGGAAAAAGACAGACAGATCTTAGCAAGCAGCCTACTGCTGCAATGGAGCTGAACAGCGCTCTCGCAGAACAAGCCACGCAGATAGGTTAGTTCTACAGAAGCAGGTCCCCTGAAGCTTCCTTAGGTCTGAACGTTGGCAAATAAGCCTAAGTTTTCTGGGAGTAGAGAAAGGGTTTTTTTAGCAAGGATGTTTAGCTGATCCTTATATTAACTGAAGATGGATTATGTTACCAGGACAAAACTTCAAGATTCTGCTCTAGCACAACAAACGTCAGATGATTCCCATGTATTTCTGCTCCAACTTAGGGTGGAGTTCTCAAGTTTTCAACACCACATCCCCTGGCAGTCATTTAGGCACCTAACTCCCATCCGGATGCAAAGTTACTTACGTTGCAAAGTTACTTACGTTACAAAGTTACTTCTTGTTAAGAAAAAACCCCAGCAAACCAACCAACAAAACCTAGTGACCCACCTGTAATCTTTCTGTGAAAGTTTACATGAGAAGAGATACAAGTGCTGTAAATTAAGTTTCATATTTTTGCAGCAGAAAAAGGAAAGAACTTGGACATAGCCCTGGCACTAATCATTCAACAGTGAGGAGTTATCCTAGAAAAACATTGTATTGCCAAACATCTACACAGATGCACGTTTGCATTGTTCCTCCCTTGCGTTTCAGGAAACAGTAAATACTGCTGCGGCCAGTACCCAAACATAAGGTGATTTTAGTAGAAGACCTTGTTTGTGGGACCAACCCACAGTCACCAACAGTTAAATGCAATCCCTTAAATTAATTCCAATGAAATGCAAACACATCAAACAAGTCGGGGTGGCGCTCGTATGCCTAAGCCAAGGTCAATGGCGGCACCGAGGGGCAGACAAGTCTCTTCATTTCCATGTACCCATTTCATTGGGTACACCAGTTTCTCCAGTAGAGCATGGACTGAGGAAACATCACAGGACACAGACCTACCTGCTACCTTAGGTGTTTTAACAGGAAAGGCTTCAGACCCCTAGGAAAACACACCTTGCTGCTATGTTGCAGGGGCTGGGATCCCAAGCAGGCTCACAAATTCCACTCCCCAACCTAGAAACAGGAGAGCCAAGAGTAACATCACCACATCAAATGTGGTCAAGCCCCTTGCCAAAGCTCTTGCTGGGGATTCCTGTTACCATGAACCCTACATGCACATTTCGAGCCACAGCCCTCACAGTGAGCCCACCCCTTCCCTAGGGAAAGGGCTGGGTGTTAAGGAGGAGATCCTAGGAAAGTGCTTTGCTAATCCAGCTTTCAGCTCCAGGAAAGCGTTCATGTCCCGGGGCAATCTTTTCATCAAGATTGGGTCTGAATGCCAAAAATGAAGGAAATGAAAAATGAGTAAATAGCAAATTAAAATCCCATCACATAGTGGTGTTCCTGGAGCGAATGCTGTGCCCCAGGCACCTCAGCAACTGCTGCCTGGCACCGCTGAGACTCCTCAGCGTCCCTCTGTCCCAGCCAAACGGTGGCTGGGGACCGCCAAGAGTCAAAGCAGAAATCACAGCACACATCGGGGTTTCTCGATTCTTTCTTTTTTTAATGCTTGCAGCGCTGTCTCCAATACAACTAACGAGAACTCCAACAACTGAAACAACAGACGGGGCTTCCACAAAGCCGCACCTTGTCAGAGAGGGAACCGCATGGCTGGCAACTCAGCGGCAGGCCAGCGTCACCATTTCCCCCACATGTGTCCTCACAGGGTTAGCTGCTTCTTAGGACAGACCGACAGGCTGCCGTGGGGACTGTTGTTTATGGGAAGACTAGTGATGATGCATTTATATATACATATATTTTTTTTTTAAATTTAATTGATGGGCATGCCTCTCTGCATATTAATACCAGGGAAATGTTAAAGCTACTTTCATGGGGGGAAAAAACCCCACCAGATTAATAAGAAAAATATAGTTCAAAGTTAACACATTCAATGTTTTTAATGATTTTTGTAAGTTCTTTACTGAATTGTCACACTGATAACACAGCAGTGAAGATGTACCGTTTTCCTTCCTATACCACAAAACCTGTTGACTCCCCTCTTCCCCCAAGTTTACAGTCAGTTTAGAAACTGTGGCTTTTGTAACATGCAAACTGTTCTCTGAGTACTTTTACTGGCTAGCTTTATCCCAGGGCATTAATCTGTTGTCATGTCGCATCCTTTCAGGCAGTGACAGAAACGCAGAAGACAGTTACAGTTAATTTTATGGCACCCTACTCGCTATCACAGCTGAGAAAACTGCTAAAAATAAGCAGGAAAATCTTTACTGAACTCCAGGGCACCTGGATGTCTCCCCAGATCAGAGTTAGAGACTGGGTTGAGGGATTATGTTGTCTGGTTTTAAAACCAGAAGAACATGAAGGATGAGGAATACAGAGCAATTTGGAAGCAGTGAGTGTCAACTATAGGAGAAATGTCTTAAAAGGCTTACGCAATATCTCTCAAAATAAAAGAGATCAGTTAAAAACTGTGTCTAAAAAGATTGCTTCAAAGGCTTATGGCACACAAACATTAGCACAAAGTGCTTTACACAAAGCAACCCTCAGAAGGGTGCCCTTTCACACTAGAAGTTTCCTAAACTATTCTGCAAAATTTAACAGATAATTCCCCCTGTGCTGAAAGACCACGCATCTCTGTAAGGCTGCTGTGACGCCTGCAATATGAAGAATTACTCGGCCTCCAAATATGAGATATATCCTTATGAAATCTGTCAATAACAACTGGAAATCTACTACGTCACTGGAAAAAAGAAAATGTGGACTTGGGCAATTGGGCTGCTTCATACCCAAGTTTCCACATCAGCTGTGTTTTATCATAATTATATTGAGTGAAATACTACCTGACTGGAGAGTTTCACAGATCTCCAGTGCAAGAAATACTTTTTTGTAGCTTCTAGGAGACTGAAAAAAAAAGACACACTCCACTTATTTGCAAAAGTTTATGCTAGAGATGAGAAGGGACCCCATCTGATAAAATAGGTAAGTAATTAGAAGTAGTTTGGTAGGACGATAATCAAGTAACTCAGTAAATACAGCATTACCTCCCCTCAGTTGTACATACTGTATACACCAAACACTGAACATATTGGAGGCTGTACCTTGTAATGAAGACAGCAATGCAGAAAGCAAATGTTGAACTGAGGACACAAACTTGTCCATTTCTGACTGCCATGTGTCAAAAGAACCAGAGTAAAAATCAAAGCCAACACCACAGAGGAGGAATTGACATACAAGATCAACACTGAAAACCAGAGAGTTTGCCAAAACCCTTGGAAACCGAAGTGCTGGAGATGGGCACAGCTCTGCTGTGGACTTAATTTTTATGGCCACCTTCCCTTCCAGCCATGGGGCCCCAAGACTCTCAGGTCAAACCTGCTGACAGGCCTGCTGAATGCCCCGCCTGTCTACTTGGCAGAAAGAGCACTTCACAGCCCCTGCAGTACTGGCTGTAAAGCTCACTGGTTTAGGGTTACGTTTTGACTTCTCCTTACTTGGAGTACGACTGAAAATACCACTTGTTTTGGAAAGAAAACTGGAAGAGAATCAGTGTAATACGGGTGAGTGGATTAGCTATTAGCGTCTCAGCAGGAGCCGTTCAGGGATGCGCTTCAATCTCCTCGTACTTAAGACAAGATTGCTTCAATCTTGTCGGAAATTTTGCTCCCCTTCCCACTCCCACGGGAGTTTCTTTACTTTCTGGTGAATGAGCACTGAGTGCAGGAAACCAAAGTCAAACACACCACAGATGGGTATTAAGCAAGCCCCCTGGAGCATTTCTCTGCAAACCATAATCCTTACAAAAAAAAAATCACCCTCAAAAGACAAAACCCCACCTCCAGGCACATCAGGCTCTTCCCCCTCATCCCTCCCCTTCAGCCACAGGCTCCCTAGAAGCAGGTATGATGGTTTGGGGATACCAATTACACTCATTTCTCTAAGACACAGGGTTGGTGGTCTATGAGTTGATTCCTACTGACTCAGTAAACCCTTTGGAGTTCACAGGTCAAGAAGCCAAGGCAAGGGAAGCCAATACATTTATTGACAGTGTCTTTTACCTTTTCCTTTACCATCTGCCTGCCCCAAATTGAACATGTAAGGGGCTTCCAATGGGAACCGACAGCTCTACATCAAGATGAGCCTGCAGTCTCATGTAGGACTATCATCTAGCATTTCCTCTCCAGCATACAAGGTATCTCACAATACCTTGTATTCAACAGATATTTTTTTGTGTCTTCT
>NW_009259313.1:1412838-1441629 GCF_000687185.1 Egretta garzetta | reverse complement strand
GTGTCAATTCCCTTCCATGAAGCAGTTTTAACTCTGCTCTTGGAAGTTAGGATATAAAAGGATATGCAGGCAGAGGCTTTCTCAAGTTTTAACACATGGATGGGAATTTCAAAAAGGTTCATAAGGTAATCAAGTTGCTTATTGTAGCTATAAAGTGCAGCAAGTCATATCTATTTTAGTTCCTCTATTAAACTGATAGATACATATATCCATACAAATACTTTGATATGTATATACACATGCAAACACAGAAACTGTAGTCCCCACACAACTTCTGCAAGTGTAATTACAAGTTGACATTCAAAATAAGACAGGATCCATAGCATTCCTACTAGAGTAAATCCAGCACAACACAGAAATCGAGATGCTGCAGCACAGGTGAACCCAATCAGCCCATTTGCTTTTACGTGATACCATTTGTAGAGATACTGAACATTTGCTTATGTTCTGCTGCTTGCTGTTTGGTATAAGAAAAAGCTCCCTCAGTCAAGTTCCTTCTCTAAATGTAAGGATTAAACAACCCTCCAACAATTTGAGAAAAAACACAACACCCCTTCGCTTTCATTTAAGGCTGCCAATGGATGGAGCAGACCTCAGCTGCTGGGAATTGGTGCTAACTCCCCTTGCAGGGCACTGCTGGGGGAACCCTGCTCATTCACCACAGCTGAGACTGCCTCCCCCCTGCCCCACAGCTCTGACCAAGGTCCATCCGTGGGGGTTTTAACTACGCGCTGTAAGCGGTTATGGAGGAAACTGAATAAAATATTGGCAGTTAAAGTAGAACCCATAAAACCCAGCTACAGCAATGTTTTCACACTAGTGTCCTAGCTTGATTTTAGCACTCGTTTGCTTAATGGTCGCAAGCTCTTCCCACAGGAAAATGGCGGTTCACAGGTAATGCATTTGAAATGTCTTTTCCACCTTGTATTTTTCCATATAAATTTAGGTTACTGAACATGAACAAAAACATTTTTTGACGTAAGGAAAGAAGAAAAAAAAAAAAAAATTTTCATTTCACTGCCACACACACCAGTGCCCCAGAGGAGGACAACAGTGGTGACAGAGGAAGGTTCTGGAGTGCCCCCCCAGGTCTCACCACAGGCCCTGAGGGGAGTCAAAGCCCTGCATGAAGGGGAGTCTTGCCTGTGGGTAGTTACAGGCTCAAGACTTAACACACCTCCTCATCAGGAGTTACCAAACCCTGCCTACCTTTGGTTAGCTTTCCGAGGGACAACTTCCAAGATTTTCTCTTTTAACCGAACGCTGGCAGGTGCCACGGGCAGACGCACAGGGCCCGCAAAACACCCACCGTCACAGCACCCATCGCGCACGTCGCACACCTTCTTTCTGATACAGAGACAGCGGCGTGGAGCTGGATGCCCCACAGCACGTACTCACCCTCTCCTGCACCGCCAGGCCCGCAGCAGCCGGGGGCTCAGCCCCTCTTCCAGCAAACTCCTGCAGTAACACAGCTCCCGAGCGAGCAGCGGGCATCCCCCAAAGGTGGGAAGCAGCCAGACGCGTGAGCCCAACGCCTTTCACAAGCCCTCTGGGAAGCTCTAGTCCGACCACGTCCACCAAATTGCCAGAGCCCACCCAAAGGCCAGCGCCAGGCACCCTGGGCCGCTCTCCTCACTGCTCGGCCGGGTGGGCCCGCCTCTCCCGGGGCCTCGCCAGGCTGCTGGCCCACAGCTGTGGGGAGACGGGCTCCAGCCCCCTGCCCGGCCACTGCTTGCCAGCGGGGGCAGCCCCTCACAGCCAGGCTTGCAAATATGGTGCTGCGGCTGGAGGGCAGCTGTGTATCCCTCGATGTATCCGCACGGACTTCCCGTGCTTTCCAAACCAGCCTGGAAACTGGAAGCATAAATGCTTCCTCTTCCCCGACAGCTCTTCAGGTGCTGATGGATAAAAGAGGCCTAAAAACTGAAGTGTATTTTACAGCTGTGTGTGTTCTCCAACCAGTTAATGCTTGGCTGAACCTTGGCTCGCCTCTGCCAGGTTCTGAAATAGCACAGGTCAGCATTCCCATTTTGCAATGCCAGCCTGGCAATGGGGGAGTCACTGCCAGCTTCGGTGGCAAGCAGATGCTCCTCCATTCAAACGTTGCGATGGCCCCCACTGCGGAGAACTGTGCCTCACGGCCTGACGCGTTTGGTCACGTAGGAATGGTTGTAAACAGGGCTGAAAGCAGTACACCGCTGGAACAAGCTGAACCAAGTATCAGGAGGTACAGAAGCAAATGTCACACAAGGTCAAGCAGCTACTTCTAAAAATCTCATCCTGGCACAAAGCCTGGGTCTCACTGATGTCCAGAGGCTGTTTTGCCATGTTCTCAATGGCACCAAAATATCACAGGTAGGTTTTATAGGGACAAATTGAGTGAAACTACTCTTGAGTAAGACAAAGACTTCTAAATCAAAGATGTGATCAAATGACCGTGGGGTCACACACTCAGTTATCGTCTTTTCTGCTAGCACGCACTGGTAATTTTTGCTCAGGGAGTCATGACGAATGCACCAGGAGCCCTGTTCTGCTTGAAACTGCCAACACCCACACACTGGTGGTATCAAAACCAACACACAGTCTAACAGTGCTTTTGTATGAGCCCCTTATTGCACTTAAAAAGTGTTGCTATAGAAGCTTTCTGCTCTTTTATTTTGAAAAAACCTAAGTTTTATTGCTGCTTTAAGACTTCATATATGATTTTATAGTGCACTACATAAGCTGGCCTAGCATTCTGAAACCAGCAATCCTTTACCCAGAGCCACAGTCAGGAGCTTTACAAATGACTTTATTTCTGCACAATTTATTCTCTTCCAAGATTAGCAGAACACAAGTAAATCGCTGAAGCCACTTTGCTGATTTGCCACATTTTTCTGAACAACAAACAAGAACATTTCTCTCACCTGGAGGCTGAAATTTTGTCAGCCATGTTGATTACTTTACCCATGAATGAGAAACCTGAACTTAGTTTGGGTAGGTTAAAAAGTACATCCATATTCATGCCCATATCCTTAAGTCAAGTTTAGGTTACAATATTCCCAGTCAATATTGTGTGGCAGTTTTTTTGGCTCATAGAGGTAGGCAATTCCAGCTCGTAATTAATCTTAACAAACAAGATGTACGAAGAGCATATAGATGGTGTATGCATGTGTGTACCTTGGGTACGTAGCTAAGTAGCTTACCCTACAGTCACACCATGGGTCAGTAGCACTACCAAGCACAGAGCTCAGATCGTTCCTGTTCAAGTTCACACTGCTCCCAGAGACACTTCTAGAACGACTGCTTGTTTATTTTAATGAAATAAAGTAAAATATTTCCTCAAAAAAAAATTATTAATGCTTCACATTCTTAGTTCTAGTGCTTCATTTACCAGTGTCACACATGCATGGGTTACACAAACATAGACGGGGCCAGAAAAGCTTACTTCTTTTGTATTGTCAAGACAGTTTGATTTGTTTCTTCTCCAAGGAACTTGGGAGAGTCTGTAAGAAGGAAAAGTGCTGGAAAATAAGAATATAACTTTATGTACAGAAGAAAAAAAAAAGCAAACAATAATGTTGGCTCTTCAGTCAGTTACTCTTTCGTGAGTTTTCACTGGATGAATGCTGCAGTACAATTTTAATTGTCACATTACTGCAGGATTTTCTGATTTGGAGTAGCTGTAATGCATCCAGCATGACTATTGTGCCCGCTGAAAGCAAACACCACAGGACCACCCTCCAGGGTGTCCAGGAAAATTCCAGGAAACCCATGGACCTTGCTGGAATCCACAGTACCTCCCTACAGTTCTAGGTACTTCAGGTCAAAGGTGTTCAGGTAGTGATGGCTGAAGATAAGTAGGTCCAGATAAGCTGATGTGTTTGGCTTGAACATAGCTGGAACTCTGGTAGCCACTTCTTTATTGGTTTTGTTGTTGGTTTGGGTTTGGTTTTTTTTTTTTTTTTAGTTCAGGCTTTTACTTCCCTAAAAACAGGTTGCAGGTGTGGAGTCAGTTTTTTTTTTTTTATTTAACTGGACACAGGAATTGTCACTTTCCTTTCTAGATCACCAACTTACCACTGTTGGACAGCTTCCTAATTAATTCCAGAAGTCAGTGTATTGATATACTACATAAAAATGAGTAAATCACTCTAAGACTCTGCAAAAGGGAAGACAGTAATTTAAACAAAGTAGCGTGAGAGTGTATCACTGTAATCATTTCCACAATGTGCCAATGGCTAATTGCTACAAAAACCACAATTTAGTTTGTGATTACCTGCTGCTGTTGCAAGGGACAATCCTAAAGGGATCAGGATCCAGTGACAGAGCCCTTAGCTTCACCACAAGAAATAAAAATTATCGCAATTATCCACAAAGGCAGAAATAGTAATTTTAACTGTAACGAAGCACAAGAATCCTAGCATCAGATCAAGGCCCCCTGAGCTCACCTTTTGGAAACACGTAAAGAGACAAACTCTCCCGGAGAGTTTACAGTGCGTGTACTGGAGCAGAGACCAAACGAGATGCCACAGTGGAAGAGCTGAAGGAGGTGGTGGGCAACATGGCCAAGGCACCGTGGCTTCAGGTGGCTGCAGCCCCATCTGCTCCATACGGCTTAAGGGCCCGCAGGGGTTAATATGGTTAACTTCCAGCTCCTCCACAGAGACAAAACTACGGAAGTGAACGTCTGCCTGTGGATATTTTAAACAAAAAAGAAAACATATGGCCCTCTGGAACTATGCTTGCTGTTTGTCCAGCTGATTGGACACGGAGAACAGATAACCTAGGCCTAGAACTAAGTGCAAAAGCTTTATTCCAAGGAGCAATTAGAGAACAATTTACAGGACACGCTTCAATTTTAAAAGTTCTCAGATTAGCAAAGCAGAAACACAAAAAAGTTGAGAATGCTTATACACACTAACTAGTAAAAAATGTAAAAAGCACAAAATATCTTAGCTGTATAAAACAGCAGTTTCTTACCCATGCGAGGAATATTTCTACAAACAATGAAAGACAACTTGGAATGAATAATTAAACCCAGCCTTTTCTCTCCCAGACGTAACTTTGTGATTCTACACATACACTAGTAATGAACACAAATTAAAACAGGAGAATGGGCTTAATTCAGACAGCTGAAAAGAAAGATCAGTAATTTCATTTATAAAATGGGAAATTTCATTTAAAAATGTAATCACCTGGATTAAAACCACAGGTGTGATAAATAAATAGCCGAGGGCAGCCACCATGTGCGTCTTCAAATTCAAGTCTTGAAACATGCTGGTAAATGTTTCACAGTACAAATTCATTAGGTAGCCCGGGCCCAGATGCAGAGCTGGCATGTGCAGATGCAATCCCACCAACTGCGGGAACCCAGCAGGAGCACCCATGGCTTGCTGGGGCTGGAGTCGTGCACTCCCCAGGGATGCAAGGCCAGAAGGGCTCTTAAGAAGTCATCTGGTCCAACCTGTGCCGGAGGATGAACTGTGCCTTAAACACCGCCAGTGTTTAAAGTCTTCTTTGTTTAACTTCTACTTTAAAACTTGCGTAAATGATTTTATAATGTTCTCAGGAAATGTATTGCAGGGCTTTGCAAAGTTACCATCAGGATTATTTTCTCCTAATGCCTAATCTAAAGGTAGGCAATTACTTCTTGTCCATGGGATTTGGAGAACAAGGGTTTGGGTTTGTTTTTTTTTTTTTTTTTTTTACTGTCTTCTTTGCAATGGCTTTTTACAAATGTGAATACTCCTTTAGTCATTGCTCCTGCAGACTAAACAAACCAAATTCTTTCAATTTTTACACACAAAATCATGTTGTCTACAGCTCTCATCTTTCTTGTCTCTCTCCACTGGACTCTTTCCAGTTAGCCCCCAACCTCCTTGAAGCGTGGTGCCTGAAACCGGATATAGTATTCCAGCTCAGACCTCATTAGACGTTATTAGGCCTAATTAGAGTAAAGGGCTATTTCAAGTGAATTTAATGGGGAACGCTTATTTATTCAGTCTGGTTTTTTTTTTTTTTTTTTTTTTTTACTGTCTTCTTTGCAATGGCTTTTTACAAATGTGAATACTCCTTTAGTCATTGCTCCTGCAGACTAAACAAACCAAATTCTTTCAATTTTTACACACAAAATCATGTTGTCTACAGCTCTCATCTTTCTTGTCTCTCTCCACTGGACTCTTTCCAGTTAGCCCCCAACCTCCTTGAAGCGTGGTGCCTGAAACCGGATATAGTATTCCAGCTCAGACCTCATTAGACGTTATTAGGCCTAATTAGAGTAAAGGGCTATTTCAAGTGAATTTAATGGGGAACGCTTATTTATTCAGTCTAGTATGAAATTTGCTTTTGCACAAAACCAAGACGTTATTGACCCATGATTAGCTTGCCACTCACTGCAACCTGCACATCCTTTTCCACAGATTTACCTCAACTAGCCAAGTCTCCTCCATCCTCTGTTACTTAATTCCATTCTTTCTATTTGCCCTTAATGAAGCGAATCCTGTCACCTCATTTCAGCAACTAATTTAAATAACTTCTTGTTGTAATCTATTCCTCCGATACATGTTCAGCCGTTATAGGCAATAACTGCTTGTAAATTAAATATCCATTGCATAATCCAATCTATTTTATGAAGTATCCCGATTAGCATAAAACTGACTTAAGTAAAGGCCTCCTTATGGCATCCTCCTAGGTGACAGTGATTTACTAACAACCACCTTAATTTCAAATCACTCTTGTAGATCCATTCAAACTACGCTTCCTGCAACTGGCTATGAAAATATCAAAAGCAGTCTTTACTAAAAAAACCTTACCAAAATCATGGCGCGTCGTCACCTTTGCAGCTTCTGTGTCCACAAGTCAATTACTCTGTCACAGAAGGAATTATCTGATAGGATTTATCTCATATGGTATTTCTCCTTTTCTCTGAAATCGTGTATCAAAAAAAAAAAAAAAAAGAGAGAACTCTGAAATCGAAAAAGATGTGTAGGAATTATTTTCCCTCATAACAAACATCGAAAACAAATAAAATGCATATTTCAATTTGTGAAGATCTTCCGGATAATTAAAATCATGAAGGTAACAGCAAGAACTCAGAACCAGTTCTGAACTTTCAGATTTCATTCAGAGATATCTCACAGCAATGCTTGCATGTCTGAAAATATATTTTTAAAGAAAGTGTTTGAAAAAAATGGACAGCCCTACTTTATGAAAAGAAATCTCTGTACTTCATGAGGAGTCATGGAGTGAGGCTAAATTCAAATTTAACTCTACATATTTGTCTTCTTCCAGTCTACTGCACCTATTGCGTTCTGTTGTTAGTAGTTAAAGCTCGCTCTTACTACGAGATGCTTCAGGCATATGTACACATACTCCTTCACAGCTGCCCAATTTTTAGATCTTTGTTGCAGTGACTGTAGTTCCTGCTTGCTAATTTCACTGTCCCCCATCTGTCCAGAATTAAAGCCCCAATCACTAATTCAGTATATTGGGGCCATGAGCCCTCCCTGTCTTAGTCATAAACTGGTCCCTGTTATCTTACACATCAAATAGGTCACGGGAACATGCAGTTGTCCTTATCCAATTGTATTTCCTTTAACAGAAATGCCTACTTCTTCCAGATACACTCCCCACATCTCGACTAAGACCCTGAATTAAAAGCCAGTGAAGACTGGCCTTTATTTTTCCATTGACTTTGGTGAATTCTGGATCAGTCCATCAGTGAACAAAATTCTTTCCCTGCCTGTTAATTTTATTGAAAATATTGCTGTCCTACACACTCAGGAAGAAGGGCTAGGTCTTTAATTAGTTTATTTTTATGTACATCATTATATAGATGATATAAAAGGTTAGTGATGGTCACATGCTGGACTAGGTTCTCTGAAGACACACTGGTGCCACCATGCTAGGCAACTATTCAAAGAGAAAGAGCCAGGATTCACAAACTTGATGGAGGTCCTGTAACAAATGCATTAAACATCACAGCTGTAATAGATTCATCTAAAACACTTAATTTCATTGGTCTGATTTTTAATATTGTACTTGATGTTACAAATAAAATATAACTGATATTTCATGTATAAAGTTTTCACATTTCCATTTAAAACCAACAGTAGGTTTAAAAGTAAAAACAGCTTTGTGGAGGCAAAAGTTTCTTCTTTAACTTCAACAAGATTCTAATTTTGTAAGAGCAGAGAAATGGGTAAACATAAACATTCATGATTTTCTTTTGTACACATCTGTGTGAATTAGTTGATACAAATATAATTTACTATAGAAACATTTTGGTTGTTTGTTTTTGCTACGCACAGTTCTATGCTGGCATCACATACTAGTCGATTACTCTATCAAAGAGTGAGATTTTTGCATTTTGCATTGTAACCCCCAGGATGTCCATTGCCAGCAGTGGACTTCATGTTCAGAGAATCAAACTCACAGTGTCAGCAATCGAAAATTAAACTTCAGTACAAGATTATAAATAATCAAAAATGAATGCACCTTGTTTTCATATCATAATCACCAGATGCTTAAAGGCCATGATCCAAGCCAGCTAAAAATCAATGACAGTTTTCCCATTGACTTAGCTGGAATTCACCTGCAGTTCACAGTCACTATAGACTCTCACTTTAGTTTTGCAATTTCATCACGGCGTGAAGAGTTAAAAAGTGTGTAGCATCACAGCTTCAGTGTGAGAAGTAAAGCCTCTAAGTCTTTCTGGGCCTCTTTATCCTGAAAGAAACAGACAATCATGCATCAACTGAGATAGGATAAATCCCCTCATTTGCCTAATACGTGCTTATCCACATTTCTTTACTAACAGACATAACACACAACTGTAACAGCCACAGAATGTACAAGACTGCATACTAAGTTAATTTATCAATGATTGCAAAAATAAAGTTTGAAGTGAAAACAAGAGCCAGATGGCAGCCCTCCCTTTACAGCTCTGTTAAAGCACTTCTGTGTTAGCCCCAAATAGCCTTCTCAGCAGACCAGTAAGCCTTTCAGCTTAGCCCGTAACTTTTATTGGTGTACTTTGTATAAAGTACTGCCTTGCCTTATACTTTACATAAGTTTGCAACCCGCCTGTATGCAGTTTTTCTAAAGATAGTTCTGTGATGTTTGCTAATGATTTATTACGCAGTTAACAAGAAAACATTGGGAGGTGTAATTAATGACATAGGTTAGGTTGTGGTTTCAGTGCATACAGCCATACCTACCTGTAATAACCACCATGGACTGCCTACACCCTCGGTATCTTCCATACTGGTGTTGGTGGGCTCTGCCTATGCTATTGGGCTCATAGCAGAGTGGGGCCAAGGGGGGAGCAAGAGGCAAGTAACCTGCTACGCTCAGAGCCGACACTGTATTATACCTCCTAGGACAGAAGGGAAAGGCTCCTTTTAGGCTGGTGTGTAAGTGCAGAGATTGCCCGGGGCTTTAAACCAAACCCAGACCACAGACTCTTTCACAGGTGACACATTTTGGCTATTCCATGTATGATCTGCTCGGAACGGGGTACATGCATATGAACATATAACAACAGTACAAAAAACTCCATTATTCTACTTTTTGAAACGTCTGCTGGACAGAATCCACTTGCTCTACTGGCCATTGGAAAACTTCTAGCTTGCAAAACACACCTTGGTTTAAAACCATATTTCTAAAAAGTCAGCGCCTCATAACTGCAGGCTGGGAAGGACCCGAACACCCAACCCATGCATCCTTGTGTGCTTAGCAGTGCGAGCCAAAAGCACTTGCACATCACAAATTTTGTGCAAGTATTTCTAATGACAGAGACCAGTATTTCCTTCCCAGATAACGCCACAGGCAATTCTGAAAGAAAATACTGCAGACAGACAGTGAAGTAATCACTGAATTTCAGGATCACTTCGTTATCCAATCAACCAAAGAGCTGGAACAAAATACAAGACATTTTAAAATACATTTTACGGGTGAAGAAATTTCTGCTTCTCTTTATTTTGGTTACTTGTCTATAATGTCATGGAGGAATAGAGAAGATTATTGAGATGATAGAAACCATATGCCAGACATGTCAAACTACATTATATTATTGGTCTGGATTAAGGCATTAATACATTAGCTGGACACTTCTCTTGGAGTCGCTGCTTTGCTCCCACTGGCAACAATAGGCTAAACTATCTGCCTAATCATTTATCAGAGGCCTTAAAAGGCACACACTGCAAAGCCAGTAAGCTCTTGCCAAAATACTCTAACAGAAGGAAATGTCACACTGAATTCAGCACCCCTTAAACTCCATGTCACTACAGGCTGCCTGGAGCACCAGCCTGTGGCTTTCAATAAAAATTGGAAGACTCAAAATTTGCATCAATATTATTGATCAATTAATTCAGGGAAAATACCCTCTCTTCTGTACTGATGCTGGCCAACTTGTGAAAATTATTCTAAACTCTATTAACCAAAAAAAATAAAAAGCCAGAAATTGTCCCATGCTACTAAGAAAAAGAAAAAAGGTTTCATTGTATCCGGTCCTACTCTTTTCACACTTTTCTAAGCCAAAAATTACGAAGACACAGGTTTTCCCATACCTGAATGGTTTTCAGCATTTCATGGGTGGATGGGATTCTTTACTCTCTTTACAGGATACAGCATTTTAAAAAAGTATCTCCAAGCAACATTTTATAATTGTCTATCTCCTTAGAAGCAAAGGCTTATATTAGGCAACGAGCTTCAATGAGTTGCAAAGGTCCTAAAAATATTGGGCAATCTTTCCTGAATCTTCCTCTGGGCTTAGGAAAAAGAACAAAACAGATCCGTGATTGTTCTAAGAACTAGCTGGAGAAGAAACTGCAAAGGTGCAAAGCATCCTACCTCTGGGCTGCCAGTTCTAAACACGACTACATCAGTAAAAGCAGGAATTATTATTGTTGCAAACTACTTAACAGGCTGCATTAACTGAGCCAGGGGCTTCCAGTCAATAGTAACTCAGATGGCCAAAGCATTTAAACACATCACTAATGGCATTAAAAACAAAGCTGAGAATGGTCAGTGAGGGGAAGTCTTCTGTTGCCTTTGGATAGAGTCCTTCCCCACCAAGAGGTGTGTCACACTAAAAGGAGAGAGAAGCCACAACGCTGTTCAGTGTACCAGCCTCCAGTTTTAAAGATGAAAGCTTCATTAATGCCCAAAGCTTGACTGCTAATGAGAAGACAAAGCCATAAATCCTGTATTTGGCCAACTCTCTTCCTCACTGATTTCTGGGTCTGTGGCTTTCTACAAAATGAACAAGAAGGTCAACTTTTGGGGGGTTTTTTGTTTGGTTTTTTTTTTTTTTTAGGACAGGCAGGCTTTGATCTCCCCCTAGAGTGCAGCAGGGAGAGGAAAAGGTGCAAGTTGTAGGAGGAATGCAGTATTTGCGTCAGTCCCATTTGTTCACCCTGAGGCTTATTCAGCACTGACTGAATACACAGCCATTTTCGACCTTGACTTTCTACTGTCAAGGCTTACATTTATTAAACACTTCTCATATCACTTTCAGAGTTGAATATGAGTTCAAAATGTTCTGCAAACTGCTACACAAAAGGTATTCAAATTACAGGGTCAGTGACTGTATTTTCCCCTCTTCCTATTTAGTTGCTTTTCTTTTATGTTTCATCATCCACAGGGGATATGCACAGGAAAAAAAAAGAGCTGGGAGGCCAGGGACTGAACAAGGGAAGAGAGGGAGTTGAAAATAAGAGCAAGACAGAAGAGAGAGCTGGTGGGAAAAAGGGAATGTTGGCTTAACTGGAGGTAGTCCATATTTTGACAGTTAATTTCTGCTGAAAAAATTTACTGATAAATATATATATGCACAGCCATACACACACAAATGTGCGTGTAAAAATTAAATGGCAATTAAAGCAAAGACAGATAATGATTTTACCTTCCATCTGTGCTAATTATTTCCTTATGCACTCAACACATTCAACCCAGGCACTGCACATGTGCGCACTTGTTGACAAAGTCCCAACTGTCAACGGAGAATGATACAACCTCACGACCACAGCCAAAATGGTTACCAGCCAACTATAACATAATTGTGTGCAACCGCTGCCAAATCCCAAGCTGACATGCATCCCGTAGGGTTTCATTGAAGTCAGCGGGGCTGCATGGTATATTAAATGAGCTGGGCTGCAAGGGTGGTCCAAAGCTGTACTCCAATACGTGGTAACAGCAATGAAGTGCTGAGAGCCACCCCTGCTTTCGGGTACAGCTGTATCATTCCTTCATAGCTCCAGGAGAAATCCTGGACTGTGACAGAAGAGACTCCCAAAAGTGCACAAGGATTGTTAATTAGAGAGTAATAGCTCTCGCGGACAATATAAATCATACAAAGCTATATGCTATCCATTCTCAGTTTCGTGATTGACTCTCACAGACAGTGTGACTGTGGGAGATGTTAATCTGCATACAATTGCATAATACTGTTTTCCCCCTTAAATATTTCAATACACCAATGCAATCATCCACTTGCAACCTTCTATATGACTGCTGTATGTCACAAGTTAGGGCATTTAATGTTCTTTCATATTAGTATCTTCCTCTGGGAATGAACCATGATTTCTCAAGGCTTTTAGGATCAAGCCAAGCACAGCTTTAAAATATGTAGCTAACAATAATTCCACCTTTTCTGATTATATGTCAAAGTAGCAGGGAAAACACCCCTTCACACCCAGAAGACTGTGAATGAACAGTTCAGCTAGTTTGAGGACTGCTGTTGAAAAATTACAAAATGGCAGAATTCAATTTAGAACAATTAATAGTCGTGTAAAATTTTTATCCACTAGTTCTTTTCTAATTCAAAAGACTAAGTTTCACCTATAGTCTGTTTTCCTTTTACTACTGTATTCAATGTGGAGCTTTTGGTGTTCAAGATGCTCCCCTCTTTCTGTCCAGCTGCCGCCCCCCAGCACGGTGGGACCTACAGCCCTTCCTTCAGTGCAGTCATCACTGAAATGGCTCACACATGATCATGCCCAGTTACAGCCCCTTCAGAAAGATGTATATTGACAGCCCCCCCATATATTGACTCTGAGACAATATATTTCAAACTCCTGGAAGCTTGACTTGTCCTGGCCTCTCTACCAAAATAGGAAACCAATGGCAAACCTCTTAATCCTGCAGTGCACCACCACCTCTGTGAATACTTCTCCTGCTCTCCCCCTGCATCGCCAGCACGCCCATGGAGGAGATACACTCCACGCTTTGAGGAATCGCCCATTGATCAGTCTTGCCGCACTAAGAACTATGCTAAAATTGTGTTACCTTTGACAGGATGTTGAAATGAATACTTTGTGATAAACTAGTCAATTTAATCATAAATATATTGAGCTCAGTATTTATCAGGCTAGACTTTATCCTTATATATGAAACTAATACACTACAAAAAATATCTTCATTGTGTTTTGGAATTGTTTTTGGAGGGGGAGAAAGAAAGAATAAGCAGACAATGCAAACAAACCTTTCAGCAAGAACTTCAAAAACATGCAGACCGCAAATCAGTCTGACCACTAAGACAGAGAAGAATAGACTGTATTCTCTGAAGTACAAAATAACGTAAAATATAGGAGGTCGCAAATTCTTTTAGCAGCTCTTTTACAAATGTCTCATTTTTACCAGCGTTTTACAGTTTGATATCTGATCTTTTTATAATGAGTTTTTAACAGGCTCATTCCCTGAGCTTGAAGGACTCATATTCAGTGTAAACAGAATCGCTAATTAAGGAATAGCTTTTTAAAGTATATTCAAAAGACACTTTTGGGTTGGTGGTAGCTATTAGGAAATTCTTGTTCAACTTCACTAGCAGTATTGTTCAAAATGAACACAAATCCGAACACTTCCATTATTTTGTAATTGAAACACCATGGACTTCAGCTTGGCATTTGGAGAACAAATGTGCATAAAATCTGAAGGAACGAATATCCTCTGAAAACAATAACATTTTGTATTGAGCTGATGATGTTGAGAAAAGAAAATGTTCTGTTTGATGAGAAAACAAAAACATTTTTAGTAAGGTTAACCCAAATTATTCAGTTTCGATGGGTAGTTTTTTCACAAACAAGTCATAATTTGTACCCTTCATTTTAAGATTTTGAGGAGAAAAAAAACCAGTTTTCTTTTGCTTTTACTTAGGAGGACAGCTACAAGTAAGATCTGTTGGAAATATCACAGCAATCTGGTGGCTGGAGTAGGCATTTCTTGGAAAATCTGTTTAGGAAAATTCAAGATATACAAATGGTCTGCTGGAACAGGAACAACTGATGGGTGCTGAAGTTTAGACTCTACCCTTTCTTCCATCCCTCTGTAACTCCCACTCTTTTCCTTATAGACAATATTAAAAAAGTAAATTAATGACTAGGGCCATCAATTATGGTGATGTAGAAAAATGTAAGAAAGTCTTATGGGCATGATTTCTCCTCTGCAGCTGCATTCTCATGTAAATATTGAGCCATTATTCCTGCCCATTATTATATTTACCTCCTCCTCCACATGTGCTTTTCTAGAGTTTCAAATGTCACTGAGGCCAAAGGCAGAGTCTTTGACATGTCTCTGCTTCCTGCCTTTCTACACCTGTAAAAAGTGAATGCCATAATGATCAACTTCTGTAATACCTAAATCGCTCTCACTCGTTAATTTCAACTCTGAATTGCCTTCATTTGTAATTGCTGGGAAAGAGGGAGTGGTTTTGAAATTACTTTTTTTTTTTTTTAAAATCACCAATAATTTTGTAAAATACATTCTCAGCTTCAGGGAAGTTTTTATCTGTGGGTTAAGAAAGACTTTCTGCAACTCTCAGTGCAAATAATTTGCTTTGCATTCTTCCTGCTTTGCTATCTTTGGCTCTTCCAAGACTACATTTTTTGTAATAGAACTGCTGCTTTTTAGATTAATTTTCAAAAAATGTCATGGAGACCAGAACCTTGAAATTTTAATCTCTTTCTCTGCTCGGCTGTTAATCGCTTTGTGGTGAGCTTACTGGTCCTACAAGCACAGAGTTCACTCCCACGCCCATGCTCATCTCCAGATACAAGAAAAAAATAATTTCTTTACTATTATACTTCATAATCCTACATTGAGACTTTAATTTTCTACAAGTTCCAGCCTTGAAAATACCCAACAATCTTTGTAATAAACAAGAAATTAGTGTTATTCCCCTTATGTGCAAAGCACTATGTGTTTAATCAAACATGCACACATACACTCATTTTGCCTTTCTATATGGATGATGAATGCTTATGTTTTCAAATTTAAATTACGTTTTTCTCCCCAAATTTAAAAAAGTCATTTTTTTTTTCCATCACAGTAGTCCACCACATCTGTTTTTGACAGCCCTTCATGTAGTCACACTCAGCAAGGCTTTGAGCGCACTACAAAGTAATGAGCCTCGGTAAGGGTAATGCAACATCTACTAGATAAACAGAGCAGCTGTTACTCACTTTACAATAACTCACAGCAGCCCTGAACATTAGAATCTCTTTTACTGAAGGGGTGCATGTTTCCCAGGACCCTGAGGTTATCCACCTGGATAGCAACCAGAAAAAAGCAGGACAATTTAATGTCCCGTGCACCTCCAGCAGTGCAGTACCACTCTACAGTATGACAGTATTTACGGCCAAGGAAGGACCGTATGATTCATTGGAGGTTTTGGTTTAGAGTAGAAAGGATAAAGAGAAAGGTCTCTAAAGTAGTTCTGTAACGTCAGTTTTGTTTTCCAGGTGCAATTTGCACCAAATCTCCTGTATTTCCTTTTTTTAAAAAAAAAAAAAAAAAAATGCATAGGCTGATTAGTTAAAAATGTGCCAAACTAATTTTTAAAAACTGGTATTAGGACTTACAGGAGTTATTCAACCAGAAGTTGTCTCTTCTTTGTTTAAGGTTCATAATAGGATTGAAACTGGCCAAAAAAAAAAAAAAAATGCATAGGCTGATTAGTTAAAAATGTGCCAAACTAATTTTTAAAAACTGGTATTAGGACTTACAGGAGTTATTCAACCAGAAGTTGTCTCTTCTTTGTTTAAGGTTCATAATGGATTGAAACTGGCCATCTTATTTTTTTTTTTTCTTTAACAAGAATTACCTCTGTTTGGAAGCCCCTCTACCCCTTGAATTAAAAACAAATTCTGTAAGGGATAGAACAGATGCACAGAAGAGATATTTGGATGTGATACAACATTCAAGACAAAAATCATCTCACTTTTAACTTAAAATGTTACATGAAATGAATCCTAGACAAAGTGTCAAATAAGTGCCCTGAGTTAGACCAGCTGAGAATTTGACCTGGGGATTAAAATGAGCTATGGGGCTGTTTTACTGCTGCCGAGCACCTCTGGTTCCCACTGAAGTCACTGGAAACTGTGGATGCTCAGAAGCAATAAAAAGTAAACCATTGTCTAGTATTATTTTTCATACTTATACTGCAGAATGATTTGTATCATGAAATACTATACACTTCCTCAGCGTGGCACCTTTCCAGCAACTTTGTCTCTCAGTCTGCTCCTGGTTTTATGCCTTTATACATATACATGTTTCTTGGTAGAAGCCAACATTTAAAAATAATAAAGGAATTCCCCTGCCTGAAGAAAGAGAGAAAACTCACATGAGAAACTATGATTACACTTGGGAATGATGGGTTTCACATGACTGTGACAACATACCACTGCTGACAACCTTGAGATCCTCTGAGCGGCAAACTGAAGGAAATCCTCAGATTGCTGCTGACCTGCATTTTCTATTTCAGACCACGAACCCCATCTTTTACAGGGCTGTAGTCAATCCAGGCACTTTATCAGCATCCATTTATTACTGTCTCCCCAATGTCTCTTTAAGTCTTATTGCAGTCTCTTCCCTCCCTTAAACTAACCTGACTAAATGTTATTCCTACATACAGCTCCAAGCCCTGAAGCACTTCAGTTCCAACATGCTTCCCCCCAAAATCAGTAACAGTCTTTCTCTAACATGATAATGAAAAACAACACATAATATTCTAACTCAGAAGGGGCTTGAGGTAACAGCATCAGCAGAGTTTGTGTTCCAGATCTCCACTTCATAGTAATTCCCGTCAGCGTGCAAATGGTTTTATCTTGTGCTGACTGCTTTTTGGGTTTTTTTTTAAATTGAACTACACACTATTGCCCAAATGCCGTATTTTCCTGGACTTTTGTTTTTCTAAACTTAAAACACATCACAAGTAAACAAGACAAATCAGACAAATCTGTAATATCTACAGAATTAGTCAAACGTAAGATGACAAATCATCTTGTACTCTTCAGACGGATAAAAGATTTTTGGGGCCCATTTGCCAACCTTTCTTCTGTTCACAAACCAGTAACATTCTTATTGTCATCACCACTCTGCTTGCCAGAATACACACAAACCCCCCTCAGATTGCTCCCAAATTCCTATTTTCACCTCAGGGTCTCCTGAGGTCTGCTGGTGCTTTCAGAAATGTGATGGCGAGTTCCTTTTACCAGGGTCTAAGCCCCTCCAGTTGGCCCAGGACACACTGAACTCCAGCTCACCTTTAGACTGATGACGCCGGACTTTAGTGGCAGGATTCACCTCTCATTAACCACACGATCTAGGAGTTGGGTGTCTCAGGTACACACCTTACACATATCTTTGCATCTAGTGTTTCTCTCTGCCATCAGGGGACAAAGACAGGCAGGATGAGGCACCTGGATGCATCTGTGTCTCTCCACCGAGTGCAGGGGGAGCCTCAGCAACTACCTTTGGTCACCAAAATTTTGTCCAGCTATTGTTATCAAAGCTGAATCCCAATCTATGCTATCTCTATACTTTTTCAAGGAGTCTTTATGACTATGTTGAATGATTTCTAGCTTACTAAACACAGGCAGCCTTCTGCCCACCAGAGGTTTCTGTGATATATGTTTGTAATTTTACCAGATAGCTTCAGAGTTCATTGCAAGATAACCTGGCCTGTAGTAAGTTCAATACAGGAAAACCAAAAAATTCACCAGCACAATCAGTGTAGATATATACAAACCAGGCTGAGTTAAAGCAATTTCAGTTGTATGCTTTCTCCCTTATACCACTGGTCCTACTTTTTATGCAAAGATGTAAGGTACCAAATAACGGATCATTTATAGCAGTCTTTCCTATGTTCTGTAATAGGCAAGCTGAAGATATATTTCAACAGTAAGTAAAGAATAAAGCAGAGTTAAGAGATTATTAATGTCACACCTGTATCAATACATATTTAAAGAAACACCGAACTTAAGCAATGGTTGCTTAATTTATGATTGGTACATACTATAACTTGGGCCAAAAATAAAGGCCACCCAGGAGCAGCTGCTGGTGAGGCATGCAGTGGTCTTTTAACGCTTGACATAAACATGTTTGTGCTCCACACACAGCATTTATTGTCAATCAAGTTACAGAGCTATTTAATGGTCTTTTTCTTTAACTTCAAAGAATTAAATGGGATAGGGCCAATTCGTCACTGGAATCACCTCTCTCTCTCCCTACCACATCTGCTGTGCTCTAAGGGGGTCCCTTAGGCTGACAAAGCTCAGGTTTGAACTTGTCACGCTCTAGGATGGTAAGACATTTCCAGTCATAGGTCGGTAATTATGGAACTTGCTTCTACATGAGATCAGAGTGAACCTTCTTGCCATGACTTGGTTTATATTTGAGAAATTAAATCACTTAAAATCTCTGAAATATCTGTAGAAATTTCCTGTCCACATACTAAAAATACTCTAAAGGGCCTAAAGAGGAATCTAATAATCTCTTAGACTAAACTATGTTCCAGGAGATGTAACTGGAACAACCGTGCCTCTAACTGCACTGTGGTTGAAGACAAAGGCAATGCTGAATAACTCTGAATACCTCTGCTATAGCTAACACACTGCCCTGGAGCCCTTGACAAGAATCACAAACCAGAGGCTTTCAGGAGCAGAAATAGAGACTGTGGGACAAAAATCCAGAATGCTTTCAACTGAGAAAAAGTAGGTCTGGGGCAAAATTTCAGCACAGTTAGAGTGACACATTCAACTGCTTATGCTTAAGATAGTCTAATGAAATGGGTTGAATTACAAAGACTGCAATTCAATTTCTGACAGCCTCTAACACAGACAAGTCCCTGACAGTTCCCCCAACAAAGACCTTTTTAAACTGTTGATACAGACAACTGTAATTAGCCAACCTAGAGTGGAGGAAAAAGGAAGGTTCTGTGCTCAGAGGAAAACGTGAAACATTATGTTATTACTGACAGTGCAATAATGGGTGCCAAAGACAAGACAGCGGTCACAAGAGAACAAGTTATCACTCTCAATACCCACCTCATTAGTAACTGAGAGAATTGACAGTGCAGCATCACAGTACTTCAGTGCATTGTTTTTCTGGCCAAGATCTTTATAGCACTAAGAAGAAAAAACATTTTGTTTCCAATCAGACCACTGTAAGAATACCAGAGTCTACAAATCACTATTTTTAAAAGAACTTGCTTACCTTTGCCAAATACACATAATTGTATTTGGAATATCCTGGATGTATTTCTTCTGCCTAAATAATAAAAAACAAGGAAGAAAATGGACATAAAACTTGTGTGATGAGATTTATGTGATCTGTGTAGCATTTTTAGTAATGCACTAAACTTCCTCAAACATCAGACTGAATCATCCCTACTGTGTGCACCGCAATTTGTTTAGCACTTCAAAAAACCCACAAGGAAACAAGAAAACCCAAACCCCAAACCAGGCACATGAGGTGCTGATATTGAACACGTTAAAATGTTCTGTACTTCTTACTCTCCACTCTCCCCAAGTGCTTTGTAAAGATAATCATATCATTCTATAGAAAAATCTATTAGATTAATTCACTTGCACAGTGGATTGGAAGACACTGCTCTCTCTAGATTATTAATATTTATTTCCTCATCAAAGAAATAAACAAGCAACCAACCATTCACACTGTGTGTAATGGGTAATGAACTGTATTCATCTCCTTTATAATTATTTTTCTTTCACAGACCCGTATCTTCTAGCTCTGGGTTCACCCTTCTTTTCACATTACCACCTTCTGAGAAGTTCAGATCATTAAAACTGCTCAAGATTATCTTCCTTTTAAAACACATCAAGGATGTAGAGGCTTGAGAGATGAGTAAAAACCTACCGATTATCTACTAACCAAGAAGCAGCTTTAATCAACAAACAGCTTTTGGGGGAGAAAAAATACATCAGTGAAATTTATAGTAGCTGTAACCCTTGGACCAAAACAATCCTTCTTTCACTATAACTGTGTATTATCAAACAACTGAAAAAGAAACCCAAACGGTTGTCTTTTAGACACTTTTTTTTTATTGCAGAAGATGACTTAAACCCAGTTATTCTGCAGCCCACCACAAAATACGCTGAAGCTAAAGCGAACATTTCAAGTTATTTCTGCCAACTTTAGAGTTTGACCTTAAAGATAAAAACTCTTAAAACTGTGAAGATGGTAACGTATTGCGTTGTCCAAAACTCAGGAGATCATTCCATCTTTAAACAGAGGAAGAACACAGAAAACAAGCAATGCTGAGAGTGGAGAAAATCTGCTTGCCCAATTCCTTTGAGAAACTGTGTGAAAGTTAATTGTAATAATGGAATTTTATGCTTTGAATACAGTCACGTGAAAAACTTGTATTTTGCAGGTCCAGAAATAGAAATGATTCATGTAGAAGACAATGAAAGACAGGTTTATTTTATTCATGTGGTATTTTCTCCTAACTGTGCATTCAAGTAGAATGTCCAGGAACGTGGACCTGTATGTCAGAGCTCTCTTTCCTACTTTACTACAAAGGTGATTTCATCTCCACAAACAAGAAAGGCTTCTACTAAAATTCAATGAAAAGAGCTTCAGATCAGAAAAAGAGAAGCGTCACAATGTCAAAGTTGTCCTTGTCTATGTTAACCCTCTTGCAGAAACAGGCAAATCATTGGTTATTGCTATGGTTAATTTGTTTCAACAGCATATATAACTAATCTATATCCATCTCAGATTAAATCCAATATCTATTAACCATGACAAGTCATCGAAGAATTCCCTAAAACTAAAGACAAGAAAGGTGCTAGCCACTTATCTCCAAACTAATTTTAATTTTAAAATAGAAAAATTATTTTAGTAGAGAGCTCTGTGGTATTTAGGAGAGCCCTGGATTTACAGCTACTGAACATAATCTGTTGAGCAGACATCTTGATAACAGTCTATATAGCAGCTGGTAAATAGTCACTCGGCAAAACCCTTGGCTAGGACTTACCTTAAGGAAAGGAAAACCCTTAGCGAGGACTTACCTTAAGGAAATTCTGCAATGCTTCTTCTACCGTTGAAGTTGGTGGAGCCCCAAAGAGAGCAGTAGCTACTTTCTTTTCAATCCAAGACAACTGAGCTACCTATAATTAAAAAAAAAAAAAAAAAAAAAAAAAAAAAAAGTGTCTTTAGGGTTGCTTCCCAGTTTTGGAGTAAATACTGTCCTGTGCCACTATACTACTTATATAAGCTATTTTGCGAAAGAACCTGTAAAGGAATATTTTATACTGTTGACTTGCCAGCTCAAAGCATAGTCTATTAGATTTTGGATTCTGTTAACAGGAAAATGTACACATTAAGAATACATGACAAAACACCAACATCATTGATATGAAATTATTCCAGAGTACAAAGCTTAAAGTACAGTTTAGGTTTCCAGAAGACCTTGCCATTTTTTAAAACCTAAGGCTAGAAATAGCACTTTAAACCTGTTCAGGTTTTTGTGAGGCAGACAGCTTAGCATGATAGTCCATGTACACGACTACTTTTGATTTCCAAACCTTAAGTGAATTTTATTTATTCAGTCTCCCAAGCCCTGACGCAAATCCCCTCAGCAGCCTGAAAATTCACAAGAACACTGCAAGGAACACTGTGTTTCCATGGAATATCAGGTTTTAATGCATTGGGTCACTTGAGGAACACCAGTCCCCAGCTGCCATACATGAGGATAGCTAGTCCCACTTGCTCAAGAGCAAAAAAACAAGGGCCTGAAGGACCATCAGCCAACTCCTGAACATCCTTAGAACTGGAGCTGGTCACCATGACAGCCTGGCCTCTGCCAAGGAGAGGAGGCCACTCTTCAGTATCCCAAAGCTAAGAGAGACGCTCGTCTCAAACAATCTCTCCTATAGATCCATCAAACAACAAGCTCTCGTTCATTTATTCTGCCCAAATTTCTACTAATACCAGAGATGGAAGAAAGCCACCCACAGAGTTAAACTGCAGCTGACTGTAAAGTTCGTACCCAGCATGTTCCTACCAGGCCTCTTGTTCCTCTGAAGACCACAGTGGAAAAATGTGGTTCTCCCCTAAATACCAGGAAAATGGATTTCCTAGCATCCCTTTCTCTTTCTTAGCCTAGGATCAGCAAAAATGACCTATGAACTAAAATACTGGCTGGAGTTTGGTTTTCTGGTTTTGTCTTCTGTTTGTTTTTGATGAGATGCAAACCCTGTCCATTGGCAGCTCTTTTAAAATTCCAGGATGTTGGTACCAAGGAAACTAACACACTTGGATTGAAAATTCAGCCAGGATTGACTTGCAGCCCCTACGGGATTTCCTCCTCCGATGTTTCCTTGCTAATAGCTCACTGAAGACAGATCACACAATTGTCTTCCATAAAGGAAAATCATCCCATTGATCCAGCTTCAGTAAAATATTAATGGCACCTACTTAAATATCCCCAGAGAGTTTCTTTTTCTTTTTCATTACAATAGATTAATGTAAAATTGTATTGAATAATTTTGCAATGTTTTGACTTCTGGAAGAGATTAAGTAACTGGACAGCAGTTTTAAAATACTGGCTTCCAACACAAATATTCTCTTTCTTGCCAGCTGAGGAACCAGGACAGTCTGCACAGGCATTTAGGCATTTATCCAACTTGAATTCCCTGGGCTTTTCACTTCTCAGTAAGAGGAGCAGACTTACAGAGCACACAGACAAAGGAACTGGGTCAATTTGTTCCCTGATGTAACCCAAACAGATACTGGGATACACTAGAGATGAACCCAACACACGGCATGTAACCTGCAAAAAGAAAATCCTGAGAGATCTAATTTTTAACACCCTACTAGCATTTACCAGCGGCTCTGATCCAGTTTCACAAGTACATGCTAACTGTTCTGTGTCAGTCCTGTAATGGCAAGTAGCCATCAGTCTTAACTAGATACATACTCCATTTTAAAAGCTATTCTAAATATTAAAACACTAACACCCCCCCGTCAACCACACAATTATAAAGGATTATTGGATAGTTGTGCCCAAAACTCTAAGGAAATAAAACTGATTTCTATACACCACGCACCACAGATCAAATCGCTTCCAGTAAGTATTTCTTGCTGATTTGAAGAGCACAGGATTTTTCACTTTCCCTTAATAAAAACAAAGCTGAAACTTGAAAGGCTTTAAACACTGTACTTATTTTAAACCATATGAACTATCCCAAGCATATATTTAAAACATTAAAACTTCCCTAAAAGATACGTACTTAACAAAGCCTGGGTTTGTCACAGAAGGCTAAGAAGAAAAAGTTTCATCTGCCAAAGACATTTTAAATTAAAATTATTTTGCTACAGTTGTTTTTCTTTGGAATAGTAACATCTCTTTTACATACTAAACACTGGATTGCTTTGCTTACTAGGTATTTTAAAGTGTCTTCATTACAGTTAAGGCAATCATCTTTTCCTAACATTATCACTAAAGCTACCCTGGAAGAAATAAGCACTACATAGAAGTTCAGATCAGCTCTGGAAAAAGGAATATTAAAATAATATGTAGTAGTGTTCTTCAGTTATCCATTACTACTGGTGTTCAATTATGTTTGTTCAATGCATAAAATAAATAGGGCTTTTTGTCACCTCTGCAAAACGAAACAAAAGCCGTTAGAGCTATACGTGACTTCTTGTATGCACAGCAGGTCTCACAGGCAAAATTTTGCCCATCATGACATCTCTGAAATGATTGCTGAAAATCCTGCCTACTTGATTGTGGTACCAGAAGTAATTTTCTAACAAAGCTGAGATGATACACACATCAGAACAGAATCTTCCTCTTTTGTATAGCTCTACTGGCTTTATAATAATAAAGAGAAATAAGAAACATCAAAAATTGATTTTTAGACAAGGTGGCACACAATCGTCACTGGCTCTGCATCAGAGACAAACCCCACTGGTGTGAGGCAGCGAAATTCCGGCTCATCCCTCCTGCTGGAAGGTGCTATGACACTTTGCATCAGCTTTGGATCTGGCCCAGTGAGGATAACTGCTGAGTAAGAAACTTGGCATTGCTGTACCGTTGCTCTTCACAAAGGACTGTGTTATACTGAGGAAGGTGAGAAATGGCAGTCAGAGCCAAATTCTGGTAAAACTCCACAAATCAAATAGCTTTAGGAGTACAACAAGCAGTCTCTGGATATAGATTTCAGCCTTCAATAAATCTCCGTTTGCCTCCACTAGAATTTTTACTTAAAAGTCTGTTCAACTGATTTTCATTTGTGATAACGAACTGGAGCCCAGATTCACAACACTGGAAGCATCCCCTTTTGTAGTCTCTTTTTTCAGTGTGTCAGCCCAAAAACCAGCACTAGAAGATAGTAATAAGATCACCCAACGTTAAATGGGGAGTGAATGGGAAGCACCCGGCTATACTGGGAAAATTAAGTACATCACATTTCCCAAAAATGTTATCAAAGCCTGGAATGCATCAAATGCTAGTTATCTTTTTTTAACTATACTGCTTCAGTAGAAGAATACACCACTAAAATCAGACAATAAAACCCCTGGAAGCAACACTTGTGCCAGGGGAGGTGTAGATTGGACATTAAGAAAAATTTCTTCACTGGAAGGGTTGTCAAGCATTGGAACGGGCTACCAAGGGAAGTGATCAAGTCCCCATCCCTGGAGGTATTTAAAAGATGGGTAGATGAGGTGCTTAGGGCCATGGTTTAGTGGTGGAATGGCAGTGTTAGGTTAACGGTTGAACCCGATGATCTTAAAGGTCTTTTCCAACCTAAATGATTCTACGAACAAATACTGCATCCAGTCCTAACCGGACTCCCAAGTCAGCTAGGCTAAATATAAAAACTAACCTTCTTTCCTAAGTCATCCCTTTTTCTTCTTTAATTTCCTCACATTGGACAACACAGCCTTTCCAGCCTCAATCTCAGCTAGACTAAACAGAAAAACCTGAAGGTCTAAGAGGAGCATCATTACTCCATCTACAGGTACCAGTATAGAGAAGTGATAAACGTATTTCACACCACAGTCTGCAATAGGATCAAGGCATTTGTCACATCTTCCACAAGCTTCTAAAACTGCTTACATCACATGCATGGCCAAAACCTGTATTACTGGATCAGCACAGAAACCTACTCATACAGTCTGCTAAAACTAATGAGGATATCACCAACTTCACTGGGCTAGCATTAAGATCTAGTTTCCATAGCAGAGCCTCAAAACATGTTCCCAAATGATGGCCTCATCCTGCTACTGAAAGCATGCAACCAGCAGAAAATTTTTAAGAGTTGATAGCCCCAGAAGTTAAACCAAAATGCTATTCAGTCCTATACTCACATTTATTCATACTATGAAAATATGTTCTAAGTGTTTCAGGTTACTATTTTGTCACAGCCATCAAGACAGTCACAGAAGGCAAGAATTTTAAAAAAAAAAAAAAAAAGAGAAGAAGAAAAAAAGGACTCAATCTTGAAGTATTTCAGTGGCTACATCTGTTTAGGCAGATTGTTTCACTTAATAAAATGCAGGTCAGGTCACGCTCTAAAGCAAATGCTAATCTGTGTAGGAAGCCCTGCATAGAGGCTGCAAGTGTGGAACATGAGTTTGTAATGATACAGCGCAACAAACCACATGTACTAGTGAGGAAGTGGTGATTGTCATTAAATAAAACAAGAGTAAAAAACCAGGGCAACAAGAACAAAGTGAGGGATACTGAGATTACATGTGAAGTTTCCAAAAGCCATAGCTCAAGTGAGAAATAAGCCATGAAAAACATCTGGGAGCACTTGACATAAATGGAAGCTGCAGTCGGCTGTTGGGCACAGTATGGTGTAAAAGTGCTTAAGGAATCACTGGTGAGAGATGCTCTTCAAAGGCAGGACAGCAAGCATACTATAGGACAATCTTCAGCATCTCACTTTTGCATAGCTAATGCTGATAGTCAAGAACACAGTGTGATGAATACCAAAATGAAAAGCTCTTTGAAAAAGTTGCTGTCATTCCTGATTCAAATCAACCGAGAAAAAAATTTAGTTGCTGAAAGCACTTTGGAAGTTAAACATATGATCTGAAAAAAATGAAGATTACTTTGCATTAAGTCTTGTTGCAGATAAAGACAAAGTTAAAAGCTGCGATGCTGCGATGTATCACAGCAGCTCCTTTCCTTTTTGCAGGCACTTCGTGTTGGAAGTAGCTGGAGGAAAAAGGCAGGGCTGGAATTCACTGCGCATTAGCAGTTATTATTCTGAGAAGCTTCCCAGTGATCTTTTACAGCATAGACTACGCAAGAACATTTTCTTCTAATGAAAGATTCCCCACAGCACTAAAGATGAAGCAATAAGGATACCCATCTGAGCCATCAAAGATGCAGCCTTAAGAATAAGACAACTCTCAAATTACAAACACAAACACCATTTTTCTAAAAAAAAAAAAAACAACCCAAAACGCAAACCAAAAAACAAACCCAACAAAAAAACACCCATACAACCCCCACCCAAAAAAACCCCAGAATTAATCAACAGCTAAGTTTGTAAAACAATTATATTAATTTTTCATATGAGTACTTACCACTATGTCATTAACACAATCTTTAAAAGCACCTGTTATATTGGCATAACACAAACTGTATCTCTTGCAAAACTTTTTGCTGAATTATAATTTATTTTTTTTATACCTTCACCTGTGCTGTGACATTCTCCTGGAATTTACCAAACTGGTATGGTAGCCTTGCTGCCACAGCCATAATCCCACAGCATGCAAGTGCCTTTAACTTCTGTTATGGATGGGGAATAGTTACCAAAAAGCTACGTTACCAGCCTAAGGTCACACAGAAAGTTTGTGGCAGAATAAAGAACTGAAATCAAGGCTTACAATACCAGAGGTCACCCTTCCTCCCTTCCAAATATCAGTTACTTTTTATTCACACATTCAGATAAGAAACCTGAACACAACGACGAGGGACGTACAAGCACAGCTTACTTAACATACACGACAGGAATGATCAGCAGTTAACATCACGCGTGTGGAAGCCAATTCAGGAACTGTAAATGTACTGCTTCATTTAGCTCAAACACCTACTTCAGTAAACACCTACTTTGTCTTAAATCCCACTATTTCATTTCAAATGCATTATTTTTCAGTATACTCAATTCATATGTTAGATTAAAAAAAAAAAACAAACAAATAACAACTTACTGAATAGCACCATCTTCCATTTAGGTAATATAAAAAAGGATCTTGAGGCTTAAGTTCAATTGCTTTGTCTAGGTGCTCCTATTAGAAAGAAAATCAACGTCACTTCAGATGTTTGTTAGGCAAGCGTGTTTACATGCTAAGAAGTTTCCTGCAAATCATAAATTCAGAAATTCTCTTCTGCTGCAATTCTTTTCTAACAACCTAAAAATATTTTAACTAGCAACTCCCTTCCTCATGGAAGGGAAGCACAAACAAAATTATTTAGCAACTTTGCACACAAGGCAAGAAGGCATGCCGTATTTAGAACATGACGAAGCAGCTCTAAAGTTCAATTAAAGAACTCAAGAACTTTTTTCTTAAAAAGGCAACAACTTCAATTAAATTAATTTTAGTTACAGTTAGTATTGGGAAACTCACATGCCAAATCAGTGAGAAAGCAACAGCTCTCTCTGATAGATCTTAGATGCCAGCACCCATCACTGAAGCATAGTCTCTTCCACTCTGGAACGTGACTGCCCCCATGAAATGGTACGTGACACAACAAATTATTACTGTAACGTGAAATTCAGAAAATAAAATGGTTCTGTTTATAGGGAAATCATAAAACCTAGAAAGCATCTAATGAGGTGCTTCTTCCAAAACCGTTTTCATTACAGGACATGAGTATCTTTATTTCACTCTTTAATTTACTAAAGAAAGCTCTTACTGCTCAACCTGAATTTGAAAAAAAAGAAATGTTATTTCGCCCCTAACTACCATTTGCCTCTCAAAATAAATTTCACTTGTAAGGTTTCTTCCCCTACTCTCCTCTCCTCTGTTTTTGTAATTAAGCCAGTCACTAAAATATGAGTTACACAGATCTAAGAGCCTATTATTCTATCATTTTGTCCACAAACTATCCAGATAGGAGCTACGTTTTCATCCTACTATTTTCTCAAATCCTTAACATTTCCAGATGTTTCAGTAATTAGAATTTTAATTTTGAATTTAATTTTGAACTGAATTTAATTTGAAATAATTACTGAAACCCAGGTTTCAGTAATTACTTCTGAAGAGGAAAACCTCCCTGAAAAGGCTACTGCTAACGCTGCGGGCTCTTTTTAAACTCCATCCTTAAATAAATGCAGCACTTGTGTTATTTGTCATTTCCCCTTCGTTCCCAGCTTGTCCCAGCACTCGGGGCTTAGCTCGCTTGGCACAGCTCAGATTTAATTAATGCTCTCTCACAGGAAAGCTCTGCGACACTCCAAGCCCTAACATGGACATGATGGGATAGAGACCCATCCCGGGCATTCCCTGGGAAGGGGAACACGTCTGCTGCCCCTCACTGACACC
>NW_009259313.1:1411776-1412828 GCF_000687185.1 Egretta garzetta | reverse complement strand
GTGCAAGGGATGGAAAGCGCCTAAGCAATGCTGAGGACAAGGAAGGGAGAGTAGCACATGTAACACAAACTGTTAACTCTAAAACCCACAGTTACCTCTGAAAGGACAGTGTTAAAACAAATATTACTTCTTAAGGGTGGCATGAAGGATGACTGCAGAACTGTGTTAGTTCATCACTTAATATTTCATATGTTTTTATTTTCTAAACAGAATTGTTACTCCCTTTTCCTCCCCCCATTGACTACAAAATAAAACTGAAGTCTTAAAGCTGTTCCCAGAATCCTACCTCAGTTCTCCTATTTTGTAACCATATCATCAATTTGCATACATAAAAATAACTTTTTTCACTTTAACATCAGCACCAAAATAGACCTGTGAGGCTGAATTACTGTGTTGGGAAAATCTGTCTTTGACACTATATAAGGAAATAATTTAAAGGAATAGTTTAAAAAAAACCCCAAACCCTACAAAAACATACCTTAAAGAGATAACCATTCCTGATTTTGTTTTGTACACTTTCAAACTGAGACATATAGCCACACATAATTGCAAACCTGAGAGGGGAAAAGAAAAACACACACACACTTTTCATGATTTAAATAAACCTTTGTATCAAGTTACAAAATCTTTCAATACCTAATTCATAGATCAACACCTGTTTTTTCTTCCATCGCGACGGCTGGATAGAAGTTTGGCATGAGCTGTATGTATTCAGGAGCAGACAAAAAAACCAAAAGAAAACAGTAATGGAAACAAGTTTAAATGGCACTGTCCGGGCTGTCAGTGAAGTGAAAAAACAGGGGGTTCTTCTCCAAAATTTCTACCATTTACATCAGCATGCGACACTTCCAGACTCATTCCAGCATTGACAGCAGTTTAACTGGACACACTGCGCTCTGCATTGCAAGGCACTGGGAAGGTGAACGCCAGCAGCCGCGGTACCTCACCCGGCAAGGCAAGTCCTTGGGCCGTGCTCAGCAGAAAGCGGTGCAGACCTCAAAAATCGTTCACAGTCGTCTTCTACCCTTCTCAAGCGTCTTGGTGCATTCCTG
>NW_009259313.1:1393375-1410479 GCF_000687185.1 Egretta garzetta | reverse complement strand
CTGCACCTCTAGCATTCTTTCAGTATCTTTAAAATTATTTAAAAACATAGACACACACTTCTGATTTAACAGGATTGCTACTGCTATTTTTAGCTGCCTATTGCTAGGATTATTTTTATTACTATTATTATTATAAATTAGGGACACTGACAATGATAAAAGAAATGTGAGATTGTTTCTATTAAGAATTTGTATTGTTAAGCAGGTATAACTGAAAATATTTTCAGAGGTCTCTACCTATAAAGATTCAGATTTCCTCAGCAACACTATTGTCTTATTGACACTTCACCTAAACTTTTATTGCTTTTTCCTTATTACTTCGACAGCTATAGAACCCACATAAGGAATCTCCTGCGCAGACATCGGTTGTAATTTCCTTGGACCTATTTTCATTGCTAATAAGACAATTTTGCACTTCTGTATAAAACTAATAGAACCACCAAAGATATATTTAAGCAGCATAAATTAATAGAGATGATTTTCTCTAAATTATTCAGAATTTTGCTTTTCTATTAAAAATTTTACAATGCAGTATCAAATTAAAACAGAAATTAATCCTAAAAGAGGGAAATCAAGTTGAAGCCCAGAGGAAAACATGAGAGTTATGCAAGAAACTTATCGAGTTAATTACGGTAATAAACCCGCGATCTGTATGGCACACAGTTTTTAAGCATTACTAAACCCCAGCTTTCTTGAATTTCTTTATATAATGTAATTATTCAAGCTCCAGTGAATCCTCATTAAAATGTCACTGCTAACATAACTAAAGAAATCACTTTATGGCTTACAGTTACACCTAATGGTTTTAAGTTAGAAATATTCACGCTACAGGCGGTTGTATTTGGAATCAGTAAGTGTTCCCAGGTAAGGCATGCGAGCCAGCGTGACAACAACAAGTTGAAGTTGTAAGAGCTCCAGACAGACTGTCAAACACTGTTGAGCAGGACGTATGTTGTGACCAACGTGCACTGAACAAAATCCAGCTAATGGCACCGCTACTTCTGCCAGCTAAAGCTGTCATAAGGGGAGGGAGCAGCAATTGAGGGGAAAAGCAAGGGGTGGGGGTCAGGAAAGTTCAGGCATTTCGAAAGAGGGGGGAAGGTACTGAAAACTTTATTAGGCTTAAGTAACTCGGGCAACATTTTGCCTATTCCCTTCACTCATTAAGTGCTAATCAGATAAACTCCGCATACCATAGCTAAACGGATTGCTGCTGCAAAAGAAAACAATGAAAAGCGAACAAGCTAATCCAGCATCTTGCAGTATTTCCCTGTCTGTGCGTGACAAGAAAGAGGGCCTTAAGTTTAAACCAGTTCAAAGAAAAACTTCTACTTAGAGCTAAAGTCTCCAGGGAGGGAAATCCCAGTAAAATTTTCAACAAATGAGAAATAAGCTAACCTACTAACTTGGAATACATTTTATTTTTTCAAGGAAAAAATAAGAATGTCTTTCATGTATTAGCATTTTTTTTTCTATTTTATGCTTTTGAACTGGGCTAGGCAGGCAATTGGCATAAATTGTTTAATTTTTGGAGTTCTATGGCATTTCAGATATTAATTTCACTTCTAAAAGAAAGGGTTGCGTGGTTTTTTTTTCCCTAAAAAAGAGGTTTTAGGCACTTTAAATAGTTTTCAAAGAGTTTAAAAAACAAAGCAAACTTCATTTTCACTGATCCAAAGGGTAATGCTAAGAAAAGGATCAGGGAAAACAAGGAAGGAAGGAAGCAGGCATGCTTCCACCCGGTTCTTGTCGTTCCATCCCCAAACCACCTTCCCAGGCCCAGGGCCCAGCTCCCAGCCAAGCCTTCCCGCTCCAGTGTCACCCACCCCATCTCGTGGTGACACTGGGACACAGCAGGGCCCTTCCCTGGTGCTGTTACAAAAATCAAAGAGGGGAAATAGAGAATAAAAATAATAGCACGCAATAATGCGCAAATATCCAGTGAAATGGGCAAAGCGTACGTAACTTTTATTAGCACAAGTGATACTGGTTTTCCTCGCAACCTCTGCTTGCCTTACGTCCTTTGAACATCCAGGATTAAAATACCACCTGCGATATCTTCACAGGGAAAAATAATGAGAAAATCGTAGCAATTAAGCGGTGCAAGGAAGTGATCTGACTGCTGAGCTGATGCTATTCCTGGATGGGGACAGTCTTTTTAGTAGGGCCAGCTGTGACAGGACAAGGGGTGATGGTTTTAAACTAAAACAGGGCAGGTCTAGACTGGATATAAGGAAGAAATTCTTTACAATGAGGGTGCTAAAACACTGGAACAGGTTGCCCAGAGAGGTGATGGAGGCCCCATCCCTGGGAACATTCAAGGCCAGGTTGGACGGGGCTGTGAGCAACCTGATGTGGTTAGCGGTGTCCCTGCTCCCTGCAGGGGGGTTGGGCTGGGTGGGCTCTAGGGGTCCCTTCCAACCCAAACCATTCTATGATTCTAGGATGTAAAAAACCAGCCCCAGACATGTTCACCTAAATATATGTAACAATCATAACCTCACGGAGGCAGACACAGTACTTCTGTTAACGTAAAATAAATGCTATTTCCAGGTGGAAGAAAAGTTACTGAAAACAGTGTAGAAGCCCAGAGATTAATGATCCACAATTAATAGCCCTTTTCTAAACACCAACACAATCAAACTAACCCAGTAACAACTCAGCACCACGTCCCTTTGCTACAAACGATGGCACTGAAACTCATATTCACAAGAAACCGTAGTTGACAGAAATGGATGCCAAGTGCCTACGTGACCCTCATGTAGAACGGGTCCAGATCAAGGTGAATTAACGTTTTCTCTTCTGGTGTTCCAGAATGTCTACGTGTACTCTGACAAGATAAAACTGTAAGGGGGGCATACCTTACCTGCTGCAAAACAAGAACCCAGGTTGACCCAGCAAGCTTTATCAAGCATGTTCGCAAGCAACCTGAATTTTAATACCGAAAATGCAGAGAGATGCTACCAACACTTAAGATTCTGGCAACCACAGCATATCCCACATGAGATGGATTTACAGAAAAGACTTAAAGTCTCAAATCAAGATTAAGCCACATTAGGACACTCAAATACAGCAAGTTTTACCTTTTACCTGATAAATTTCATGGGGCCAAAATCAGAAATAACACTGATCTTCCCAAGCTTGTTCTTCCCTCTTCTATATCCCCTTCCATGTATCCCAACTCCAAAACCACCTCTTATTTCATGTAGACTGTGGAAATGTGTGGGTACAGGACTTACATGTAGCGGTCTAGGTCTCCCTTTTAGCAGCCTATATCAGCATGAAAGTTTTTCTTAACTGTCATTAGCATGGCTTGGTGAACGGGAGGAGAGTTTGTGATACTTACTAGTACCAAAGAATTTAATTGATCTGTGTCATACCAACTTGTCACTCCCTCCTCTTCACCCGAGATGCATTTGATACATAAGGTAGTATGAGTAAAGGCTAATGTGGTAGGGAATACTGGAGAGGCCCAGTGGAAAGAAAGTTCATTTCCATTCCAGTTCTAAATGTGTTCTTGTGTCTCCCCATCTCTGCGTGGCTCAGTTTCCTGTGCATCACCTCCTACTTCTTAGCCGTTGACTCCCTCGCTCACCCGTTTCACACACTTAGGCATTCTGCATTCTCTGCAATGTGGCCAGACCCTCAGGCTTTCTCTTTAATCTGACTTCAATGAGATACCAATTCCTATGTAGGGAGATTTTGTAACTTATATTACTGTTCACGACCCCTGTTGCGTTACCCTTCCAGAGATCACAGTTTTGCACACTTAAAAACGTATCACTGTCCCACCATGGTATTTCATCTATAAAAATGCATCTGATACTAAGTTTCCATGAAAAAGTAAAGTATCAGTTTGATATCACCTTCCTCATGGTGCTGAGGAAGCAGTGGCTAAGAATGTGAAAGACTGGCCAACATACAAAGTAAAATGCACCAAGGTACAAAGTGAAGTGTTTAGGTGGGGTTTTGTTTGTGGGGTTTTTTTGGTTTGGGTTTTGTTTTAGTTTTTTTTTTTCTTTTTCTTTTCTTCTTCTTGGAATACAACTTTGTCTACAATGTAGAAATTGGCAGGGATATAGTTTTTATTTTAAAAATTCACCAGAGCACTGAAGCTGAGCTCCAGGGAAACATCAAACGTAGCACACACTTGTGTAGTTGATGCTTGCAAAAACACAGGAAACAGACAGGTATTTTGGTAAAAACAAAACAAACCAAAAACCAACAACAAAAAAAAGTAAGGACATTTAAGAGTTCTGGCTTAATAATTTACTGCAACACATACAATATACCAAAACAAAGAAAAATGCTGCTGTTAATGCATATTCACTGAAGTTCACCAGTAGAACATGTGGATGCCATGTTCTGCATTTCTGAGGCTGTGGAAACCACAACTGTCTTAAATTACTGTGTTCCAGAAATTTAACTTTTATTTTTGTAACAGCCATTTTTAGTTGTTATAGCTGCAAACACAATCTTGAAGAAATTAGCAGGATATAGTCTTCACAAATGTGGGAACAGAAGGAAACAATAGCTTTCAGAGATAGCAACACAACAATTCTCCATGACCGAAATGTAATAGGGATCGCTAGGTTGCCAGTATTATTTTCTCCGTGACCATTCTGGCAAAAAGCTTGTAGTAAATAGATCTTTTCACATTTCAAACCTACCTCCTTTGCACTTGCATGAGGATGCTGCAGTGTTTCATGAATGCACTGCTATCTCAAGAACCTTTTCCCAGGGGATGCATCATACTCCTCCTCACAGGCTGGACTACAGACCTGAGCTCAGTCCCTTGCAAAGGGCTGCTGTCACGCAAATGCCAATACCTGATACCCTCCCTTCAGTGGGGAGGGAAATGCACACTGAGAAGAAAGATCAAGAGATGGAGAACTTGGAGAAGGGACCACAAATGCCCTGAGGCATTGCTACAACATTTCTGAACTAAAATACTCCATTGACCTGCCCGCCCCCCCCCCAGTTTGGGTTTTTTTTTTTTTTTTTGCAGACAAGGTGCCTTTTATCCAATCTAATCACTAACCCCAGCAACCACACAGTCCTAACGCATGACCTTCCACCATTCTCTCATTTAAATGCTCTTTAACCAGAAACACACAAGAAGCCACACATCCCTCTGATCCACTTACTATAGAACAAGTTACAGCTTTTCAGAAATGGCTTCTGAATTTGCCTTTCTGTATTTGAAATTTTAAGTTATTTTTGCCAAAATAATAAGTAATTTGAAGTTAATTGACCAAGATTAAGCATAATTAACATCAAAGATTGCTGTAAAACTTTTTTTGGTCATCTTGTGAATCAAATACAGGGCAAATTAACTACTAACCTGAAACTTTGTTATACCAGGTTTTGAATGAAGGCAATATTTCTGGGCACGATATCAACTCCTGAAAAATAAGACTGTATGATAGAAACAGATGCTTGTAGCTTGTAAGGTATCTGTCTCTTCTAAGTCTAAATAAGGGAAAATTAAGGGCAGGTGACAGGAATTTAGTTAGAAACATGTTATGAATTTAGTTTTAAAAACTGACAGTAGTATGAGAATATCCTACAACATATTCTGTAATTTTGGAGAGTTTTGTTTCACTAGAGAAATACTTCTATGCCATTGCACCCTACAAATCTGACAAATTATCTGTTATATATTCACTTTTTTGTGGGAAGTTTGTGTAAAATCCCTTTGCATGTACATGCCACCTAACATAAGATTTCTTCCATAAGAAATAAGTTTTTCCTGCTTTTGCACAGCTTCTCCCATTTCTGCCAAATAACCAAGTTATATGCGTTTAAGAACCTGACTTTATCATGCTGGGTAGTAATATCACTTGATCTTAAAAATTAATCCAGGAGAAACTTAATCTTGGTTGCATCAAAATAGAATAATAGAATCATAGAATCACTTGGTTGGAAAAGACCTTTAAGATCATCGAGTCTAACCATATCTGTCCACTACTAAACCATGTCTCTAAGCACCTCGTCTACCCATCTTTTAAACACCTCCAGGGACTGGGAGGCAACCACTTCCCTGGGCAGCTTGTTCCAATGCCTGACGACCCTTTCTGTGAAGATATTTTTCCTAATATCCAATTTAAACCTCCCCTGGTGCAACTTGACGCCATTTCCTCTCATCCTATCCCTTGTTACTTGGGAGAAGAGACCAACACCCACCTCACTACACCCTCAGGTAGTTGTAGAGGGCGATAAGGTCTGTCCTCAGCCTTCTCTTCTCCAGGCTAAACAACCCCAGCTCCCTCAGCCACTCCTTATAAGCCTTGTGCTCCAGACCACTCACCAGCTTTATTGCCCTTCTCTGGACATGCTCCAGTGCCTCAATGTCCTTCTTGTAGTGAAGGGCCCAAACTGAACACATTATTTGAGGTGCGGCCTCACCAGTGCGGAGTACAGAGGAAGGAATTATAGGGGAGGAGAAACACTAGCTGACTTTCTTAGGGAACCATCTTCTGAGCCGTTCCTTATCCTATTATAAGTGATTTTACCATCTTTTGTTCACAAGACACATGAATTAAAAGTTTCTACACGTCTGAATACTTTTTTGTGTAAAAACACAACTTTCTACATTTCTGAATACTTTGTACCTCTTAATACAAAACACCTTCTGGCTAGAAACTCCGCTGTTACATACAAGCCTCTCAGTATCTCTGCAATTTCTAGACTTCACTGAAATATCTTCTACCTGGGACTACAATTTCTTTCATTTTTTTGTATTCCAAGTACAGCAAGTCCACGCAGAAGTGTAAGTTATACCAGCAGGTCAAAGATTCCCCAAGCCTCAGTTCTAGCCCAGGCACAAGCTTAGCACAAAATTATATGTGAACATAAGGATCAACATTTTGTGTCAGTCCTGGAAGTGAATAACAAATCTCTACAACTACCAAAAGCTAATACAATTTCTATGATCATATTCTTCTCCATTTTTTGGCTAACTAATACAGGTCAGCCAAAACACCCAAGGAAGTGGTAATTATTGATGTCCTCAATGAAGCCAATCCATTCTCTTCCATAGTGTTCCCTGTCAGTGAGAGATGACTGTCAGCTCTGGAACCTACTTCCATGGATAACCCTGGGCTTGTGAAACTTGTTTCTGCACTTCTGAGTAACTCACATATATACAAAAGAGAAAAGTCTTGGGGGCAGCTGTGGTTCAGGGGGAGTCTTCACTTAAAATTACTGGGTTTTCACTTGATAACTTCAATCTAAATGAGATGTGCTATATGACTCCTATCAGCGGGTAAGTTCTATAGAGTAGCCCAAACTTAACGGCAGCATTAAGTTTGTTTGTGGCAAACAAGCTCAATGCAAGTTTGTTTGTGGCAAACAAGCTCAATGCAAAGAATGATCTTTCTAAGTAAATGTCATGAACACCGGAACCATCTAGTAATCTTTCTTTTCTTTAGAAAGCCTGTAACAAATCCTCCTCAGCAAAAAAGGCAGTGTGGGGTTCTGGGTAACAGCAGAGAAGCCTTCTGGACCTCTTCCAAACTCCTGAAGAAAAATCAGCGACAACCCTCCTCCCCCACCATACATAAAAACTCACTTGTTTTGCAAAAGAACTTAAATGGGATTGTTTAGTTTTAAATAAAAGCACTATTAACATGCCTCTACCATTATAGAAAACACAACACGTAAAGTTGTAAAGCAGTGCCATCCGAAGCAACTATAGCACTGAATTGTTTGCATAGCACTTCCAATTAAAATCTAGATGATAAAGATGCTCCATGGCCCAAGATGAGCTGCGAGGATTCACCACTATCATTTGGGAATCACTGACCCACAAAAGGATTTTGTTTCAGGCTTGGGAAAAACAAGACAACCTGCAACTGGCTGATGCCAACTTTTGCATGTGAGTTCCTTCACAACGTGAATAATTGACACCAGCTGAACAAAGCAACAAGAGAATATTTACTCTGCCTCTCTTTAGGGTGGTCACACAAATAGTAAAAGGTTACAGCTATGTTTTTCCTTCCCAGTGTTTCCATTTACTTCAGTTTTTTAGAGGTCACCATTCAAAAAATCAGAAAGTTTTTTGATCTCACTGGCAACTACAATCTTAAGTATGATCACATGTTTTCAAAAATCTGGATTCAGATATGAAAATTATTCGCAGCTGCAAAAGTTCATTACTAAAACTGACTACTTAAAGATATTTTGCTCTGTTCTTTCTGCATATATTGGTTACTTGTCAGTATTCTAATCAGCAAGTTGGCCAGTTTTATTGTTGATATATTTTATGATACAATAAAAAATATAGGTGACCTACTAAGAAGATATATGGCATTTTTTTGTTCTTAAGTAAATATGAAAAGTAAAGCAAGACAGCTGAACTCTAGGCCAACATTAGCAAGAGTTTGCTCATGAGACCATTCCACTAAATTCTCCTGGTGGAGATAAAAGATACATTCTATTATCCCAGATGGCTTACAGCACTTCTACAAAACAGGAAAAACCCTGCTCTGGAAAAGGGATGTTTTTGCCAGTATAATCCTGTCTACGGTAAGGCTTTACTGGAACAGTTAAATCAGTCAGGGTGTGACAAAACCGTATTTATGCTGTAAACAGAGCTTTCAAGCAGACGGGATAAGCTTCCAAAATAAACTTTCAGAGAGGTCTATAGCCCTAATCCTTGTTTGACAGGCATGGGGGACATTTCTAATGAAGAAACCTAAACGATAAAAATTTGCCGTATTATAAAAAGCTCTAGAGAAGAGTTACTAAGAGACAATATTCAAAAGCACAGCAGCAAATGACCTTTTTTGGTGCAGAGGAAAGACAGGAAATAGTTTTAAAGACTGATTCAGCTCCAGTGAGGTGTTCTCCATTGACTTAAAAATACAAAAGTAATTGACCCCAAAAGTGAAAGTAAGAGCACGTGGCTAAGCTAAGGATATTGCATGGGTATTAAAGATACATGTATCAGAACTGGATTGCATATTTAAATACATATATATCAGAAATGCTAAATACAAACTGAATTGCAACTACAAGAAACATAGGAGGTAACAAAAAGAGGTTCTATAAATACAGCAGAAGGAAAAGAAACATAAATGAAAGTACAGAACAATTAGCAATGAGGAAAAAATAATAAAAGATGAAACCAAAAAGACTGAATTCACTTTCTTCTTAGCTTGTATTTCCCCTACCCCCCAAGGGTTAACTGTAAGTAGAGAGCAAGGAACAGGACCAGGAACAGGATAGGCCTATCATTTAATCCTCACTCATTTGGTATGCCATAATATATTAAACAGTGTAAGAGAACATTATAAAGAATGCATAAATTGATAATATAGATAGCAGCTATACCAAACGTGAGTTAAAACCTCAGTTGTACTGATAGGAAATATCAAAACCCCTCAGAAATAAGAAAGTACAGATTAGGAAGAAATCAACCAAAACCTTCCTTAGGCAAGGTCAGAAAGCCAGCTTCCTCATCAGCAGCTAATACGGAATGGGATAATCTTACACGAAAAATGAGAAAACTGTCTAATGAACAGACGGGCTTATCTTACACAGGCTAAGATTATTTACCTTACACAGCTTGAGAAAATTTTGTGTTGGCGGTGAGATGAAAAGGAAGGATTTTCATCTAAGACAGCGTTGCTTTCATACTGAGCTTGCATTCATGCTGAGCTTCTCATCTGTGTAGCTAATCTCCTGTTATGCTCAACAGAGACCCTGCTCAATTCACAGGATCCCTGCTTGGACACAGGTGCCTACTGCCACTGGAGATGCCCTAGGTTTTCCCACCTCTTCCAGCTGCCAGCCCGAAAGGGTACAGACCCCCAAAGGTCCTGTGTGATGTCTGCCGTGCCATGCAAATATCCCAGCACATCAAATGGCCCGTGTTGCCTATCAAACGTTAACTCTCCATTCCCTGTAAGTGGAGGACAAGTCCCTCACTCACATGTGGACATACAGTGGAGACAGTACATTTAGGTGTCAATCTGGAGTTGGGTGCTGTCCTTCACCTCTAACCTTAGGTAAAACCAGTAGGCCATTCCTCTTTAAGTGACCTGCTAGTGATCCTAGTACTTTTGTATAAATATTTGTTCTGTTTTTTCTTTTGTCTTCTCTCTTATTGTCCTTTTTAACTATGGATTTCATATTACTTTCACCTATTGTTTCTTCATGCTTTAATTGCATTGCACTGTTTTCTGTTCACACAGTCTTACATATTTATGATTTTAGGCAAAATTCTGTTGGTATACCACTTTGAGAGCACAGTTTCTACAGGGAAGATTCCCTGAAGTCTTATTTCCTGTTCATGGGGATTAACATGTAAAATAATGTTTAGATAACCTGGATGAATTTATATCAGCCAGACTCAATCTAGATCTGACATACAGTTAACTACCAAAATCTCCTGGGTAATGCGGAAAGTCCCAACAGAAGGGAAAAAGGCAAACATAGTTGCTAAATACAAAAAAAAGGAAATAAGGCTGAGAGGAGGAAAGGCCAGAGGCTACGGACAAACCAGCCTAACCTGAAAGCATTCCAGGATAAATTATTCTGTAAGTGCAGAAGCATACAAAACAGTTAAGGCAAGTTTTTAATGAACAAACAGTATCACACAAAAATATTTTTCTTTTCTGAAAAGATAAACAAACCTGAAATATTACATGAATGCAACAAATGGGATATAGCTTGACCTTAACGTGGCCTTTGACTTTGTCCTACCTGATGTTCCTCAAAATCTAACCATGGAAATATCGTTTAGACAAAATTACCTGTAGATGGTTGCAGAACCAGGTTCGTGTGAACCTGAACACCATTATAGGTGTTCCACAACGTTACGTGCTGGGTTCATTATCTTCCAGTAATTTCATTAATGAAGTCAAGGATTTAAAAAAACCCCACAAAATAACAAAACACTTTTAAAATAAAATTGCAATCCAGGAGGGGATGCAAGCATTTACAAACTTAAATGGCCTCAATAAACCTGAGAAATGGTCTGAAATCAACATGAAATCAATTAAATGTGTGTCAAGTACTCTATCAAGGAACAACAAAAAAAATTGTACAGTTACAAAACAAGTCCATCTGGTTAAGCAGCAACACAGCAGAAAAGGATCTACTGGAACCACAGACTGAGAAGTTGGCAGGCTAGACAAAAAAAACACACAAATGTCTGCCTGGATCATGGAAGTCCATTCTGCCCAGTATTCAGAGCCTCAGTTAGAGCAGTATAACCAGTATGGGGCATCACACTTCAAAAATTATGCATCAAGTCAGAAAGACTTCAGAAAAGAAAGACAAGCAGATAAAATATTCAGAAAAAAATATCATAACAAACTATTCAAATCTGTGATGTTCACCTACATCACTAGAAAACCATCAGTTCAACAGTAACTGATAAAACCCTCACATTCACTTACAACCCAGATACAAAAAGGATGAAAGCTGTAAACCATAAATCTATTGCCTGTTACAAGAAGCAGTAACTTACAAAACACAGAATTTTTCTCTTAAACCTCTCAAATAAGGCTTTCTGAGCTAACCTCTGGAACACGTCTCCTCGCACTCATAATTCTTCCTTTACTAGATGTGCCTTCCAGTACAGGATCTCACATCTGAGGTCCAGCAGACCACCTACATCCCCCTGAACAACATGTAAGCTTTTACCAGTGAAGTTGTATTTATACTAGGAGATTTTGTCTTGTAGGCTGGGGAGGGAGGGGCAGAACTTGTGCTTGCATGTGATTTTGTGGTGGTTTATACACATCGCTCTAGCTGAGGGGTACACTAGCATTACCCTGAAGAAGTGACCATGGCTGCAGTCAGGCAAACTGCAGAAATGGCTGTGAATTGCTTTTAGCAGGTGTTCAAGCTATATGGACTTCAAATCACCTTGCACTGAGGGGTGATGCTCAGATGGTCCCCTTCTGTTAGTTTTGCTGCCACTGTGGCAAGCTCCCACTGACAGGAATTAACAAGCAGTTGGGTAAGGCCATAAGCAAAGGCTCCTACCTTAAACTGCCACATTATAGCCACCTGGGGCCTAGGCTTCACCTCCAAGCAGGCATCATCATTACTTCCAAGATATCAGAAAGAACAAACTCAAATCTGTCTGTGACAGTGAAGCTTAGTCAAGATTCCCGCAGCACACCACTTCTAGCGCCCCGCTGTTACAAAGCAGGTGTTTGGATCACTGGTTGTTATAAACAGAAGGAAAAAAAGAATCATAGAAATATGGCAACGCTCACAGGAATACAGCATGGAACAATAACATAGCCATCTTTGAAGTTTAGGAGAGAAAGACCAAGCCAGAGACTCACCTAATTACATGAAAACATCTGTGTCTAATCAAGTACCTAAACCTGAGCTAGCTGACATGTGCTCCCTTTATTGGCAATGGAGATGTTGTCAACTGAACCTCAGGAGAAATTCGTCTCACCCTAATGCAGACGGACAAAATGGCCTCAGGTGAACTGCACTCCAGAAGCAGCTGCTTCTCTTTAGATTGTGAAGGGAACCTTTGGTTTAGATATGTAAAAGTTAAGTGAAACTCCACCCTACGTGTGTAATGACAATATTAACAAAGAACACAGAAACCAAAATGGAAAGGAAAAGCTAGCAATATTACAAAAGAAATCAGGAGCTCAGTAAAGTTGATTAATTAAATAGTAAGGTGATGAACTATCAGCTAGAACTCAGCAGAATCTCCTTTTACCTGATAATGTTGATTTGATTAAAAATATCTACATTTGCAAAGAGTTTGTTAGCCCTGGTAAGGTCTACAAAATTAATCCAAGTGCGAGCCTTAGAGGAAAATGATATGATAAAACAAAAATTGAGAAGTTAATTGAAACTTCCATAGTCCTCTCCTTGCCTATTTTTAATTATTAGAATTTAGATCATTACAAGTAAAAGAAAGGACAAAATACAAGGTCAAATGACATTATTTTGCAAAGCGTTGAAAGAGAAGGTAAATGGAAAACTACGGCTTCTCTGAGCAACAATATTCTGGTTTAAGCAAATACTCCCTTCTACATTTCATGGTATGTACTGAAGTATGGTTATTGAGTTGTTTCATATGCTATAGTAAACGCTTCACAGAATACTTTCATTTTTAGCTGCAACGGATGATAATTGAGTTCCATAAAACTATGAAAAGATATTAGTGAATAATTTATGAAATTGATGTCAAACAGCAGCATAATAAATGTAACTCGCTGTGGGCACCATTTAGCACCAAAGACAAATGGGTGTTTTTTGCTGGATTTGGTAAGTGCATATAACTTTGCAAAAATGCACACTTTCTCAAACTTACCACTGGTGACTCTCAGCACTCCTGGCATCCAGCTGGACAGCCTTTTCAGCTTTAATCTTTCCTGTAAATGGAATACAATACATTAAAATACTTTTTGTACTCTTCCACGTTTTAGGCAACTCCCCAAGAATGAAGCAACATGATATACTCTAACTGCAAAGAAAAAAAAGCTTCCTGCTCTTGTAAACATTGAGATGGACAATGTAACATCCTGACTTTACATCATTTATATACTATACATAAATACATAAATATATGCATAAGTGTGTGCAATTTTAGTATTCTCTCTTAAAATCCAACTCAGATGCAGCTAAATCAGGGAAGGATTGGACTGGACAGCTAAAGGAGTCTGTGTTGTCTGTAAGACTGAAGACCCCTAAAAGCAGGTTGGAGAAGCACCTGTCAGAAGAATCAGCAAAGCTGTTTCCTGCCTTGGGGTACAGGAATGAAGTAGTTGAAGTTCCTTTCCAGCACAAAGACTTCCATTAAGTTCCACATTTAACTGAATAAAGATGACAGTAGGTGATTTGATCAAACTCATGCTCCCAGTAAGAAGTTCAGATGAGATGCTTGCTGTTTGCAAAGTCTCAGCTGCAACCAATTAAGCAACACTGACATTTCTGTATTGCGAGTTAACTTCATAGAAACAAAGAACAGCATACACAGTCCTCCAACCCAGTGGAATAAAAAAAACCCATGAAACTACTGCCAGCTCCCCCGCAGTCTCAATCCCTCTGCATCACTTCCAAAAACTGAGATGAAAAAGGCTGCTGCCACCCACTGCTTCATGAGAATGAGCCAAACTAGGCTGGTTACTCAACACCTAAGACCCAATTTCATTCCATCATTCTTTATCTCTCCCTGTCCTTTGCTATGCCATTATCTTTCATCAACTGAGGCTACACGTAGTCACTGGTAAAAGTAAAGGATCCAACAACAGTCTACTGTTGTAGTTTAGTTTGTGTCATAATCCTCATTGCACTGGATGATTTCCATACAAAAAAGCCAAGTTGCTACTCAAGCAAAAGACCGTATCAATTAAGCAGCTAAGACAGTACAAGCCTTCATGAGTATTTAGATGACAGAAGGATAGAGACAAGGACCTTGGACAAGCTGAGGTTGGCTATGGAATATGTAATGACAGCACAAAGGCTTTGTGGAATACACTTATAAAAACCTGAATTTGGTGCAGCAAAAAAGGGAGAGGCAATGGAGAAACAAAGGAGAGAGAGAAGGATTCCTAAATACAGGCAAGAAAGATTGTTGTAAGAACAGTGTGTTGACTGGAGGAGACTGACACAGGTAGAAGAGATGTAGGTTTTATTGTAACAAAGAGAAGGCGGCCCAAAATAAACAGGGAAATGTAAACCATACCTCTATCCAGCATGCATCCAGACAGTGAAAGAAAGGGCAATGCTTTTAAAAACAACAAAGTACTGTGAAGAAGAAAATCAGAACCTTGTTGAGGGTAAGCTGTCAAACAGGACACCATGGGGAGAGATGCCTGGAAGCAACATCAGTTGTCACACATGACTTCTGGTTCTGGTCAACAGTTTTTCCAGACTCACAAAGTTTCATTCCCACCATCACTACAAAAGAACCTGGTGACATGCAGGAGTGCTCCTTTGCCACAGAAAAGCAGAAAAACAAACCTTGACTTTGCCTTGGCATTTATTTATTCCTTGTGCTCTCCTGAAGATGTAATTAAGAAGCTGGGCTGACAGCATCCGCCCTTTTTCACATTCGGTATCTATCTGATTCTCAACAAAATACAGGATTTTAAGGCACCATCCAGAGTCAACAGCCTTCAACTGTGACCCACAATACTTCTCCACCCATTTTGAATCTCTCCAGTGAGGAAGTAATAGACTGAAGTTGTATACTGTGACAGTTTATTGAGCAAAACATTATTATTACAGTACAAATGCTCCCACTTATTGGATTGGGAACTCCTTGGAATGGAAAACTTAAACCAAAGTTCAAAGCATATTCCACTACATTCTGACAGCATTCTACATAAATGTTTTTCCTCTGCTTACCATCAGTAACATACTTCCTCTTCTCCTCAGCATCAGCAGTCATCTCAAACAGATCTCCATAAGCGCGTGTAAGTCTCCAAAGAAAGTCCACACAGTTTTCATACTGAAAGTAGAGGACAGCTGGGTAATTAAACTGGTCAAAACGTGATTTTAACGGTTTCCTTTCATAACGCTTAAGGCAGGTTATTTGAACATGGCATAAATATTCATTTATTTTGCATCCTTCTCTACTACTTCTAGTTTATGTGAGAACCAGATGACCAATTTTTCATGACCAAAGGAAAAGATAGATTGTGGAAATAGTCTGAGCTGTCTAAAGAGGTTTTATTTCATAAAACAGTTTTAAAGTTCTTTTATTATAAAAAATAACAAGGTAATCCAGTAAAGCAAAGCAGATCCCCGAATGAGGTGATGCATACTTTCTTTAGGTATGCCATAAGCACCACACTCACTCACAAGTAGTATCTCATCTAACTTCCTGGGTATTTCAATATGCAAATGAAAATATAATCAGAACTAATGTTTGCCAAATCAGAAGAAACTGCACATCAAACCACTTAGAAATTTTGTCTGGAGTTACATATGTGCACAGTAAAGTCAAAGGAAAAATTCACATGAAGTATACCAGAAAGGTATAAGCAGATTACAGGCTCATAGTTTGATTTCTTGAGAACACTTGGTCTGCTTACTACATAATTCCATTGGACTTTCTCTCATTCATAGACCATTCTAAAACCAGCACAAGTAAATATCATTTACACAGAAAAAAAGACCATGATCTTTCTTTGTCACATACAAGAATACATACATCAAAGCCTCAAAGCTATTGAGCCTGGATGGGATATAAAATAATAAACTTCTATGCTCACCCAACATGAATACTGACACCACCTTGAAGTATTTCTTCTTCTCCGTATTTTAAAAATATGCATGAAATTTCATTTTCCATTCCTGTGTGCACTTTAATGCTTGTATTAAGGAAGTTCCCAAAAGCAGTGCAAAGCATAAGTCAATACAACATAGCATTAAGTTTACCCATTAATACCTTGTCATCTTTCTCAAGCAGCAGTCTGAAGCCCTCCTTTTTATCATCTTCTGAACCCTTGTGCAAATTGTCCACCTGCTGTAAAAGATTAAGTAACTCCTCCTCTTCTGATTTCACACTGGCATTGGGTGATTTCGTAAATCCCTTTTCTTCCTCGGAGTCTCCTTCAGAATCAGTATGAGCTGTAAGATAACTAAAATCACAGAAAATAATAACCATCTTTTCTAAAAGTATTGGTAAAGCATTGTTAAGTTCAAACGCAAAAAATTTGGAGCACAATTTCTTCCAGTTGTCCAACCTTAAAGGAGTTTTTATTTGTGGCATCAAGCTTATTAATATTATTATTATTATTACAAAACCTTTATCTTCAAAGGGACAGCACAATCCTATTCCAAACATAACAGGCAAGGAATTACACTGTCCTGCTGCATAATGCAGCATTAAAAAAAAGACAGATACATATTAGAAACACATGTATCCTTGTGTTTCAAATGCAGAACACTTGAAATCATTAATGTGCATTAAGACATGCTCTGTAACCCTGAATAGGCCTCTTCAACTCTTTACCACAATTTCCCTATTTTTTGAAATTGGAACGAGCTTGCTAACCAAAATGCAAGTGCTCTAAGAATCACTTATACAACGTTTTGTTAAACACTTGTAAGATCTAGATATAAGCAATAACATCGCTGCTATCAATTCCTTTACTTATTTCTT
>NW_009259313.1:1386122-1393305 GCF_000687185.1 Egretta garzetta | reverse complement strand
AAGGCAATCAAGGACAAAGAAATATTTACAAAAGCCATAAATACCATGCAGAGATAAGCAGGTGGCCTTACTGTCCGAAGTCCTGAGCATACATTTGGGTCTTCCAGTTTCATATAGGAGCAGCTGAATGGCATTATTTTTTAAAAAGCAGCTTTTTGCTTATATACTAAAAATGGACAGAAAAGCCTAACCTTGTGCATTTCCACTTTTGAAAATGTTGGTCTGAAGAGAAATAATAATGCAAAATTATTAGTTGCCAGGTTCAGAGATTTTTAAATGGTAACTAAGAGCAGAAAAAGCATGAAATGTACTACACGCATTAAGCAACCAAATCATCTAAAGTAAGTCATGACAGTCAAAACATATAAAATCTATTTTTTTTCCAGAAATACCACCAGTACCAAATGTTAGCAATACAAACAGAGGTTAATAATCATGGCTTTTAAATATTCTTTTTTCAATACGCTGCTTTCAGAAATGACCAGAACTAAAACTCAAGCAGATACACTTACAGCCGGTAAATGAACGAGTCCAGCTGCTTATCAAGCTACAGAAGTGCTAGATGTGGCATGACAGCTTCACCGCAAAACTAACCCAGTAATATGGGAAAGAGGAATCAAAAATACATTTGGATAAAACAATACAGACATAAACCACATGTACATTTTCAAACTGAAAAACAACAGGGAGCAGAGCAGAAATGGGAAACTCCACAGATTCCTACAGATTCGTTTTACATAATCTTGATGATGCTGAAGTTGATGACGCATCCTGTGCTGTATCCCGCAGTCTTTATTTGTAAGTCACCAAACACTTACTTTGGTTTTCTGAAGCATCTTTAGAAACACTGCATCTTGTTCTTACATAATTATTTTGAAGTGGGTGCAAAGCTACATCATATATAGGATGCATTTGTAAGAGCACGAACGTGACCAAAAGTACAAGGGATTTGGTGGGAGGGGGGCAGTCTTTTAGCTCCCATACATAATAATGATGATGTGAAGTATGCTTGGAAAGTTCCTTTCCTCACGTGGTTTCGATGCTTCCCCCAATTAAAAAGATAAATGCACTGAGGGTTTGTGCAACTACTGACCTAAAATAAGGGCACTAGATAACATAAGGTAGCAACAACTAAGCAGTAAAGGCAATTCCAAATTCCCATACAACCATAACACTCCATAGTTACAGGAATTGGGGCACTGTATCAAATGCTACCTAAGCAGGTAGATATTAAAGTAAGGAATCAGTGTTTGGAAGTCAGTGTTGATGTTGTCATTTTTATCTATGCTGCATAAACATCTGCTCAAATTTCTATGATCACTACCTTTCCAATGTCAGAAAACAGACAAAAGTGATTATTAGAAAACGTTACTATCCTAGCAAAAATATAAAGGCCAAGGTTGAGCTGACAGCCAAGCCCTGCCACTCTAAACAAGCCCAGCAGAGATTTCCTGCAGCACTGTATGAAACTGTCATGGACAAACATCAAATTCATATGGCAACAGGTAAGCCACATGAGAATATTCACTGAGAGACTCAAATGGAAAAATTGTGAAGTAGGTCACCATCTAACAGAGGACGTGAACCCGTAAGGAGCTAATTACAAAATATCATGGAAGAATAATCTTTTAAGATCGGACCATACTGCATCAAGCCTTTCCTCATCCCAGCTCTCCTACAGAAACATGATCTCCAGGCCACATTTGTGCTGAGAACCAGAAGAGAGGACAGGCAATTTCTTTCCCTCTTCTTCTTACCTCTACCATCCTGAGAAATTCTCTCCTACCACATCTGCTTTATGAACCTCAAAGAATTTGAATGTGGAGCAGACCATCTTAAACCTTGATGAGAATGCCAAAAATTTCAATTTACTTGAGAATGCCATAAATTTCAATTTACTTGTTGATTGCATGCTTTAAAGAAGGCAAAATAGTACCTACAAAACAACCTGTGGGAAGTGAAACACACAACAGTAAATAACTTTTTTCAGTGCAAGGCAATGCCAGTAATTCCTAGGGACTGCAACAAACCATACAACCCCATGCCTGCTGAAATCGGTGAGAAGACACTGATCAACACTAAGGGGCAGCCATTTCTACACAACCAACATAGAGGGATGCCATTCTCAAACGAAAGAAAAAAAAAAATGTTTAAAAATCTTCTCCAAGTTCGGTTTGAAGTGAATAGTGTTTTCCATAGGAAGGCCAGAAATTAAATGTCCTAACACCAAAATGTCCAAGGGAGTGCAAACAATTGCTATTGCTTAAGATGGGGCATGCTAGTTAACCCCCAAGATACATCAGCATTCTTCTCTATTTTTCCTTTCTTTCCTCAGAAAAGTAAAAATCATAGTGCCTTCAGAGGGTCCTCTCTTCCTTGTCTCTTCTCTGGCTCCAGAGCTGACATTGCTGCCTCCCAGCATTTTCCACAGGAAAAGCACCAAGGTGACAGCCAAGGGCTTCATGACTTATTTGTGATGAGTTCCCACCCCACTAGTCACGCACCCCAGGCAAACTCCTACATTACTCAGGAGTCATGGGGGTATAATAACAGCTAGGTAATTTAATCAAGTATAAAACACTAAATATCACTTCAAACATTGTGGCAAACTAGGCATAAAGAATGTTTTTCTGTTTTGTTTCTGACGACATTCATTTTCTTACTAGATCTGTGTTCGATCCTTCCTGCAGCTGAAATGTTTTAAGCATGAAAACATAACATGTTAAGAAGACTATAGTGACTTCTAAAAAATAAACAGCTAGGATTTTCCCTAACAGCTTGGGTAATCTGTACTTTACCAGTTTGAACTGAAGCCAGTTTTATTACAAGATAGGAAGTCCTTCCAGCTACTGGAGAACAAAATAAGAATGTAACAGATATCACTGAAAGAAAATGACAATAAAAAGAGCTTGATAAATGACTTCACCAAAGCAGCTATCAGGCTTATACATCTACTTATTCCCAAAAAGCATGAAGAGCAGCACTATTAAAAAAAAAAAAAAAAAAAAAAAAAAAAAATCAGTACTAACACAAACAGAAGTGGAGATTCTTTTTAACACAGTTTAAAAACTCCAAGAGCCTAAGGGCTGATGACACAAATCCAAAAAGGAAATTAACAAAAAATGAGGAAGAGTCATTATGGTTTGTTTTAAAAATATTTCATATAACAAATATTTCATATAACAACACTGACATCTGCAATTTTACCTGGTACTTTCCTGCAAGAGGTTTTATCAGATGATAAATAGAAAAGTGAGTATTTGCATGTGACAAACACATTGACCAATAATTGAGAAAGTGGAAGAACTTCAAAACTGTCTACAGTCAGTGCCAACTCGTTTTCACCTTTATTATCAATAGATTTATTTAAAAGAGAAAAACAGTGGTAAGAATGTGAGGAGCAATGATCAACCAACAGGACTCAGTCGGATCACAAAGGACTGTTCAAAGTTCAAAGCACAAATAGAAACTGCTGGAGACTCACCACACTGTGGTTAAGCTGCTCAGTAAATCCAGGCACCTAGTACTGCATTAAGAAAAAAGTGAGCTACATAATGTAAAACACCACTGTCATATAAACTCTCTTTGCCAGTTCAAAAACTGCATTGGATTGCCTGTAAATTGGCAGACACTGGGCCTAACCAGGCATCATCTGTTCACAACACTTCAGCTTTTAGGCAGATCAAATATCATCTGTTGTCTCCCTGCCAACTTAAAAAAAATCACAAGCTACCACAAACACCACCTCATCCACTCCGGCTAATTCAATAGAAAGGTGATTATATGTCACAGACTAATCTGGATCAAATTTGCACTGTTATGACCCACCAGAGTGCACATCCATCAGTAATGACAAGCAGCCTTCAAGGAAAAGTTTGGCAAGCCAGATTCTTACATCAGCTGAGGGTTGCATTGAAAACAAACGGGCAGCAAAAATGAATGAAGAAATGAAGAAATCATAAGTGAAGTGATATTCAGAAGCAGGCAAGGGAAATGTTTCTTCCCTTGGAAGAAGGATTTGCTGCTGTGAATCTTACAGAAATATGTAATTTTTGAAAGGCAAGGTAGAAAGCTTCTCTTCCCAAGGTGTTCAATACCAAGAGTGACATCCAGGATATGACCAGAGCAGATCAAAGCAGTGAGGACTGTATCAGAGACTGCCAGCTTCAAATATTTTATGGAAAAACTAGGTAGTATTAAAAGCTTTTCTGGAAGAAGTTTACAAATCTGAAACCAATGTAGTCATCCAGCACAAGTCCATAAAACTCTTAAGATTACTGCAGCTGTCGATTCCCAGCATCTACCCATTTGTCAGTTAAAACCAGAAGTGCTTAACACAAGCAAAATCCTATCTGCTAGATAAGGAAATACTGCTGGGGCAATGAAACACATTGCATGTACTTTAGGTAGAATACAGAAAGTGAAAAAAAAATGTTTAATCTGTAACAAAGAAAAAATATTTCTCTAGTGCACAAACTAGCAAGCAAATGCATTATTTTGTGTGGAACTCAGCACAGAGCAGTATAAAACTATGCATGTGGTGTTATAACTACAGCACACAACATGGTGATGCACATTAACCAGAAAAAAAACATGTGGTGTTATTGTCTCTCATGGCAAACTCTCATAGAGCGTGCACCACTGTCATTAAAGCTACGTAAAACCTCAGAAAAAGCTATACACATTGCAACTGTACATACATTAACAATCTTTTTCCATTTGCAAGAGGAAGAAAAAAAAACAAAAGGAGAATTATTTAAATTAAATAAAATTATCTTAAATTTAGAGAAGATATGCATAACAAGCACATCAAGTATAAGGTGTTAGTAGGAAAAAACCACCTCTCTCCAAAAGGGATTAAAAAATAGCACTGGAAAAGCACATGTCCAAATGACTAACACTATCTATAACCTTGAATTATCTTCTTTCCTTCTGACTATACAAACACTTGTCAGAGAAGGCCTCTTTTAAGGACATATTCAAAGCTCTTGCACCCTATAATCACTTCTATTGGATCATCTCATCAGCTGCTTTGTTACACACAAGAATCTGAACAGACAAGTTTCCTTGGCTACCTCCCAAACAGCAACACATCTCTCCTGACCAGAAAATGGGATGTTCTCAAATGCTAGGTAGGTGTGGAATAACCCCTCTATTGCGTCTGTGAGCCTGATTACTCATAAACTGGTCCTTTAGCCTTATCTACAGCTCCAAATATTTTATACATAACATACAGGCCTCAGCAAACCAACTACTGGATAAAACAATCTGAGAAAGTAATAGAGCTGAAAGGTTTCTACACCATAAGAAAGGGGAATGTCTTTGAATACCCCTGACAATACTGAATACTTAAAGAACTGGTTCGTAACAGAACTGACAGATCTTAAAATACAGTATCATAATATAAGACTTGTGAAGCACGTGGGCTGGGATGTAACACAAGAAATTCTGCCCACAAGAACTGAAAATAAATTTGGAGGAACTCTTAAAAGATAGAATTCCATGAATTATTATATGCAGCATGTTGCTGTCTTCAGAATGTTACAGTTAATTAATATATCTTTAAAGAAAAAAAGTGACTTAAGATAGGCAATTTCCAGACATAATGCTGCCTACACAGGTATGTGTAACAGACTGAGGAGATGGTTCACAAAACTCAGTTGCTATAAACGTACTCTTACTAAATTGCATGTAAGTATCTAATCTGATTGTATCAAAACAAAGTTGCAATTACAGGAGAGTAATGTCATCACCTTTTTTACCTTACTACTGGAGGGTATATTAGGTAACAGGTGAAAAGACAAAAATACGGTCCTTTTCCTGGACTCCAGGTACATCTGACCCTTCAGCACGTTGCTCAACTCACGTGTATAAAAGATCCCAGTAGCCACAATGGGTCCACAAGACGTGATCACACCTAGGAACTTTCTACCTTACTAAGTCAGGACCCTAAATCCCACATAATTACTTTTTAAGCCACCAGAAAGTGTATACAACAGCATGTATACAACAGCAAACATACATAAAGGTATTACATGTGTTGTGTTCAGACATAGCTTTCATAGCATGTAATACCTTTAGGCAGAACATTGTCATAACTCATCTTTAAGGCCCAAAGAAGACAATTATCAGGAAAAGCACAAGAGCATTCACACAGCTGGAACAAACTCTGTTGGAGACACAAGACTACTTTCTTACTAGAAGCACTTTTAAAATCGCACCATTATTCTGAACTTTGCCTCTCGTTGCATAGCTATGTGGCAATACTGCATCAAATTGTTATCAAATGCACCCTTAAAAATCTCTGTTATGCTTGGTGTTCAGCCAACCTCAGCTGTGGTGCAGATTCAGGTCACCCAGAGTCTTCTCTGATCTAAAAATTACTAATCCCCTGAATACAGAGAAATATAAAATACACATAAAACTTTCAAAGGGCTCCTGTTTACAGTACAAAGTTTGATATAGGTAATGATGCAATTTGCACTGGATGTGTACTGTAGTAGGTACAAAATATTACTGACTCACCCTCCTTCACTTTCGGCCTCCTCAGAGCTGGTAGTTTCTGTTGCACCAGAAGCTGCCTCAGCTTTTCTCCGCTTCGTTGCTCTGTGTGATGGACTAACCCTCTGAACATCTCCCTTCCCTTGAAGCTCTTTTCGAACAAGTTCTTCAAGCTTTGGAATAGCTTCTTTCAGAAATTTCACCTCTCTCTTCAGTTCATCCACACTTACCAGCAAGCCATTCAATTTTTCTAGTATCTGCAGTTGCCTTCCGTGCAAAACCATTACTACTCCTTGCTCATTAGGAGCTTCATTTTGCAAGCCCATAGAATTAAGCCTGTTACCTACACCTAGGAACACAGGTGTACGCACAGCTGCACCAGGTTTTCGGGTCTTACGGTACCAAATCAGCATCAGGCTTATTCCAGCAGTCCCTGCCATTATGCCCAGGATAAGTCCTCTATTTTCGAAGGAAGACATTTCTGCACTCTCCTAAAATCGTGAGACAACAATAACAGTCCGAGTTAAAGATGGTTTTTGTACTCCACTCAGACGACTTACTTTGCTTTTAAGTCACAACAGTGCAAGGCTAGAAAAACAGGCATATGCTGCAGATACAAAGTTACAATGCAACTCTAGCAGATTTTGCAATAAAAGGCCATGTGCTATGACAGCAAAAAAAA
>NW_009259313.1:1383582-1385523 GCF_000687185.1 Egretta garzetta | reverse complement strand
TTGGGTTGGAAGGGACCCCTAGAGCCCACCCAGCCCAACCCCCCTGCAGGAGCAGGGACACCACTAACCACATCAGGTTGCCCACAGCCCCGTCCAACCTGGCCTTGAATGTCCCCAGGGATGGGGCCTCCACCACCTCTCTGGGCAACCCCTGCCAGGGTTTCACCACCCTCATTGTAGAGAATTTCTTCCTTATATCTAGTCTAAACCTACCCTGCTTCAGTTTAAAACCATCCCCCCTTGTCCTGTCACAGCTGGCCCTACTAAAAAGATTTTCCCCACCTTTGCTATAGGCCCCCTTTAGGTACTGAAAGGCCGCAATCAGGTCTCCCCGCAGCCTTCTCTTCTCCAGGCTGAACAAGCCCAACTCCCTCAGCCTGTCCTCGTAGGAGGGGGGCTCCAGCCCTCGGAGCAATAGGCTGTTCGAGAGCAAACGTCGCCATTTATGTGCCTGTCCTGCCTGGTGGCTGCCTGCTTTCCCTAACTGAACCTTTGGTACTTCTAGGCCCTAGAGAAACAGTATTTCCACTGCATTACTGCAGACCTGAAGCTGCAAAATCACGGAGAACCCCCACCCAGTTGCCAGGAGCAGTCCTGGCACAAAGCTTCATTGCAATTTTAATCCATCTAAAGGCCCAAAGCTGATCTCACCAAAGACCAAATAGATGTCATGGAGGAACTCGGGTTTAACAGGGTGTGGGAGGTATTGCTCCTGCATCCCATCTGAGACAACACTTTTATCGGTGATGCTCACAAGACCCTTCTTTCTCCTTCATGACAGTATATATTTCTGGGTCTCCCTCTTGTGCCTCCTCTTTCTGGCCTTGAATGGAAGAAGGATCATCACAGACAACCTTGCTGTGCCTGTTTGTCTTCCTGAAGGTTTCTGGAGGATGCCTGTGAACAACATCCTGCCAGAATTTAAAAGCTTAAAAATCCCGTTCTTCTGAGTGAGGGCTCAAGGAAACTGTTACGGAAACCACTGTATCTGTGCAATGAAAGAAACTGCTCTTCAACAGCTGGAATTCCCCTCAGCCACATCACTCAGAAACAAAGGAACACAATGAAGTTCCAAAAAAACATACAAGGTTTACCTTGTATATCTTTAAAAAGTGAACAAAGTGCTGTTAAAAAAAAAAAAAAAAGTTACTTTAACCAGGTACCACGAACTCGAGACATTTCAGCTTTACTGCAAATTAGCAAATGTAAATCATAGAATCATAGAATCACTTTGGTTGGAAAAGACCTTTGAGATCATCGAGTCCAACCTTTAACCTAACCCTGCCATCCCACCACTAAACCCTGTCCCTAAGCACCTCATCTATCCTTCTTTTAAATACCTCCAGGGATGAGGACTCCACCACCTCCCTGGGCAGCCCATTCCAGAGCCTGACAACCCTTTCAGTGAAGAAGTTTTTCCTAATGTCCAACCTAAACCTGCCCTGGCGCAGCTTCAAACCATTCCCCCTCATCCTATCATCTGTTCCCAGGGAGAAGAGGCCGACCCCCACCTCCCTACAGCCTCCTGTCAGGCAGTTGTAGAGGGCGATCAGGTCTCCCCTCAGCCTCCTCTTCTCCAGACTAAATACCCCCAGTTCCCTCAGCCGCTCCTCGTATGACTTGTGTTCCAGACCCCTCCCCAGCTTGGTTGCTCTCCTCTGGACATGTTCCAGCAATGCAACATCTTTCTTGGAGTGAGGGGCCCAAAACTGAACCCAGCATTCGAGGTGTGGCCTCACCAGCACCAAGTATGGGGGCATGATCACGTCCCTACTCCTGCTGGTCACACCATTCCTGATACAGGCCAGGATACCGTTGGCCTTCTTGGCCACCTGGGCACCCTGCTGGCTCACACTCAGCCAGCTGTCAACCAGTACCTCCAGGTCTTTTTCCACCATGCAGCTTTCCAGCCACTCTGCCCCACGCCTGTAGCATCGCATG
>NW_009259313.1:1375737-1383479 GCF_000687185.1 Egretta garzetta | reverse complement strand
AGATCAACACTGCCACCCAGTTTGGTGTCATCTGCAAATTTACTGAGGGCACACTCAATCCCCTCATCCAGGTCATTGATAAAGATATTAAATCAGTCTAATGTCTATTTATCTACAAAGACTTCCTTTAAAATAACTATAGCTGCTAACTAACTCTTCATTAAGAGCCTGAGGAGGAAACCAGCCTTACGGGAGACCAAACTGCAACCTGAGAGAAAGGTAGAAATTTGTTAAGATGGAGAAATGAATACCATTTCTGTATTCTACACTTTTCCTAGCTACAAAAAAAGTATAATCTGTTCATACGTGTGTAATTTGAGATTTCTAAACTGAGGAGGGTAATCTCTTCAATTTTCTGGAAACGTTACTAAAATAAAATTACTTTAAAGAACAAATTTCACTATAAGTAATTGTTTTAAATTATATAATCCGTCAGTGGTTTAAAATGGAACAGGACTATGTGAATCTCCATGCTGATGGCATTTCAGATGTTCGGGAAGAGTAATACAAATTTGTTGGAGAACCTTTATTTTTATTTTCTCTTTTCAATACCACCTGCCAAAAATCTTTCTATAAGCCAATTAAAACAGGAAAGGATTTTAAAAAGAGACTTTATCAGAGGGCAAACACAGCACAAAGCTGAACCAAAAAAATTATGGATGCAAAAACCAACATGAGTTTTCCAAAGTGGCTGTCTTGGGCTGCAGGCCTTAGACAAGCAGCCTGTTCTCAAAACTAATGGCCCAGGAGAGCTGCTGTCCACAACTGCCTGGGTGCATAGCAACTGTGAAAAACAGGTCACCTGCCTGGTCCCAAACTCCTTATTTGCTTTTCACCTGTGGCCATTTTACCCAGGCAGAGCAGCATGGAAGCATAGAAGTTACCACATGCGTGTAGAAACCTGCCAGAACACAACAGCTTTCCAGGCCGGGGGAACTAAACACGAGTTTACCTAGATTTGGCACAAGTAAGATGGTCTAAATGTGACACATGTTCTAAAAACCTGAAAGGAACTGGTTTTAGAAAATTGCCGTTCTTTTGCGTGTGGATTTTTTTCCTAGTTCAAAAGAAATTTCGTACCTGAAGACCTAAAAAACATGCAAGTCCAGACCACCATCTGTTTTAAAATTGTTAGCCCCATGTATTTTTAGTATTTTAGTGTATTTTTAGCATTTTAGTGTATTTTTAGCCTGAGTTCCTGAGAAAACAAAGCTTATGTCCCCAGGTTGTCCACGTGCTGTCCTTCGGTCAGGCAATACCATGACGCTTTCTCCACCCAGTAGTAGCTCCTGAACCTGTAGCTTAAAAGAGCAGCATGGAAGCATAGAAGTTACCACATGCGTGTAGAAACCTGCCAGAACACAACAGCTTTCCAGGCCGGGGGAACTAAACACGAGTTTACCTAGATTTGGCACAAGTAAGATGGTCTAAATGTGACACATGTTCTAAAAACCTGAAAGGAACTGGTTTTAGAAAATTGCCATTCTTTTGCGTGTGGATTTTTTTCCTAGTTCAAAAGAAATTTCGTACCTGAAGACCTAAAAAACATGCAAGTCCAGACCACCATCTGTTTTAAAATGGTTAGCCCCATGTATTTTTAGTATTTTAGTGTATTTTTAGCATTTTAGTGTATTTTTAGCCTGAGTTCCTAAGAAAACAAAGCTTATGTCCCCAGGTTGTCCACGTGCTGTCCTTCGGTCAGGCAATACCATGACGCTTTCTCCACCCAGTAGTAGCTCCTGAACCTGTAGCTTAAATTCTGCCAATTTTGACAGAAGAAAGTTGTCAAGATACCGAAGTTCCAACAAGTTTCATGAAGGTGAGCAGCTCCAGGGTGGTAAGACCCTGTGGACATCCTGCCTCCCTCCTCCCCCGGACCCAGGCCGATGCTGGGGGATGAGCTCAGCACACCTGCATAGGGCACCAGCCTTCTTACAGCACTATTTGTGTAAAACCAGGCCATGAGTTTAACTGATCTTTTGGGAAATTTTGAACTTGGACAGTATTTTTGTGTCATATTAGAAAAGTCAACTTATTATTGGGCAATTGTGTTCAATGGGAGAGAGAACCATTACACTGTAAGTAATGGATGCACGCTATTTCCAGCCAAGCTTAATTTACTGCTGTTTTCATTTGGGTATGGAAGGCATTGGTATTTTACATTTGACATAAAATTCTTTAGCTGTAATTATTCTATGAATTTTCTTTTATGGTATGCTGTTCTTTCTGAAAAGCCCCCCCAACTAGAGATTAATCTACTGCTTGTAATGAATACAGAAACTTTTCGTGTGCAACACTTCATACTTACTACTTCAGCAGTTGTCTTGTTAGTGTATAAGCAAACCTCGTTAATAAATCACCAACTATTGTGAAAGCTTAAATACCTTTGACCAGACTTGCAACCAGCCTGCCAGAAATCCTACTGTACTGTCAAGCTGTATTGAATTCTCCTGCATCTTTTGCTATAAAAATAAACAAAATTATATCTTACCTCATAGGGAGGGGAAGCATTCCCTGGCAGACTTGTCAATATTCTCTGCTGCTCTTGCCCGGAACAGTTGTCCAGTATCCTTAATGAAAAATTAATAAATTGGAGTTAAAAGGAGATGGGTAATAGCAGACCGATCTCTTCTGTTTTCTTCAAATAAAGATACACTGCTTAGCGTAGTTCCCAGCAGGGAACAGTTATTGTAGCTGCACTGTCTTAATGTATGTGTGTGTGCAAATGTAACTGTACCTCTGCATCCTCTCCAGTATTTTTGTGACTTGGGCCAATCTCAGTCAAATTCTACAGAGAAATTAATTTCTGACAAGTTTGGTTTTTTTTTTTAATTAGTTGATCTTTTAAAGGAGAAGGCCTTGAATTAGTGCCCCCACTGTGGGGAAGATTGCTCGCCCCTTGTTACACAACTGAGAATCCCCATGGGAGAAAAGCATTTTGCAAGGATAGGAAAAGCTAAAGCAGAGCTTACATTTTATTAGAGGTGAGGGAATTGAACTACAAGATATAACCTGGTAGGAAACCTGGCTTCATTAGTTCAACTACACACACAACCACCTGTTTATTTATTTAGTGTGTTGATAGGATCCAGTGCTGCAATTTCACCAAAGTACAAATGGTCACTGATGCCATGGCATTAAAAAAAAAACCAACTAAAAAACACGTACACGCTGTTCCTGCTGCTTTGTGTTTGTCTTCGTCTCACCAGGAAGCTCAAGGACATTGTCAAATATATTTATGCAAGCTATGTTAATTTTTTAGGCCAAGGTACATGATTCAATTTCCTTGATGTAAGAGATGAGAGAGTTGGCAGGCCAACTTTAGACGTAATTCTACCGCGCTGCCTGATTTCCTTCACAAAGAGAAACAGTGCTGGGAGTGCCTGGGTATACTCCAAAGAGGAAAAATATATGAATAGCCATTAAAAACATAAGAAAAGACTATGTGTGTATAAATGTATGTTCTACATATATATGTCCTTGGGAGTCAAAACTCAAAAAGAGTCAAACTCTTTGCAAACGTGTATGTGTGCACATATGCATTCCACATCGCCTAATGTATTTTCTTCTATTTGATGAGAAGTGTTTCTTTTTTCTGCTTCAATATGCAATTTCAGAGCATACGAAAATACTTTAAAGACTTTTACCGTTTCCACCTGCAAATGGCAAAGTGCCCCTTCCTGAACTCCACAGATGGGTCCCTCCAGTAAACCTAATACATGGCCCTCGGATGTCTGCAATTTCACATTAAAAAGAACCTTCGTCCGGGTGACGTGGCGTGTTTTGCCATGTGATTCTGTGATTTCTGCCCCTGTTCCGCACTAGCACTTGTGAGCTTATAAAAAAATGTCCCTTCTGATTTTAAGTTTCCATCTAGGCCACTGAGGTGATGCGTACATTAGCAAGCAGTGGGGACGGGCAGGCATGTGTCTGTAGGCAAAAGGGTTGGAGCTGAGGCCATGACAGCCACACCATGCCCTGGGGTAACTTTTGACTAACTCTAGTCTGATGACAGGGGCCGCGCGCCCGTCTGCGGCTGCGGTGCCTTGGTGTGCTTCTGCAATGCATCTTCCCAAAGTGCAACCCCTGTGCCTCAAGCCTGCTCCAGGGGGTGAAGCAAAGCTTGCCGTGCTGGGATGACTGGGAGATTTGCCGCAGAAGCACGCACCTCACCCAACCCGAATCATTGCTCTGTACGTACGTACTTACACCGGGAGGTTTTGATGCCGTTGCGCAATTATTCAGGCAGGACAGTGTGCAGGCTGGGAGGTCACCTCCCCCAGGCAGTTACTGTGTGTTGGCAAAGGGGTCCCTCCTTCATTGTAGGATCGTTTTTGGACAATAACAATTGATAAATGCAGCAAAAGCATGAGGAAGAGTGGTAAAACCAGCTGAGTTAAGAGGAAGGAGAAAGAAGCTCCTAATCAGTTGTAAGTTTTTTGCAATATACAATAACAAGACAGGATTTCTTCTGTATTCAATGCACACACACATATACGCTCACACAAATATATTGATATACACAGCATTTTAGTTTCACAGATTGTTTCAAGCTCCCTCGTGCTTTTCCAGCAGGAGACAGGTCTGTTAAAATAAAATGCAAATGCAGATTTTATTATTTTAGTTGCTGTTTGCACCCTGTTCTGGTGTTTAAGCAGCTTTTCCTCCCATTCAGAGCTGCAGATTCCTGAAGACTAAAAAGTAAATAAACCAGGCAGCCTTTCTGAATTTTGCTGAGATGGGCTCACAAGCCTCTTGCTCATTCGTAGTTCTAGTGCTGCTACCTTGTGGGAAAAAAAGACTGCAGCAATTTCAACACCAAGTTAGCCCTCTTGCAAAAGAGGATGTTAAGATCAATTGCCAAGAATGGTAATGATGGCCTTTTAAATGTTTGCATGTCTTTGTCATGTTTTTTTTTTTTTTTCTAATTTAGAAATACCTCACCCAGTCTATGTTAATGTGATTAAACCAGAAGGTTATATGAGGAATCATTATGCAGTGTGGTCCAGACTGAGATTTGGGTTTTTTGACTGCCTAGAATTTCATACTGTATTTTAGCAGAAGTAAGAAAATGCCTCCCAGTACCTCCTGGAGTATAAGCAGCACTGCTGTCTGTGAAAGCACTGAAAATGTTTCTCCTATTGCCACTTCTTATAGACTCTATTTAAAGCTCTGCATGGTTACTCAATACGTAGTTTCAAAAATCCAAATCTAATGAACAGCTAGAAAAGCATCTCAAGCAACACTACACTATTTCTCTTAGAAAAATTTTTGGTCAGAGTAGTTGTTTTAGAAGTATTTCCATTGGCATGTGCTGTTACATTAAAACTGAAATGCCAGTTATTTCTGAGAACAACAGAGTAAGACTGCAGCCTTAAGAAGAAGTTGTACCAACAGTTGAAACGTGTTTTTATTCTCTTTGTTTTCCAATTTTCAAATGCACAAGCAAATTCAGATTTGAATGTCAACAGGCACATCAAATACTTGATACGCTTCTATTGCATACTGATATAATCCACTTTAGCAAGTTGCTGAGCATTTTTTCAGGATCACCCATGTTCGTAAAGGAGGTATTTTGTGTTCTACTCAATAGCCTTGGATTGGGAAGGTGGGACTTAAGCAAGCGAAACACCTAGAAAAGACAAAGACAGAAATGGAAGAGCTTGCCCCAGAGCTGGCAAAATGAAAAATAACGTCACAGCAATTTGATTAAATTGGTTTCACTTCAGTGGGATTGTGTCTGTCATTTTTTTAAACAGAATGGGAGTGTAAAGGTTGGTTTGGTCTTACAGTTATTTCAAAGGCAAGAAAACAATTTCCAGAAGTATTATAGTGGCAAAATACGGTACATCTTCCAGATGCAAAACAACCCGCTTTGGCATTTCTATTCTTAAAAAAATATTTTTAAAGTTTAAAATTCTTTTAAAGCTTTAAAGGAGTCTATTGATCTGCATTCCTCACACAACTGAAAGTCCTACTCAGCAAGAAGTTTGAAGGAAGGATAAAATCCAGCACTACACTGAACAAGTCTGATACCTATGAAGTTACTCTGAAGAGCCAAGTGTGTGATGCAGCAAATGATGTAGATAAGGCACTGATTTCACTATTTTGCATCAGATCCTAATCAAAAATGTAGAAAGAATGCTAAACAATGTGCTTATTTTTTAACTTACTGCATTGTTCTCCCAAATGAGGGTGCAAATGGAATTTTTAAATGTGCAGGATAGGAAATCTGTTTGATCTCAGGGTGCTCTCTACTCATTTGTGTTAGGCTGCAAACTAATGCTGGGCAATAACATTTAAATCTTGCTTGATATTTTTATCAAAACCAGCATCATGCCGGTATTAAGTGTCATGCTGCAATTACGTCTTTGGGCCATGATGTTTTGAACTGCTGATGAGGGCTTGCAAGCGGGAGTTTGGAGGGCGAGGTGGGGCTGCGCAGCAATGAGCAGCAGGCTGGGAAAGTACTGGGTGGCTCCAAGGTAACGCGTGAATCAAATGCCTCCCCATAACCAGCCTGGGTTCCCTCTGTCCCTGACAGCGAACTTTTTGCAGGGGTAGTTTGAGGCACACGTGGCCCACGATTTCCCAAAGGCCACATGCCATCCTGGGGACACCACCTGCCTCGCAACCACACTGCACTGACGTGCAGAAAACAGACTCCACAATCTGTAAGATTGTAAAGTAGGTATGTTTATTCAGCGCTGGGCAACACGGGGGGTAGTCCCACCAAAGTCGTGCGCGCGTGTGTGGTAGCTTGCCTTGAAGTTATACTACAAAGTGTTACATATACATAAGATTCCCAAATACGCCTACACATATGCATGACTTGTCCCCACTTCATATTAAAATTAGCCCCAAGAAGTCGTTACCATAAACTCCTCCCAACTGTGCTTGTGCAGTGTCTGCTGGTGGTGGTCATGGGGGTCGTGAGGGATGAAGGCCGATGACTCCTCTTCATCACCACTAGTAACCCCTTGTTCTTGCACAGACTCAGTTGCTCCTTGGCTCTTCTCCAGACTGCAGGGTCGGTTTTAGCTGGTTCTCAAGGCAACTTCTCAGTTCTTATTAAGAACTTGTACAATAGACAACAGTGAGCACGTTTTAAGCAACATCTTATCTACTAGGGTCCCCTTTTCAGCACCCTCCCACTTGCTACTGTCCCTTAGCCCGAAACTCAGCCACCACCAAAATGCACAGGATCGGGGCCTGGCTGGTGAGCCCAGCACGGGGGGCAATGCTGCTCCCCACACGCTGTGGGGGGAGGCATGGAGAAGGGGTACACGTGCTGAAGCACGCCCTTGGCACAAAAGCAAATTGGTGTGCGCCAGCCATGGGCAGGCACTGCTTGGAAATGAGAACTTTCAGAGCAGCTGCGTTGCAAAACAGCCTTGCAATGAAGTGTCAAATGCAGCAACGCTGCCTGATTTTTGTAATGTGCCCCCCCTGAGACAGCAGGGGACGGGAGCCCGTGGCCCTCAGGTCGCTTTCCAGTCCTACACCATATGTTGCACCGTATATAATCGTATGTGTTCCCAGGGCGGGAGGAACTCGCAGCCCCCCATGGTTCCCCAGGTGCCTGAGTCTCTCCACACACACCAGGCGGCCGCTCTCGGAAGCGCTCTGGGCCCGAGCAGGGCCTCGCCCTCCTCGCACGGACATGGTACAGGCTAGGGGAAGAAAGGATGGAGAGCAGCCCTGCCGAGAGGGACTTGGGGGTGCTGGTGGATGAAAAGCTG